>NC_056748.1:213222083-213392083 GCF_019279795.1 Protopterus annectens
AACATTTGACTAAATTGTGGTGGTAGAATATGAATGTAAAACTAGTACTTTGTGCCATCTTGTATTGCTTTTCTTGATATTTGCAGCATAATGGTTGACTAACAAACTGCAGAAAAACTAATTAAGTTAGAGGACAAAATTTAAGATTGAAGTATAGGAAACAAGGTTACAAGATAGGTTGCACAAAGAGATAAAGCCCTGAAAATGCCATGGAGCACTGCATATTGATTAGTGACCTGGGGGATGGTCTGTATGAGGGGGGCAGGTGTGAACAGTCCACAGTGGACATCTCATGAGAAGGAAAGCAGTAAAGTCTGAAACTTTACTGACCTCTGGCACAGAAGACCAGGTACAAATGTGAAGGACTGTACCATGAAGACCGCTTCTCCTGCCATGTACTACAGCAGCGCTGTAGCTGAAATAAGTATCCATATAGTACTACATGCATATCATTACGTAATTAATACTAGTTCCCTCTCAATGGCATGCACACAGTCTGCCAAAAAACAGAGAGAGACAAAATACTGAAAAATGTCTTAAAAGATTATCAGTAGAATACAGTAAACAGAGCCACTCTAGGTTCCCATGTCCTAACATAATTAGAGCCAGTGCTGTAACTGTCTCCCACCTGGTATGGCCCAAGCATCACAGGTTAAACTAAACTTTCAGGCCATTGGGATGAAAATAATTCTTTTAGGCATGACTGATTCACAGAATAATACAACAGAAAAGGAAGGAAACTAAAGTAAGGTCCAATGATTGTTTAATGAAATTCAACTGAACAGTAAATAATTACCCCAAAAGAATCACAATTATAATCATATGCACATAAATGCACATATACACTCTCACACTACCTTGCTTCCTTTCCTGACTGCTATTTGTAGGTATATCCATTTATTTTTCAGCCCCAGTACTTTCATTACTACACCTACAACACTCTTGGCTGTAAAACATGCAACATTTTCTCTTAATTTCCTCATTAACCTAAGTAAGAGTAATTGTCCACTTTTAGCCAAGCAGCTATACGTATGGCAATGAGTGTAACATTCCCAGGACGTCTCATAGTTTCCATTCTACTTTACAACACCCTCTCTTTCAGACTAGCCGATTGTATATCACAAGATAAACAGTCCATCTCCCACAAGTAACAATGTTGCAGCAGCTTCTACACCGGTATCTAGGAGTGATCCAGCTCCCTACCAGAGCAGATATGCCCCCGACGGACCTTTCCCCTCAGTGCCTTACTAAAGCAATGAACACAAATAGTCAAACCACTTTTATGTGTACTTAAAAAATATATATGATTCGTTTAATTAGCTGAACTCTCATCACTATAACTTATCCACTGTTTTTGGCAGTGCTTAATGGATATGTACATAGTCTTGTAATCAGTGGTAGGTACATCAACAACTGTTATTCTGGAAAACATATCTCTAGCTGTTTAAGCCTAACAATTAGAGGTATGACTTAATGGTCTTAACTAACACTTAACATCTAGTCCAAGACTATTTCAACTGGTAAAACATGCAAACTGTTTGTAAACTAAGACAATCTTTCTGCTTAAGGCTGTCAACTATGGCAGTTATTCTGTTCAAACAAGCAGCATTTTGTCATCATGTAATATAACTAAGTAGGTAATCAGACAGTATTTGTACAAAGTATCATTAAAATTTTGCACTGTTGGTGTAATGTTTTCCCTAACAATCATTCAATACGACCACTGATATTTTGCCCGTTGTGAATGAAAAAATGATCGGATTTTTACTGAAAAAGTATGAAGTTTCCATCATGACAAAATTTACTGCAAACCTGTGACCGTAAATGGCTGCCTTAAAATAATACAGACAGCCGGTTGATATGTTTAGCTTTCCATAAGGAATTAAAGTAGAACTACTGAATGAGACCTGTCCACATTTATTAAAGTGATCCTCGTGGGGTTAATCAAGCCATGGGTGGTAGAATAAACAGCTGACTAAAATAAGATTTTTTAGCTATATATTGCACAACAGAGTTCTGTACACTGCATCTGTGCGCAGAACTGGTACAGAAAATCATTATATCACTAGTAATAAGTATCACATACTTTAACCCTTTACTGACCATAGCCTTGTATCACTGCAACAGCATAGTAAACTCTGCTAATACTCAGTGAAGAGTGCCCTTTAATCACTTTACAAAATTCATATTACAGACCTGTGAGGATTTCAGCAGCCTACCATTTAACCCTGACTATTTTATCCTGTATAGCCTCATTTACTGTTGATAATAAATTTGTAATATACTCTTCATTCATGACATGCAACTAAAAACAGACCATTACAAAACATAATCATTAGAGTGCAGATTCAATGGAAAGCAATATCACACAATTTAGTATCTGTAGCTCAAGCTCTGTCTTCTTTCTTAAGCCGGCCTGACATTTTACCTGATGCCTATTGTAAATTATTTTGTCTCAGACTTACTCTGACTAGCAGAGGAGGTCCTGTTGTTAAGAACATGCCAGCCATTACTCATGCAGGCTCTGTTATGTTTATGCTACATTTCCTTCTAGGTTGTCTCCTTGTTACTATCTCATGAGGGTTACTTGTACTATAAACACAGGTATAACTTGATACATCCTTCCAAAGGCCGAACTAATCCCTAAAGAAACAAAGAGATGGTATTTATGCCCCTATTTAAACATGTCCCTATAATTGTGTTTACGGAATATGATTATATAATACTGGAGTACTTTGTAAATAATAAACACTTGCTACATGTACATAATTCAAGTGTTGATGTTTCTAGTGATCTTCTATACATAATGCGACCGAGGATTCTGAATGAATTACTTTCTAACCACAGAGTTATGGTTTGGACACATAATACTCGCTTCACACCTATGCATATAAACGAATTGAGTTCAAGTGGTAAACGTGACAACTTACAGAATGATGTGTTAGCCATTGTGAAGGCTGAATTTTGACATGGTGAGTCCTTAAGCAATATGAATCTATAGAGGTTCTATTTGGAGAGTGTTAACAGACAGTACTTCTGTGCAGCATGGGTAAAGAAGTGTTCCGTTAGACCTTTAAAAATACACCTATAATTGCATAGTTTGAAGCCATTTATTAATAGGAAGTTAATGTATGGAGACATTTATATTTGACATTATTTAACACTATAAAAAATGAAAACAAAATCTGAAATTTTGAGTGTCTTTTTCAGATAGTGAGGCTCTAAGTAGTAGTTTGATTTGTTTATTCCTAAACATGACCCTGGTCATTTTGACTCATAGCCTCCACATCAGTCATAATGAAATAACATCAAGTCAGCCCTATTGTCTATGTAGAGAGTGGATTATCTACAATGCTGCAGGACAAGTTAGTGCATGATACTCCAGTAACAAAGTCTGCCAGTAAGGACTGGTAGGTATCTACAATGGTGCAGGACAAGTTAGTGCATGATACTCCAGTAACAAATTCTGCCAGTAAGGACTGGTAGGGTATCTACAATGGTGCAGGACAAGTTAGTGCATGATACTCCAGTAACAAAGTCTGCCAGTAAGGACTGGTAGGTATCTACAATGGTACAGGACAAGTTGGTGCATGATACTCCAGTAACAAATTCTGCCAGTAAGGACTGGTAGGGTATCTACAATGGTGCAGGACAAGTTGGTGCATGATACTCCAGTAACAAATTCTGCCAGTAAGGACTGGTAGGATATCTACAATGGTGCAGGACAAGTTGGTGCATGATACTCCAGTAACAAATTCTGCCATTTAGGAGTGCAGACACAGCTGTTGTGAACAGTGTGGGTGACAGAAGTCATGATCATTCACAAGCTGACAGTGTCAAGTCTTCATAAAACTGATGTACTTCAACCTCAGTTTCAGTGATTCACTAGCCATTCAGATACATGTAAAGAAAAAGCTCTGTGCAACAAAAGAATAGCTTTCAGTTTTACCTCCAGATATAGAGACAAAGTAAAGAATATTTATGGAAAAGGCTCCAAATTAGACATAATTTTTGCAACAGTGGTAGAACTAGTGTACAATTTCTGAAAAATGTCCAATTTTAGGAAGGAATGAGAGAGAAAAAATTTGGAGTGTCCATAGAAATTAGGGACAATTGCGCAATATGAAAAGGAGCATATCTGCTGTTACTACTTTATTAAGCTGACTGGTATACTGTTAAATTACAGGATTAATGTCATTACACTCAAAACATTGACTCTGACATAGTCCAGTTTGCAATTAATATGTTTAATCTCTATAAAGCTGGCTTAATTCAACAACTTCAATGCTAAATTGCAATCACCATTTAATAACTTACCAAGTTAGTTAGCCGTTTCTCATCTTCAGTTTAACATTATATATGTGGATCTACTGAAGTTAGTCAAAACTTCAGCATATCAACAAGGAAAACACAGATAAAAGTTAAATAAAAGAAAAAAACAGTGAAGCACACATTTTGCAAGGCATAACATTGGACCATGCAAAACAAAACTACTGTTTTTTTTTTTTTTTGCGGGAGATAAAAATATTTTTGCTACTATGAACTTAAACTGATATTAGATTCACCTGATTTTTCTTCACTATATAAAAAAAACTTGCAAACAAGTTTAAAGTTTTTCTTCATACATTATAATTCAAGAGAAATAATTTCACTTGGACCTGCTCATAGCCAGAAACAAACCAAAATCATGGTAGGATGCTCAGCAGAAATGATAATTTGGAGTTTTAGGCTTTGAAAAATGGTTGAGATCGTGTTTCTGGAAATCTGTATTTTAGGGCATCTAGTGCAAGCAATACAAGTGTGTGCTTATATAGGAATCAAGATATATATTTTGGATCATGTTTACTTTTAATAAATATCACTGATTTTTTCATATAATTTCCATCTTTTTTATTACAAGTTTTGTTTGTCTATTTTAAGAATAAGGAAATATAATCATAGTACTCATTGTAATTTCTTGAGTAGAATAACAGTGAACCAAAAAAAAATCAAGAATGCATAATGCCAAATTTAACTATAGTTTTATAAAAAGTGATTCTGTATAACATATCTTCCTTCCACTTAACGCTGCATCTCCGAATGTCTTAACCCTGAAATTGTGAAACTTATGGAGCAAGAGGAATTTCTTTCACTTCACTCACTTTTATGATCTTACTCTTAACACAGAATGTTTTCCGATTAAAATGGGAGTTGATTAAATATAATCACCAAATCTAATTATGATGTCATCTGCTGCAGTGCCTTGTATCTCATATTCATAATATATTATAACATCAAACATCAAGTTTGCTAGTTTGCTTTTTAGAACCTGTAACTTTCTTTATCTGTGTGCTTTTGCTTCTTCACTCTCCAAGCATCTGCTCTCTTCTGAAATTGAGAGCAATGATGCTGGTGAAAACTCACTGGAGGAATTTGTCTAGCAGGCAGGCATAAAAGCTGTTTTGGCTGTGGCCATCAATGTACCACATGCCTTTCTTTCACCAACTCCCCTGCCCAGGCAGTCTGGACTAGTATTTTAGGCTACCCACAGGAGAGGAGTGATATCACCGTCAGTCCCCACACTGACTCAGTTTCCACAGCTGTCCTTTCTCCTGGGCTGACACAAGGCTTTCCCCAGGAAGCTGTAATTAATATGAACAGACAAGGTATTACACTTTACACTAGGCCCCAAACTCTCCATCAGGTGTTTGACATGAGCCCCCACAATGCCATAGGGGCATGTTTCCTTTTCCATTCACACTCATGCCACTACACATGTGCCAAAGATTATTACCCTCACTGGCTTGGAAACATATAGCCTACATGATGATTTTTATGGCTGTTTGAGAATATGCAAGTATCCACTAGCATGTTGGTGATCAATTGAGATTGTGGATGCTGTGACTATTGTCACTGTAAAGAAGACATTTTTACTGATACCATTGTTGAATGTAACTTTTTAATAGCAGTTGAAATTCAAATGGTTTATGCTTTTTTAAAATCATTTCCAGAAAATCCTCTGGAAAGCAAGTAATATATGTAAAGTCCTAGAGATATGATATTCCATAGCTTGGAGGAGTTAATAAATGAATGACACTGTGGTAAGTTTTAAGAATCCTTCTTCTATAAGGGAATCTTTCTTTAAATTGTCATATTTACAGTCCTTGTAATTACAGATCCTACACTTCCAGTAGGAAGATGTATGGATGTTTGTAAGGGGTCTGATGCACTATTAACCCTCAACCCTTAAGAGCTAGGTAGGCTTAAGTGGGACATCAGTTTCCATCCAAATTGTATTATAGAAAACACAGGTTTGTTGCTGTGACATCCCTCCTCTGGGTCAGAGATCAAGCATTCTAAATCCTCACCATGAACACCAGTGAGAGACATTCACATGTAACAAAAATGGATACACACAGTATTATAAGATGTAGCTGTCTGCAGCAAGCACAATTCAACTTAAGAGGACACAGGGAACACACTCTTGTAGCTGGGTTTCTCTCTCTCTAGGCCCCAAATAAGACTCCCCACTGACACAGCTGTAGAGTTAACTTCCAAGCCAAATCCTCCATGACCCTGTCTGTGATGCCAGAGCTCTGTGTCCCTGCCCCAAGTAGCTGACACACACACACACACACACACACACACACACACACACACACACACACACACACACACACACACACGGGAAAGGCTGGCACTGGTTTATAGGTATGCCCCTCTCTCCAGACTATAAGGTAGATACTGCCCCAGAAAACACCAAAGCCAGCTACTCTAAGGCTCTTACAAGTGTACCCAATTATACTGAGTAAAATTAATGCTAATACAAATGGTAGTGCTTGAACAATCCAGAAAGACTTTCAGGTGCAGTAACAATGTCACTAAATAAATATAAGTACTTTCAAAGTATAACATTTTCTCTAAAAGACCAACCACAATGAAAAGTTTAAATATATTTAATAATAAATAATAAAAGAACATGAAAATACTAAATATCCATTTACAATAAACACCAGAGTTTCAATCACAGAAAATATTAAAAATAACACAGATGGATAGATTCTCACAGATACAGAAAAACAGTACTTACTGTAATTAATCACAATATATTTTCCTGAGTGCTCTAAAAATTAATATTCTCTGGTGGGTCTACTTTATTAACTTGAACGTTCAAAAGTTCGAATGCATATGCATCGAACTCTTAAACATTTGAAAGTTAATAAAGAAAAAAAAATACACAGAAAAAAAAGATGTAGGCAGGGGTCAAGCCCCCACTACTTAAATATACCAATTCCAAGACTGCACTACATTGAAGTAAATGGAAATCTCCACCTACGGAGATTTCCATTTGCATTTTTTGACAGCTTGCACTTTCGATGCATATGGTTCGATCCATATGTCTTCGCAGTTTTACACTTTCACGTAAATAAAGTAGACCCTCTCTGGTTACTTACTAAAGCAAGGCAAGATGTGGTTGGGTGGGTGTGTGAGTGATCCTACTTTGTCAGGTTTCAAAAACAGACTGCACTGTGAATCCTGCTTCATGTTCTTCTTTCGGCTTTTCCCGGTTAGGGGTTGCCATGGCGGAACTCCGATCTGCTAATGATTGGCAGTAGATTTTTATGGTTTGAAGGTGCCAGCTCAATAACCATCCTTCAATGAAGGCACACCCATTCAAGCATGCCTTTTGAAGGCCACTCGACCGTGGGGAGGAAATGCAGACTCTACACAGAAGGAGCTCCAGCCGAGAATCAAACGGGAGAACCTCTTGCTGTGAGGCGACAACGCTACCGCTGCACCATCGCGGCTAGATTAAAACATAATTCATACGGTAGAACACAGTTGGGAACCTAATAATCCAATTGGAGAAATGAAGCTGTTCTGACATGCCGTCCTCTGCAAGAGATAAAGGAATACCCTGGGATTCATGGACTTGAGGACAGCATCACACCCTGGGCTGGAAACACTCTGCAGCTTCTGGAGTAGTGAAAGCAATCAGGGAACAGAGGAAGTTATCAAAAACCGTTTAGAGGAAGGATGAATGTGGACTTCCGCTTTCTCCTGGAACATGCGTGACGATTACGAACTGGAGCGCAATGAGAACTGTTGTGTCACAAAATGTAATAGTGCACGCACTGCAAATCGTAAGGCGCTGGAGAATTGGTACGGGCATGCCATTGAAGTTAGTGATCGCTGCAGTCCAACTACCACATGAAGAGACCAAAATAAATACCTACAGGTAATATAGCAGGTGTCATCCATGGCGGAAACAGGCCCAAACTCCACTGCCAACCATTTCCATGGAAACCATTGGGGTGGATGGGGTCAGTCATACTGAATATCATGAATGCTATTTGTGTTGTTCTGCTCATATTGGGAGATGTGTCTAGTGCGGATACTGTTGCACATGTGCGGTATTAGTCAGGGACTCTGGCAACATACCCAGTACCTAGACTATGGATCAAGACCTGTAGTGGTATTAGTCATTAGAAAATGAAATCCTACTTGCAATGTACATCAAATTACCTGCCTAGTTAAACGTTCCACAGAGGAAGACGCCAGGGAATGAAATAATGTTGTATATGTCTCTGGATAGAGTAGAAGCAATCAAAGGAGGGAGAATGTTAGCAAAATGCATATTTAAACATAATATGACGTACAACTTTAGAAGCTAATAGTGTACAATGCATATGATTCTTACCCGACAACATAGCAGTACAGCTTCATGCATGTAATTGCTTGTAGTGTAGCTGCAGTGTGATAGAACCCTAACGCTAGCAGTAACCAGTGCAGGAGGTGTAGGTCAGTCAGGATTAGTCATCTGCTGGGTGACAGAATAATACATGTATGTACAGGTATATCTGTCATCCTTCTACTGAGGAGGATAGGCTTGTGAGCTGTAACACAGAGTACAGCTGCTCAGCAGAGAGACACAGGAACCTAGTATGACACGGAGTGAGGACTGAATATGAACAGTGTTGGAACCGCGTCAGAGCAGAACTTACCAAAGTACAGTCTAACTGAATATGTGTCTCGCAAGGTTGGGCTATCCTCATGGGAAAACATGTAATAAGCATTACCTGAGCACTGTTGTAGGAATACAATGTTCTGTACTCTAGCAATGTAAATGCCTCGTGACTGACAACATCATTAATGTGTGCAAAAGATGATAGTATACAGAATGCTCATACAGATGTAACATGTATAGAGTTGAACAAATGTTCAAACTTTGACTGCATACTCCTTTGCCTCCTGCTGCACAGTAATAAAATGTTATTAATCCCAGCTTCCTGTGTTAATGAGTGCCATGTTGAAAATAAATGAGTGTTACAGTTTAATTTAAAAGACTTAATTGACAGATGTTTACGATCTAGCATTGGAATAGGTCAAGACAAACATCACAATGTCCATGTGTACCACATACACACAGCCAGTAACATGCAGTAGTAGTGCATGAAGGCATACACGACTGTGGGAAAGTACAGGACATATGGCACGTGCCAAGTGCAGATGCATGACACAAACACCAGGATGGGTGTCCCTGCAAAGAGGAACATGTGCCAACTACACCTCCCACAGATGTACTGGCAATAAAAACACATGGCAAACACACAGACACACTACTGTCCAACACATGACTGCAACGGAGCCTGGTCAAACACCAACATGAAGCATGCACAAACAGGGACTTGAGTAATGTTTGCCTTAACACCCCCATAGGCCAAAGAAGAATAGAATGGACATATGCATGGAATGCTGTGAAGGATGTGTGGTAGTCCTCAGTATCACAGTGTTAGGGACACAGATACACTGTCATCAACTGTGACGTATGTGCAATGTACACAGCATACCTGCATGTAATACAGAGGACAATCATGTGCCACAGAAATATACAGTGGCGAAAGACTATAGTGGATAGACAATTGTACATGTGACAAACTATGAATATAGGTTCACACGTCCATAGGTACAGGGTAGGCCATCGTCCCAGGCCCAGCCATAATACTACACCATAGTTAGGATGACTTTGCCAACCTTCTGTTCTTCAGATGAAATACCCATGATATTGCTGTATCTCTGTCAAGCAGTGATAATGATGTAATCCCTGGCCTATACCTGCAATCCTCCATCCAATGGACAACATAGCTGCGAACAAGGCTAGGAAGGATGTCTGTCTCACATGTACTGTGATGTAGATCCACAGCATAATGATTGTCTGGGTGATATATGTGTCACCCAAACACATCCCATGAATGACCGTGACAAGGTAAATGTCACCTGCCCTAGTGATTCTGAGGGATGCGGATACAGTAGGTGAAGCATACACATGACATATGGGTTGACATGGCCTTGTATGTCAGGCACAGGCCAACAACAAACAGCAGGTATGTGACGGATGTGGCAGGGGTCCTACATGTGAGGCAGCATTACACAAAATGGTGTCATCCTGCATCTGTACAACGATCAACCTATGTGGGCTTCACAGCTGCTGTAGGTGTATGGTCAGATACAGTCTGAATGGGGCAATGTAGTAGATCATAGGTGTAACACGTAATGGGTACAAGGAACAATGACCTAGCCTGATGTAGATGTGAATCCCTGCACCAACAGGTGGGCAATGTAGAAGACCCACACAACCACGATAGCAACGTGTGTGTGGAATGAATGGTGACCATCCAACACTGTCCCCTGATTCCTGGTAATCACCCCTGTGCTGAGTGGACAGCCAGCCACATGCTGGAGATGGGTGACCTCGTACTTCCACAGGTATGATGTTGCATGACGTTGCATTTAGCTGTGGGACATGTCCCTGACAGCAGATATGCATATCTGGGAGGCCTTCGAAGGATATCTGTGTCAGATGTCTGTCCCACTATGGCACCTGTGTTGCAGTCATCTACAAACACTGTTGCCCATAGCACCCCTGTGTGTGCCTGTACCGTGAAGATGTAGGTGTATGACAGGAGTGCACACATGGAAGGGCCCCATGGGACACCACTTCTGACAGGCAGTAGGTCTGATATGCTGCCAGCAACTATGACCGTGTGGGTTGTGTCACATAGACAGTTTACAACACATTCTGTGATGTGCGTGTTCACATCCCAGCCAATGGGTTTATCAACGATACCTGAGGGGGGTAATGTGATGAAGGGCTTTGCCAGGTCGAGGTAGGCTGTATGGACTGCAACACCCCCATCAGTGGCCTCGGCGACTGTCCTGAAAATGTCGACCATGCTTTAAAGGCATGAACCGCCCTGAACAAGACAAACCGTGTGTGAGGCAAAGTAAGTATGTCCCCTATGCAGTCATGTACGAGCCACAGTATGATCCCTCCCCATGTCTTTGCAGATAGGTCTCCTCAGGGTAATGGGACAGGAATAACCAGCCTCAGTGGAGGTATTGGCCTTCTGACGTGGGACTACAGTTGCCATGTGACACAACCTGGGTACCCTACCTGAGGTGAGGCTACAAAGAAATAGCTGTCCTAACTGTGTGTCCAATTCATAACCGAGATAGTGGAGTACACAGCGGGGTCACCAGCTGGTCTCATCGATGCTATGTCCACTACCCTGGAGAGAGCATGTCCCACCTGTGTGTCACAGAACATTTGGTGACCACAAACCTGTGGTACACACATCACCTCATGTGTGGGGAGGGTGTGGAGATGTCCTCACTGGACTTGTCAGCCTGTATGTTGGCAATGTGTGTATGTTGAGTAAACCCCACCTCTATGTGAACCCAGTCAGAGCATATGTGGGACTGAGCTCCCAGGTGTCCAGCATAGCAACTGAAGGTGGTATGATTGTTAGCCAGGTCCATGTAGGTATATCTGTGGAATGTGCCCTGGACTATTTCATGACAGTGTGTAAGTCTACACATATGATGACCAAGGGTCTCACACCTCAGAAGGTGTCTGCTCCACCTTGTAGTAGCCACCTCCTCGTGTTGTACATTTTGTGTATGGCTGGGGTACACCACACTGGATGCTTGGCATTGGTACACTGAACCACAGTTGGGCAAGTGAATGACTGGCTCATGCAGTCCTGTAGGTACTGGTAGATGGCAAATGTGATTGATGCAGTGGCTGCCGTACCATCGACCACTGGCTCAGGGTCCTTAAAGGAGACCACAGTACTGCGCAGTAGTATTGTGTAGTCTGCCTGTGAGCAAGCAATGTGTATGGTAACTGGCAACACTCACAGCAACGGATGCCAAAAGCAGAAGCCAATGTCCAAATAACATAGATCAACTTCTGCATTACAATATGTGTTATCATACATGTATTGACATGTGTCTGCCAATTACAATTGGAAATGGCCGTCAAGACTGGCCTAAAGTTCCCATGATGTACACAGTCTGGGGTGTTGTTCCGATAATAAAGTGGCAATACCTCCCAATCGTGACCTCTGGGTATGGTATGAAAGTGGTTGTTAACCTGCAACATTGGATGTATAGCATTGGTTTCTGGTGTCGGAAGACTTGGTTCCTGTAGCACAACACAGTATGGGTAGTCAAGCACACATACACGATTGCTGAACACACAGCATCAGTGAAACCCACTGCTCACAAGGACACAGTCCGACAAGCTCTACACTTTACATATGCACAGTGGTGTCCATCGTAGGACCCAAAAATTGTGGAAAGAACCAAATTATGTCTTATTTCAATGCGCACTGAAATCATTGTCGCCACAGGTACACATATGCACCGCAAGAGTGTTTAATGTTGCAGAAAGCTGTGCATGTAATGCAGCACAGAAGCACAGAAATACCCAGGGTACCGGTCCATAGAACTGCCCACATCACAGTCCCGCACATGACGGATGTGTAATGGGTACTGTCAATTGTTGCAGTCAAGGGATTCTGGGTATGTAGACTCTGTGCTCGGTGTTGTTTCGCAGGCAATCCTTTCTCCCGCCTGTGGGAGGGATGTGCGTATCACCTGCCTTACTCTCCGCTAATAATGCAAACCATACTCGGAGAATGCTAAATGTAGGTGTGTAATGTGTACAGCCCTATACTACTGTCCAGTAGGCAATTGTCATGGATGGACACCCGTATGGCCAGAATGGCACCCACAACTGCAAACCCGGTAAATGACATAGCCGCTGGAAGGCATAACACAGGAAATACACATAGGGACTACAGTTGACATTCCACATACAAAGCAGGACCGTCGTACAACACCGGCGCATACAGCACTCAATCTGCCAGCAACAGACTGAGGAGCACCCGCCACCGTGACAGCGGAACAGATGTGCGACCTGTGGAACACATACTAATGGCACACACACAACGTCAAGTAGGATATGTAAACTATGGCTTTCCCACCTATGAAGACAACATGGTTAAATGAATGCATAGGTAAGCAACATGTTCCGGTGGTGTTATATTGGAAATATAGTGACGGATATGTCCCATTGGGATGTCTGAGGTTTATATGAAGCAGTTGCAAACCAGCATCTTTGGATGTATGTAATTTGTTCACAGTACTAAATCAGCTGGTTATGTAGCACCATGTGGAATGGGTAGTCAAACAGACATCCGCGATTGGGGAACATACACCAGCAGTGAAAAGCACTGGGCAGGTGGACACAGTCCAGCAACATCTAACTTGACATATGCACATCGGTGTCCATTGTAGGACCCAAAATTCTGTTCAGAGAATGCCTGCTAGCTTCCTGCATTACTCATGTGATCTAATTGTCGCCACCACGCCACACGCACACATATGCACGCAAGCGTGTTCAATGTTGATGATAGCTGTCCATGAACTGCAGCACACATGCATAGAATTACCCAGGGTATCGGGTCCATTCAGCTGCGCACACATCACAGTCCAGCACACATGAAGGATGTGTAATGGGTACTGTGCACTGTTGCAGTCAAGGGAGTCTGGGTATGTAGAATCTGGCCTACGTGTTGTTTCGCAGGCAATCCTTTGTCCCGCCCCGTGGGAGGGACATGTGCGTAGCACATGCATCACTCTCCACTATTAATGCACACCATACTGCGGGAATGCAAAATGCAGGTGTGAAATGTGTACAGCCCTATACCAGTGTATAGTAGGCAATTCACATGGATGGACAAGCGTATGACTAAGATGGCACCCATAACTGCAAACCCGTTGGAATTACAGTGCCGTAGTAAGGCATTACACAAGTCATACACATAGGGACTACAGTTGACATTCCCCATACAACAAACACAGACAACCGGCTGATGAAGTCTAAAGCAAAGACGAGGTACTGTAGGGACCAACCAGAGCACACCAAGAATTAAAGGCAGTCACCATAGTCTATTGAGCTCACTTCGCCGGCTTCATAAGCAGACTTATTCAGACTACATACAATGCAGTCCAACCTACTACATTTACAAGCATTAATTGGTCAGTACATTACATGTGCTAGGTACTAATTACATGCCTTAAAGGCAGACAAGCGAACAAACCTCACTTGCGTTGCAGATCCCACACAGTGAGGACAGCAGACATTGCTTCGAAAGGTACAGTCTTCATCGGAAAATATAAATATATGTACATATATGAAACATGAACCAACATAAAATGTTTTCCAAATGTCTGACTGTGTAAGATACATATATATGTCCTACGGATTGTGCCAATATATTAACAGAACTGCAGACACCTAGTAATATAAATGAACCATAATATATACACATAAACCGTATGATTATGACTACTGTAAAATAGACCAACGGAATGTAAACATTCACAATGTGCTAATGTAAATATTCAGTTAGAAGGTTACTTAAATAAATCAACTCAGTCATCCATGTGTAAATACTAACACAAGGCCAGCGAGGTGCTTGCCCTCACATGTACTGGGATGTTGTTCCACAGCATAGTGAGTGTCTGGGTGATGAATCCGTCCCAACAACACGTTCGATTAATGACAGTGTCAAGGTGTACGTCAGCTGCCCTTGTGGTTCTGAGGGATCTAACTTATTTACGTGAAGCATAGTCATCAGATCTGGGTTCGACATAGCCGTGTATGCCAGGCACGGGTCACCTCTGGGCAAGTGGTATGCAACTGTATACAGCTGGAATTCTTTCAGTCGGTCAGTATAGCACATATACCTGAGACCCTGCATCTGTTTGTCGAAGAACTGTTGGTGCCTTTCCAGCTGCTGCAGGTGTTGGGTCAGATACATTCTGAACGGGCATTGTACCCAATCATAGGTCTATTGAGCGATGAGTACAACGGGACAATGACTTCCCTGATCTAGATGTGAATCCCTTCATGATGATGTGGGCAATGTGGAAGGTCTACCTAACTATGTTAGCAACATGTGTGTCTACCGAACGGTGAACAACAACACATGTCCCCAAATCACTGGTAACCCCCTCTGTGCTCAGTGGATTGCCACCTATATGGTAGCTCGGGTAACCTTGTTCTTCCGAAGGGTATGCCTATGCATTTCCTGGCATTTAGCTGTAGGACATGTCTCTGGTACCACTTATCCACATCTGTGAGGCACTCCTGAAGGATATCTGTGTCAGATGTGTGTCTGACTTTACCACCCGGCTAGCAGTCATCTGCAAACATTGTCACCCATAACCCCTGTGTATGCGGTACATTGGAAACGAGATGCTGGAAATAGTGGACCCAGGACTGAGCCCCATGGGACACCACCTGTGACTGGCTGTGAGTATGACATGGCACCAGCAACTATGGCCATGTGTGTTCTGTGACTTAGCCCGCTTGCAACCCATATGGCGATGTATGGATTTACATTCAAGATGACGGGTTTATCAATTATACCCGAGGGGTATTGTGTCAAGGCCTCTGCCGGGTTGAGGTAGGCTGTATGGACTGCTTTACCCTCAGCAATGGCCTTGGTGACTGAGTCTACAAAGTGAAACACGTGTAAAGGGCATGATCTGACTCTGACCAAGCTAAACTGGGTTGTATCCAAAGTATGCGGGTCCCCTATGTCTATATCTATGTGTCCCATTATGATCCATCTCCATGGCTTTGCAGATAAGGCTTGTCAAACTAATGGTATGGTAATAACCAGGCTCAGTGGAGGCACCATCTATGTGGAGTGTGACTACAGTCGCCCTGTGCTACTACTCAGGTACGTATCCTGAGGTGAGGCTAAGATTAAACAGCTGTCCTAAGTGTGAGTTAGAGTTCCTGGAGTACACAGCTGGGACACCATGTGGAGCCATGGATGCTGTGTTGACTGCCTTGGGGCTGGGTGTGGGTAATGTTGGACATACCCACGGCAGACGTGGCACGTTCCCGAGTCCGATGCCCAAGGGACCACACACATAGCCGGCCATAGGCATAGGCCAAGTAGGTAGCCGCCTAGGGTGTTGCTCTACCGGGGCACCTTTCTAGACTCTATTTGGTGTAGGTAGACCAGGAGGGGGGTAGCGGGTGATGTATCGGTGGCAACTTCTGCCTAGGTCACCACTTACCGTAAGGCCACTCTTCCCGTGGGTAATACAGCAGTACCCACACCCAGACGCGGGTCATTGCTAGGGTCATTGCTAGTATGGCACATCATCTATGTAAGGAAACCATATATCCCCAGACATAATGGCACAGCATAATGCCTGTTCGCCGGCCAAAGGCAGACATACGACACCCGCGGTGCGGACGCATCGCGCGTGATGCCCGATAACAATGCCGACAATGTCCCGCTTTGTGAAACAAACTCCACAGAGACATTCAATAATAGACAGCGACGGACAACCCGATGTCCACGTGGTTCGAGATGTTCAACCTGTTACGCCATGTTAAATGTGTGTAGCACAGCGGAACCGTCCAAACAAAGCAACGGACATGTCTGTGGCTCACTGAAAGTCGCCACGCAATGTTAAACCCTTGTAATATTGCGACACAGGCCATACATACGGAGAGTTAGTAATGGAAATTGGTTATTTCGAGCAGACCGTGTGCAATTAGCATAACGACATCTACAACGGGTACACCGGCCAATCGGCGCACACGGTTACGTAATAATTGGGGGCGTGACATGGTACCATGGACACGGACAAACGTGCCCATGTGACTCATCTAACATTCGTACAGGGTCAGCGCAGTCCCGTACAGTGGGCGGCCAAGACCAAACCCAAAGCACCACAGCAACACCCTGACAATCGAAGGCCTGTATGCGTATGGGATATAAGCAGCTGTCATCTGAACAGCCCTGCGGTGACGACATATGCATCCTGGGCCATGAGCGAGGGGGAATTAGGAATGTTCAACATGCAGTACCGCACCTTTCCCAGCAGGAGAATGGATGCCTGTGACGCATGCGTGTGCGGGGATATGTAAATGTACATAGGTACCATGGGTATGCATATTAATGACAACGAACAGCTAACGTGCACTGGTCATAGTAACCGTCAAACGTGAATGCAGTCACGTTCGAATTACGACTATTATTATTTATTTTAGTTTTAATTTATTTTATTTTACATTTGATGACCGGGCTAGTCTAGCTGGATATATGTCCATTTGCATTAGAGGCCCGGGGAGAAAAGCTCCACACATAACATAATAATGACAGACAGACATATTATTAATAAAGACATACAATAAAATTAGAAATATAAATCAATTTTGTTAATAAAATCAACATACATTAAGGAACTCAAACAGTTTAATATCATACATAATGTTTGGTCAATTTCAAAGCATTTTATCTAGTACATAAAGGTTATGCAATAAGGCATTTGCCATATGGATAACAGTTGAAGCTCAGAAGGATACAGTAGTAAAAGGGGAATGTAAGATGAACAAAAGGGAAGAGGCAGGGGTTAGGAAAAGAGAGAGGAAAAGAGGGAAGACTATAGAACATATACATGTGCACGTGTACGTAAAGCGTCCATGCTGCAAAGACTGTTACATATATAAAGCTGTAAGTGCTTTCTGCACACGTCCGTCAACCGGATCAGACATATGTTACCGGAATAGTCACAAGTAACGCAAAACACGTAACCACACAGACACTGTAAACATATATAAACGGACTACGGATATGCATGTGCGCGTGCGCGTAACCCACAATCCGGACATGCGAGTGTGCGTGTGCGTGTGTGATCCAGTGGAACCAGGCAAGGTTACGGATGTCTCCTCCACACGCTTACATTCATAATTGTCAAATATATGCTTAAATAGTACTTATTGATTCCATGCTTTGTTATCGTAATGCTACTATTATACACATTGATATACAATAGCCTGATCAACACACTACATTCTAAGGTGCACTCTCAGCAATTATCAACTATGTGTCCGGATACCGATTGTATTTACCAATATTGTATATATATTGACACATTGTTGCCGTATTATTGTTTCCATGAAGTAAGGCATGCAACACTGATATGTATATGTCACGTTATAATCAAGACTTGGAGCACTGTCCACCTAACTATGAGCAGGTTTATTGATTATTTCGCTTTAAACCGACTCTGAAGGAAGTGTATAAGGGACGGCTATGTCATGCATTCCATACTCCGACGATGCCCCATGTTAGTAGGTGAGAGAGCTCAGTATCCTTTCACTGTGGAGTCTATCGTATTTGACAGTGTCTGTTTTTGCCGATATATGTTCCATGATGTCGTTTAGGAAGATGGGCAGGACGCAAGGTTTGCTGTATTTCCGCATACTGGCACGTGGATATAGATAGGCCATGTAATACAAATGATGGGTTGTCAAGCAGACATCCACGATTGGGGAACATACAGCGGCAGTCAATACCACTGGCCAGATGGGGACAGTCAAACACGTTCTACACTTTACAAATGCACATCGGTGTCCATTGTAGGACTCCAAAAATTACAACGTCTGCTCCTTCATACACCGAGATCGGCCAATCAGAATACTAACCGTGACTACGGCACAGCTAGACATATGCACCACCAGCGTGTTTAAGGTTGATGATACCTGGCCATGACATGCAGGACATATGAACAGAGGTCCCCAGACTGCCGTGTCCATACATGTGCGTCCATATCCCAGTTCCGCACACATGAAGCATGTGTCATGCGCATCGTGGGGGTTGCAGCCATGGTATCCTGGGTATGCAAAATGGGGCTCGGTGTTGTTTGGCAGATAATCCGCTGTCCCGCCCGTGGGAGGGCTGTGCGTACAGGACGTGCCTTAGTCCTCAGTAAGGATGCAAAGCATCCATAGGGTAATGCTAAAGGCATGTGTGAAATGTGCTCAGCCCTACATCAGTGTCCAGTAGGCATTTCCCAAGGATGGACAAACGTACGGACAAGATGGCACCCATAATAGCAAACCTGGTGGAATCACACAGCCGTAGTAGGGCATGACACAAGACATTAAGATGGAAACAACAGTAGATACACCCCGTAGACATCCATCCTGCCGTGCGAATCCCAGCGTACACAGCAGCGAAGGTGCTATCAAGTATGTGGGGATCACCCGCTTCCACTCAGCGGAACATACCTGCGACCTGTGGAACACATATTAATGGCACACCAACAACGTCAAGTAGGAAGGTCATACTATCGCTAAAATATGGCGTTCACACACATAAACGACATACTGTCATCAATAAATAGGTTGTACATGTACCGGCTGTGTTATACTGACAATACAGTGGCGGATAGTTCGCAATGGTACCTGTGAGGATTATCTAAAGCAGTTGCCAACCTGCATGACTACAGTAACACCCTATGGGTAAATTGTGGAAGGACACGGGTTACGTAGCACTACATAATATGGGTAGGCGGACAGACATCCGGGAATGGGGAACATACGGCGGCAGTCAAACCCACTGGCCGAATGGACACAGTCCAACATGTTCTAAACTTTACATATGCACATCGGTGTCCATTGCAGGACCCAAAAATTACTCCTTAGGTAAGTGTAGGCAACATAGTGTGAACCGGAAGAGGTGACAGCCGTGACTACGGCACAGGTAGATATATGCACCACAAGCGCCTTCAAGGGTGATGACAGCCGTCCATGAAATGCAGGACATATGAATAGGACTCCCCAGGCTGCTGCGTCCATACACGTAGGTTCACATCCCATTTCCGCACACATGAAGGGTGTGCGTACTGTCGAGGGTTCCAGACATGGGATCGTGGGTATGCAAATATGGGTGTCGGTGTGGATTGGCAGATGATTCGTCGTCCCGCCCGGTGTGCGGGACGTGGCCATGGCATATGCGTTACTCCGCAATACTAATACCGATCATCCACCGGAAATGGAGAATGCAGCTGTGAAATGTTGACAGCCCGATACTAGTGTCCAGTAGGCAGTTCCCATGGATGGACAAACGTACGGCCAAGATGGCACCCATAGCTGCAAACCTGGGGGAATCCCACAGCTGTTGCAAGGCATAACCCAGGGAACACAGATACGGTCTACAGTACACACTCCCCATTCAAAGCAAGACCGCTGGGCAGATACCGGCGTACACAACACTCAATGTGCCAGCACATCTATGGGGATCACACGCCAGCATACAGTGGAACAGATGGGTCACCTGTGTAAAGATACCAATGGCACAATCTCCACGTCTGCTGGGAATGACATAGGATGGTCAAACTATGGCGCTGACACCAAAGAAAGACATCCTTCGGTGAATTAATAGGATTGATGTCAATACACCATGGCAAACACCCAATGAACAGGGAAGACTTGTTGGCACCCTATGGCCACAAACCATGTCACACATAGGTAGATGGAACAGTCAACATAAACATTTCGTCCACGACAGGTCGCATATGGTATCCAAAGGTACTTCATAGACATGTATGCGCTATTACCCATTGGCCCCGTGAGACTTACACATAACATGGAAGTATCCAGGCTTTAAGTATCCACCCTTACACTTCCATTTGTCACTTTCTATGCGAGCAATGGAGATGTAGCCACAGCATAGAAAGCAGAGACGTACTGCTAACGAAACACACACATGTCAACATCACAGAAAGCATACTATGAACACACTTATTACATGATATTGTACTATGAAACACAAACAAACCAGCAACCTGCAGCAAGAATAGTCCGGTAGTTCGACACAACACAAGTCTTCGTAACATTTAAACAGTTCATGAAAACATGCAACGTTTCCGTTGTTTCCACAACGTGTGCAGGAAAAATGCTATGTCTACGAATGTTAACAATCAACAATGTGAGTCTTAACATGATTTTAAATATCACAGTGTTGATTGTGAACACTGTAACAATTTGCTCATTCAGTTGTATTTTCGAAAGTAACGGAAACACACACACACACGGAAGGGACGGGAGATGAACCTACGCCTATTTACATGAACTCAGTACAGTATGAAGCATTTACACAACGCTACCGAGTTAACTGACGTGAGCGCTGTCAGAGGCATACATGTAGGCTGCTGACGCCACCCGCAAGACAATATTTGAAATAGCCAAGGCATGTGTTGCGGAGCGTCTAAAAGCATAATCAGTCGCAGAGGCAGCTGGAAACACACACACAGAGACACACACACACACGGAAGGGACGGGGGACGAACCTGCGACTATCTACATGAACACACTACTGTATGAAGCATTTACAGAACGCGCTACCAAGTTTACTAAACAGAGCGCTGTCACAGGCATACTTGTAGGCTGCTGACGTCACCCGCAAGACAATAGTTGGCAATAGCCAAGGCATGTGTTGCGGAGCGTCCAAAATCATAATCAGTCGCAGAGGCAGCTGGAAACACACACACACAGAGACACACACACACACACGGAAGGGACGGGGGACGAACCTACGACTATCTACATGAACACACTACTGTATGAAGCATTTACAGAACGCTACCGAGTTTACTAAACAGAGCGCTGTCACAGGCATACTTGTAGGCTGCTGACGCCACCAAGAAGACAATAGTTGGCAATAGCCAAGGCATGTGTTGCGGAGCGTCCAAAATCATAATCAGTCGCAGAGGCAGCTGGAAACACACACACACAGACACACACACACACACACACACACGGAAGGGACGGGGACGAACCTACGACTATCTACATGAACACACTACTGTATGAAGCATTTACAGAACGCGCTACCGAGTTTACTAAACAGAGCGCTGTCACAGGCATACTTGTAGGCTGCTGACGTCACCCGCAAGACAATAGTTGGCAATGGCCAAGGCATGTGTTGCGGAGCGTCTAAAAGCATAATCAGTCGCAGAGGCAGCTGGAAACACACACACACACACACACACACACACACACACACACGGAAGGGACGGGGGACGAACCTACGCCTATCTACATGAACACACTACAGTATGAAGCATTTACAGAACGCGCTACCGAGTTTACTAAACAGAGCGCTGTCACAGGCATACTTGTAGGCTGCTGACGTCACCCGCAAGACAATAGTTGGCAATGGCCAAGGCATGTGTTGCGGAGCGTCTAAAATCATAATCAGTCGCAGAGGCAGCTGGAAACACATACACACAGAGACACACACACACACACACACACACACACACACACACACACACACGGAAGGGACGGGGGACGAACCTACGCCTATCTACATGAACACACTACAGTATGAAGCATTTACAGAACGCTACCGAGTTTACTGAGCAGAGCGCTGTCAGGAGGCATACCCACGTGAGTGGTATGATTTGCAGAGGCAATGCGCCCGATCGAGTTCGACAGAGTGCGCAGTCACGCAGTCTGTTACCATCCCAAGGTCGCCGCACACTAACACGTTAGTGCTGCAGTCGGAAATGACAAGTAACTACTGATCAGTACATCACTGCATACTGGGCATGCTCAGACACTTAGACTCGGCACAGGGCAGACATGCATACACATGTTGCGACAGCATGGGTGGCGGAATGTGGACCGCCGTGTGTCCAGCCACACAACAGGAACCTGGCCATGCCACAGACGTGGCCGCTATGGGGGATACAGGCATGCACCCGGGGTATGACTGCAGACGGGCGCGGTGTGCACTGTGCTGTGTGTCTATCTACACAGCTGCCTACTGGGCATGCTCAGACACTTAGAGTCGGCACAGATCAGACATGCATACACATGGTGCGACGGCATGGGTGGCGGAATGCGGACCGCTCTGTGTGTCCGGCCACACAACAGCAACCCGGCCATGCCACAATCGTGGCCGTTGCTGCGGGGAATATCTAGGTGCACTAACCATGTGTAGGACTGGCCTACAGTTTGTTGCATGCTACAGACAACCCTCCCAAACACAGGATACCTTCACAGATGTCCTGAGGACACTGGTGAGTGGGCATGCTCTCACAACAGCACCGTATTGGGTGACATGAACCACCCATACATAGCCTGGGAACATTACCCATGGCACAACACAGTACGCCAGCAGTCCCAGGTGTTCACACACCTGGCCACTGTTAAACAGCCATGCACCATACATACTAGGGGATGTCTGACAGTTCTGCCCATCACACATGGTGAGGATATGCCCCACACAGGATGTACAGCCCCAATGGTGATGCAAGACCGTATAGTGGATCCACTGGTCATCCACTCACTGTAACCAACACCAGCATGGGGGACCTCAGTCATGACCTCTCCACATAAAACCACACACATCATACGACCGTGTGGTACCCTACAAGTCCTCCATGCCAGTGTTGAACAGAGGCCAGACCTGCAAACGCCAAACGAATGCCTTCCCGACCACTCCACATGCATGTCTGCAACAGGCAAACATGATGACATCAGGCCCTTGTCCACCACAGGTAGGCACATGGTGTGGTGGACTGCAGCCACTGGCTACCTGTACATCAACAGTTGAGCTACTACATGGCAGAGCAATGACAGTACCAGGGAAACCATCACCCATTCATACCGGCGTTACCATACGGCCCCACATACCATCATCCAGGTCCGCTTGTGGGAGTGGTACTGCAGAGGGCACATGAGACAACCACAGGGCCTTCCCTAACTGTGGTAAGGACATGGTTGGGGGCACACAGACTTGCCTGGAAATGGTCCAGAATGGTACAACAGTCACTGCACCCACAGACATTGTCTGCAAACCACAGGACATGTTCCATGCATACATCCCCCCCCAACAGGGAACATATCCATCCCACCAGAGTGTATCCTCCCAAACATGTCATATGGCCTGGAGTGATCCCATATCTCTATGGCGGTTGACACGTCAGCAATGGGCACCGATGGTGTCCCTGGCTGTGTGCTATCCATCCTCATTGAGGCCCTCGGGCCACTGTGTCATGTTAGCCTTACTATGGGCTATGTCCCCAATGGATGCCATATGGCATCTGTGGTCCCACTATGCCAGGGTAGTGCTCCTATGGACCGTCAACAGCCACACCCTATACGCTTGACAAGTGTTGTCTGCAAAGCTGTGTGGAGGTCCATACAGGTGGCCATGGTTACAGATAGCGTGTACAGCCAATACCGGAACATACCCACAACTACATAGTCAAGGGCAGATCCTGCCTCCCGAACCTGCTCGTCCAGTCTGGAGTGGTCACCAAGGCCATTGATGGGGATACGTGGGTTTGCACACAGTACCATGACCTGGTGGGAACGCTCAGAGCACACTACACATGGGACCCATAGAAAGGCTCGCCAGCATACATGTGGGGACATATGTCACCCGATGCTTCTCAGACAGGTTGGAGGTCACACCACACAGGGTTGGTGCTCAAGGTGCCTTGTCACACTCATATCTGGACCCAGTGGAGGCCCACAGGGCTCACTCCTGTGCCCCTGCCATATGGCATCCGACCTTCCAATGTGCATGCAATCATAGGGGGATTGTAGCAGACAAGGTATGCAGATGACTACGCACCAGCCAACATACCCAACACCCCATGTTACACGGACATCCACCTAGGGCGACATAGACAAGGATGACTGGTGCCAGAGCCATGGCCTGCTACTAAATGCCAGAGAAGGTGCAGCCCTACCCAGTGTGAAGGACATGTTCGTCCCAATGTCACATGTAGGTGGTACGCCATTAAAGATGGTGGACGTGTTCAGGAAATGGCTACCACACCTGTCGGCAACCTCTGTCAACACACACAATGGCAATGTGGGTGTGAAGACATTCCATTGTGGCCTCCTGGTCTGGATGGAATGTCAACCACATCAGGGGTGTTCATTGTATCCCTGTACACATCACACACCAGAGCAATGACTGCATACAATGGCACATGTGGCCTGTAGCTAACCTGACGCCTGCAGCACTCGGAAGGACCGCAAACTTTCCACAAGACGGGGATGACGGTGCTAGGACATGTGTCACAAGCTGCACGGCCAAGGGGACACCAGCTGTGGATCTTCACAGCACAGCTGCTCCGTGGTGATCTGTGCCTGACATACACGGCCATGTCTGACCTGGGTGACATGGGCACATTCCACCTCCCAGGCTCCATGCAAACACGGGCATAGAAGCGACTGTCAGACACCTCAACACAAAGATGAGTGGGACGTGCTGGGGGAACAGGGTTAACGGCCAGACACCCCTACAACACGGGGAGGGGTGCCAGGCCATGTGAAGGAAAGGCCCTGACTGCCTTTGTCCAGGACTGCTAATGACATGTGGATGTGTGATGATAGTTATGCGCCAGCCAACCTCTGTGTGTCACTGCTAGACCAGGGACTGGGGACTGATGGATATGGCATCCCCATCCTGAGGGGTGTTAGACGCCACACACAGTCATGCTAGGTCCACACATTTCGTAGGGCACATATCCTGTTACGTTCATGTGCCTATGTACCTATGTAGGGGTCCATGCCGGATGCGGGTAACTGTGCTATGCTGATGTTGCCAGACATGCCTGTGGGTACCCCATGACTACACGTGGGGAACTAATTACAGTGCTCCCAGTAGGCATGTGCAAGTACACCATCAGTATCATACGGGTTAACTGCACCGACATGGTGCTACACATGTAACCACCACACATACTGTGTACACATATCAATGAATGCTGCACCTGTCCTGCATGGTATGTCTGCTGCATGATGTCCGTGCACAACCCACATCACATACATACCTGTCACCAGCCATACACACACACCACAACATACACATCGTGTAGTATGCGGACACAGGTATCACATACACCTCTCACTATCGTGTCCACCCTGTGCATCAGAATATGTTAGCTTAACCGCAGTGATGGTGTAGCTCACAGTTATGCGGCAGAGACTTCATCATATGCACAGGGTCATATGTGCCACAGGCATGGGCTGTACCAATGGATGACATCATGTGTGTGTGTAAGGGCGAGTGCATTGAGTGGGCATGACTATGTAGATTGCATGTGGGTGTGGTGGAGCCCTACAGTTGTGTCTGCTGTGTGTGGGTGTGTGTGTACACAGTTCAGTCATCTGTGATGCCTACACAGGGTATGCTTGGCAGCCCCTGACTGTACAGTGCAGGTGTTAAGGCTCACTGTGTCTGCCGGGCGACCTGACCCGCTGCTGCCTGGGGTCGCACGGCACGACCGGGTGTAGGTACGGACTGACCACTCTCCGATGTCACATGTCCGCTGGAAACGTGCCCACGACGGGGCCGACCAGGGCCACGTCCACGTGGCCTGCTCTGTCCTGGTGTGGATGGTGTAGTAGCAGCTGCACTGCTTCTGCTACCAGCCCCGTTCGGGTGGGCATGGGAGGTGGCACGCACACGCTGACCTGCAGCA
The DNA here is from genome assembly GCF_019279795.1 of Protopterus annectens. NCBI lineage: Eukaryota > Metazoa > Chordata > Ceratodontiformes > Protopteridae > Protopterus > Protopterus annectens. The sequence continues at coordinate 213,248,739 of NC_056748.1, forward strand.
GGTGGTGATGCTGGCACACGCCCACGTGCCCTATGCCTCACCCCTAACTGGTGTTCCTGCACGGTCTGCGACGCCAAGGATGGCCATGCCTCGGTCGAGGATACCAGCCATGTCACCCAATCTCCTATCCAGAACATCGGCAAGATGCTGTTGTGCATTTGCCAATGCCTGGATGTTGTCATTCAGGGTACGGATTGCGGACCTCTGCAGCCTCTGCCCTTCCTGGTTCTGCCGTTCGGCACGTGCCTGCGCCGCCATTACAGTCTGGAACATGCGTCTGGTTATACCAGCTGCTGCACCCTGTACGGCAGGTGTATGTCTAGCGGTGCTCCCCCTACGAGCAGCACCTGCCACATGCCTGCGTGGCACTGCACCAGTCCTTACACTGGCAACATCGTGTGTACCCACACCTTCTGCAGCCACCACACATTCCTGCTCGGGGACAACAGACGCTGACTGACCGTCATCTATGGTCAACGGTGTTGGGGTATGTGTTGGCATCTGAACCGTGTGCGGGGATGAAAGGGACGTATGTGTGATGTTCTCCACTGGCACAGTGTCTGCCTGTGACGACCCTGCCTGTGCCTCATGCACATGGTCATCACCACTAGTATCTGTGGGGACACTAGCATCAGATTGACCGCAGGAGGGGAACTCACCTACAGCACCTGTCAATACAAAGACATACCATCGGTTATAATACAGACACACACACACCCACACACCCACACACACACACACACACACACACACACACACACACACACACACACACACACACACACAGACAGCATGCATGTGATACTGCAGGTGGCATGCAGCATTCACACAACACAGACCAGTGAATGCAGACCAGACATTCATAGTGTCAGTATGTACACTGCCCTGGTGGGGACAGTACAACAGGCAGGTGTCATTTAGTAGGCATGCAGTACACACATTCATGGTAGTTTGCATGCATCAGCGTGATACACCGTGTGGCCGCGGGCGAGTTGAGAGTACACATGGCTGCCGACAGTATGTAATGTACACCGCAAACATGTGCGGTATCTTGTGGACATGTGACGATGGTGACCCACCGCATGCACCACATCACAATGGCTGTCACGGTGCAGTGTTATGTGTACAGTCTACAGATACAATGTATGGGTAACAGTGATGTCTGTGCAGGTACGGTTGCTGTGAGCTGTGTGCATAGCTGTACAGTGTGAAGTGCGGGCTCTGTGCCACTGCACAGTAGCAGGACACAGCTATGTGTCTGTGCGATGCGTGACCTGGATGCATTACATTGCCATGTCTGTAAGTCAGTTCAGATGCTCAGCAGCACGTATATGGTGGACATTGGAGGCACCTGTAGTAGCTGTGGAGAGGCGTCCCATGTCACTGGTGTACTACATTGGATGTCCAGGGGGTCCACTACAGTGATGAACCCACTATGTGTGTAGAGGGTGCAACGGTGAGTACCCACTGTGGATGTGCTGTGTGGCAACATGCCTGTAGGTATCAACCATGGCCTTGTCTGTCTGAGTCATTGACTATTGTGTGTGGTAGACATCGTGCACACGGCCCTGTGGTGGCCCATGTGACATACAACCATACTAGTGTGAGGTGTCACATTCTGTACGGATATGCTGACAGTGTGGATGTCTGCTATGTTGTGCATAGGTCATGTCATGGTGTGACAATGCTGCAGCCAGACATCCACATGCATGGGACATGGCATGTGCCATGTCACAACGTGTGCACCCGATGCAGGGGCATGGGTCACATTGGTAACACCTGTGCTCTGGCCAGATCACAGCTCACTATGTGGTACTGTGTGCATACTGCACTGGCATACCAATGCATACTACACATGCAGCCATTGTGTAACACCTACACCATTGTATGCATAGCTGACTGCACGTAACACACCAATAGGTTGTGTGGTGTCATAGCACTCTACGCTAACGGGTGTATCTACTGTACATGGGTGCTGTGTGTGTCGGGTGGTGCGAGCTGTATACCGTGACTGGGGCACACACAGGTGAGCATGTCATGCCTAGACACATGGGGAATATCAATACAGCAGAACATGCCTTTGACTAGCAACAGACTTACCTGCAACAGACCCTTGTCCTTGCGACACGCCAGACGTACCTGTAAAGGCATTGCACAAAGGTATACACATTAGCCATTACTATCTCCACAGTCAGCACTGTGCATCTCACATCATGCATGTGTGTGGTAGCATGTGCTATGCACATGTCTGCTAACACAACATAGCATACTATGGTTTGCATCTTGTGTGGCCATATACCTGGCATGTATTGCTATATCATGTGTTGTACTATGACACCCACACCCACGTCGCCTATCATACAAACATGCAACACTGACTTACCATGCGGCTCCAGGCTCATATCTCGGGAGACACCCACCTCCACAATGGACGCAAGTGTTTCTGGGTGTTCTTCCGTGGGTGTCCCCAGACTGGCCAGGAGCTCCTCCGTGGCTGTGAGTGGGGGCTGGGTTGGTGGCCCACCACCTGTCCCACGTTGTTGCCTGGCGATTGCAGCGGCACGCTGTCTTGCATGCCGGATCAGGTCTGTGCAGTGCCTGCGGATTTGTTGATAGCTGCGGTTGTTTACGCCCACGCTGTTCACCCTCCTGCACATCTCCTCCCACATCTCCTGCCGTTCCTGTGCCTGCTGTGGCACATGGCTAAATAGGGCGGCGTGGTTGCCATGGAGGTATGGAATTATCACCTCCTCCTCCTGTCGGCTGAATGGTGGAAGACGAGAACGTGGCATTATCTGGAAGACATGATGATGGTGGCAGGTCACATTCACACTGCTGTGCTGGCATACTGTTGGAAATACATTGCTATGACATGTACGACATCTGCACAGTGATCTGTGAAGGGCATCGTGGCAGTGACACAGCCGATGTTCTGGCTTCACACCATTGAGCACTGGGTGTCACATCATATCTGTGTGCCACCCCATCACACTGTACACACACCATGTAGATGTTAGCCTGCCATGGACATGTGTACCTGGCTGCACCTATGTCCATATCAGTTGGCATAGGTCCCCATGTGACACCTGTGGTACTGTTCACCTGGACGCTGTGTATATGTCAGTACACATCACGTCTGTGTCCATTGTGAACGTCAGCAGCGGCACTGTACACATACACATGGACACCTGCACATGCATGTGTTGTGCCATGTACTTCCACACAGCACTGTACGGGTGTTGGACAACTTGCCACAGCTCACCTGTGTTGCATATGTGATAGACATGGAGCAATGTGTAACCATGACACATTAGCAGGAAAGGCCATGCATAGCATGTACAAACACACATTGTGCAGAGCATCACACAGCACCTGTAACATGACAGGGTGCATCGCCGCCACATTACTGCTGTGTATGGTTGATAGTGAGAGTGCCTTTTGTCCATTGCACCATGTGGGACTGTGATAGCTCATGCAGCCTTGCTGGTCAGCTCTGCATGATATGGCAGGGTATGCCACATACATGGCACTGGGTGTGATCCACCTGGGGTTGACGGTATTGGTAGGGTGGCTGTCCATTGCATATGTCATAGCTGTGTGAATATGGACATTCAACATGTTTATCACCATGGTGTGGGCACTGTCCTCGAGCGAGGTATGCTGTACACTGCTTGTTGAGGGTGTGTCTGTTGCATGCAGGTATCACACATCCATGCATACACTGTAGCCCTGGCAGGTGCTATGTGCTGGGATATTGATCGACACAGTGCTGTATGTGGACACACACCACTATCCCATGCACATGGATGGCTGCCTGAACTGATGTGGGTAACACATATGTGTACATCCAGTGCCCGCTGCCACCCACATGTCTGCTGCTGCACTACACACCGCCATCCCTCCCTCTGTGAATGTGGTGTTGGGCTCAGCAGAGGTATCCATGTATGGGGACACGGATGTTCACATAGCAGGCCCACTGATGGTATCGTCGATCTGACCATACACATATGATGCACCCCTCACACATACAACCCATTCATACTGTTGTTCACAACGGTGACACAGCTATATTGCTATGCCGGAGGCATTCACAGACATACATACACACAGGCATGCACGTCCATCTGTGTCATTGCCTGGACTATTGGTGTGGTTTGGCACCTAACGTGTTTGACTGCAGGTGGCGCAGACCTACTGTGCACATGTGTACATGGTAGGCCTGTTCTACGGTAGGCATCTGTGATGTGCTGTGCACATCTCATATCTGCACATTTGGTTGGTGTCCATTGGTCCACGGGCCAGTGGTGGGACATACAGGGATGTTGCTGAACATATATGCATGCGACCCTGTACAGCTGTGACGCTAGCCTCTCAGATGCTCATGTGTCGTGGACGTGAACACCGTACACACACATGTGGTTCCATCTCCACCTGTGGGTTGCTATCATCCCACACACTCCTTGTACTGTATGTTCAGGCTATGCACCTATGTGGGGCTTGTGTGCATGCAATACGATACTATGTGCCTTTGCACCCATCACAGACAATGTCACACAGGTACACCGGCAGCCATACACATCGCAGCTTGTTGTCAGCATGTCACATGTGGTACACACCTAACACATCTCCTGTGGGACATGGTAATTTGTATGGGCATGTCCAGTTGTCACATACCACAGCTACCCCTACATGACAGCTATGCAGGACATGTGTGTGGACATCTACTGTGACATGTACACGAGCAATGCCCCCCTACCTACATCACATGGTACTGCCTGTGGAGTATGTGTGTCTGCATCCATGCTATGGCCATAGATGACAATTGTACATCAATATGTGCAACATACCTCATTGGGGGTTGTCATGTGCACATGTTCCATGTGTCAATGCATTGTTTGTGTCTGTTGGGCGGTCATTGTTGTGCATGGTTTACATGGCTGACATAGCGCACTGTGTCTGATTCCAGGTACTTCATTCGGCTACCAGCATTGTACCTGGCAATACATTCCAGCCATCATGTAGCCAGCTTAGATGACAGTGGGAGGTGTTCCGCCATGTGCACATATGTCACACAGAACGAGGGTGACTGAGACACATTGTCAGGACTGGGTTCTGACTGCTGTGGCTGTGTGTACCGGTGTTGACAACCATGACTGCACCAGATGGTGTCTTCTGGATGTGTGACATTCACAACAAACACCTACATTCACATGGCAGCGCATCGTCCACAACAATGGACATTCCTGCATGAACACTGTGTACGGTATGTCTGTATGACCACTGCATATATCAGTGGTGGCCACCAGCATGGCTGCCTACAACAGCAGTGTGTATCCTGTGCAAACATGGGTTACACCAGTCACAACACACCTGTGTCAGATGGCCCTGTAGTGGGTGACAGTGCAGTTCCATTCATCATGTAACAGTATACATCGTGCACCAGTATGTTGCAGACATGTGAACGGCTGTGCTAGTTGACATATGCACACATGACACATCACCTGGTACACCGTGTCTGCCTTGCGACCTGCTATTGTGACCACCCTGTGATGACATTGTACGGCCCACATGGACTTGGACATGTGATGGCTCAATGGTGAATTAACCCTCCAGGTGTGTGTCTAGCCAGGTGTCCAGTAGCCACTGATCTGCATGCAGGGATAGTCTACATTGGCCTACTCTGTCACTGGGACTGTTGACTATGGTCATACTGTTGTTATGCAGGCATGTGCTGTTTGTCCAGTGTGATAGTCGTGTTCAAACACACTACCGTGGCACACATGACGTGTGGACATCTGCCTAAGGTGTGCAGCCCACATGTACATCTTCACATGCTATGCTGCCTGTGCAGTGGTGTCACATGTCTGTCTCCGGCAGGGCTGTCACAGGTAGGCACAGCATGCAGTGATGTGTGACAATGCTTACACCCTCCACTGTGCTGTACACTAGCACTGCACACACAGTACAGCACACATGTCATTTATCTGCAGTGCCTGGGACCTGCCTCCATGCCCTACACGGCACACCTGCCATTCCACATTGTACACAGATCATACCTCCCAGGCACATACCTGGACTGCAACACACACGGGTGGGTGGTTCCCACACCACACCGTGAGTTACACACATACTGTATATTCCCATGACACATTGCATCATAGGTAGTCCATGTTCAGTTACCCATGTTCGTGGCCACTACGCACATTGTGACACGCGACAGTGAATACACTGTACACCACAGGTTACATGCCGGTCAGGTTGGCATACTGTACATTGCACCTAGGACAGTTGCTACTGCTATGTATTGCCAGCAACACGCCCTTCCCTAGTATGGACTCCCATGTACCCACACATGCTTGTCCATGCAGTACGCATAGCTGGGTGACACATTACACGACACATACCATACCTACACTACCCTCAGCATGCACCAAACCTCCATGTGTCTGTGTGCTAGGCCTACACACCTCCCTCTGTTTGCTGAACATCCATGCTTACCATCCCTGCTAGCCACACCCTAAACACACAACCATAGCAGCATGCATGGTACATACACACTACAGCCGGTATTACTGACATCCACTGACAGTGGTAGTTGATGGCATGGCACCCTGTACGATGGACAGTCTACGTGCCTATGCCAACACTGATCACAGTGCACTTCTGCTACATTTACACACTGGTAGGGACCATGCTATTCCACACTGAGACATGGTGGTACTGGCCTTTTCACAGACGCCACAGTGGTATTCCTGTTCCATGCACACGTGCTGTATGGGCACATGTGCAGGCTGTTGCACGGTAGTTATGTTCACCTGTGTCTTGTGTGTCACTTGACAGTCATGGTGTGTCCTGATGGTGCATGACATACTCCACAGCTAGCTACCTACACATGACTGCCAGACATTGCAGTGTGGGCCCTCACGCAGTGTGGTGGTATGTCTCTGCTGTTTGACTACATCCACATTCAATGCAGCATACCACGGTCATGCAGGCATTGACGACACAGATGTTGCTGTCATCGTGCCTGCCAATGGGGTACCTACCAACAATACACACTCTCACTCACTACAGGGTTCCAACTTGGCTGGACATTGTATTAACCCTGTGGACACATACATAGTACTGGCATGCACATGTTATGTCTGGGAACACAGTCCCGATGTCACCTCAAACCGCCAGAAGTTGTTGTATCCCGCCAACCTGGCTGTTACATGTCTCTGCAGCAGCACACGGCAGTGACTGCTAGCCCATTCATGTACGTTGTGCACCCTGACCACCACACTACCACATCTATCACACTACACATGGATGGTACTGCATTGCACGTATGGGGCTGCATCTCTACACCCATGACTGGGCCATTCAGTATGGCACTGGGCCACATCTTGACATACATGCTTCACACACTCATTGACTACCTGCATGCCTTTCCTGGCACCCTTGTTGGGCTTCTGTGCGCCACAGCACACCACATCCCATGCTGGCCACCTGTCATATTATTGCATGGGTGGGGTGGTACAGAGGGTATCACATCAGACATGATCCGCTCTTTGCCCTTCAGCACCATTCCACTTTATGCTATTGCCAGTGTACACATCCAGCATCACATCGTACCCTGTGTATCGGGATGTTACGCCATGTGCCTTCTGTACAGTTCACACAGTGGTGCAGGCATATCATGCTAACTACAACAAGTCAGGGACGTGTGACATTGCACGGTCCTCAGACATGTGGCCCCTCATGCTGAGTATTTGCATACATACACTACCTGCTGTCACACAGTACTGTACATGCCTACATATACCACTTCTACATACCTGGCAGCATTCTAGCTCATCCTACTATGTTGCTGACACCCATACAGGTGTCAGTGTGGCAGATGTATCATGTAGATATCATTGCATCAGTTACATCACACATAGTGCATACACATCACCTTTGCATACTGACAGTCATGCGGTGTGTATCACATGGATACTGTCCCTATACAGGCATATCACGTTGTACATGGTTGATGTACACACACATGGCCCACATGGTGCTGTGGTTGCCATATTACACCATGGCGTGGGTACACATGTGCAGGACCACGCATTTCTGGACCGTTTGTCTGGCTGATACCTTGGGTGCCCTTGTACCAGTGCCATACACACATGTACACGCAGGCCGTGTTACAATAACACGTGTGGTGTACCTTACACAATGGATACAACGTTACATGTCTCAGTATAGTCATGCTGTGCTCTCTACCCAGCTCAGACAGTTTACATATGCAAATGACAGTCATGTAACACATCTGTGCTCACCTGCATGCCACTAACACAGGGGTGTAATCTACTCTGCCATGGGCCATGTTCTCCGCAGTACTGATGCATGTAGTACTCCTACATGGCGCTTGCAGTGGGCAGGGTGGGAGGAGCAGTCCTGCATGTGTGCACACATGCCACATTGCTCAGCCCGGGCGCCTGTGTGACATCCACAGACTGGACACACACCATGCTGTGGGACATGGGTCCTGTGCACATCCCACAGGGGCACACTGTGTCACTAGTCATGTGATAGCTTCCTTGCTGGTAGGGTGACACAGACCCATGGTACCACCACGGCGGACGTACTGTATAGACATGACAGTTGACATCCAGTTCTGCCGCTCAGTGGACACTACCATGGGGGGGGTCAGTACTGTGTACATTGCACATGTGTTTACACACGGCTCTGCTGGACATCATTGTGGCACACATTGCACCTGCTATGGAACGTTTGGACATGGTCACTTGCTGTTCCTCCATTTCGGTACCTATTCTGCTACTACATTGTCCCATATGTGCAGGCCATACATATCTTGTGTATGTACATAACATTAGGCCATCGCTCCATCATGCATGCTATGCCTGTGATACTGTCTATGATTTGTGAACATATCCATCATGCCAGCTTTGCATTACACATAATTGACATAGTCGCCTACTGCGTGGGATACGCACGCCGGCGCACATTCCGTATGACATCGATGGTATATGCCCATGCACATGTGTGCTGTGACACTATACATACATGTCCTATCCCCTGCTGTGGCACTTCATTGTTGGATATCCACTGCCAGCATCAGCGTGGGTGGTGGCATTGTTCTGTGTTTGCAACCCCTATGGCAGACCTGGGGTACGGTTACCACCTGTGCCACTTTGCAAGGGACAGTCCCTCCTTGGGCAGTTGTGTCCTGACAAAATATATTACAAATGGCAATTGTCCTGAGATTGTAGGACATCACTATATGCCATTCTTATGTAAGAGTTGCATCACATACTTATTTATGTATGTACATTCCTAAATGTTACAAGACACACAATAAGCAACTTAACTGCTACAAGACTACAGTTTTCTTTATGCAAAACAGTAGAGTTCTAACCTTTGTACTGACCATGGGTATGTGTCCACCTGTAACATCTGATGTGTGTCCCAAGATTTCCCACTTTGGCCATTTGAAAAGGTGGCAAGTCGAACCTGGGGTTATCCCGCGTGTGTACATGTAGCCCCACTGCTGTGCACACGTTCTCCTGAGTCGCTCGTATGCTGCGCGTTTTAGCATTACATATGCAACCTTCGCCTCTCTGCCTGATGGACAGGTATCTTTACCTACACACACCGCTCACATACTGTACAGATTCACATACGATCGTATGCTACACACCAGTACATGTCGTGGGTTCGACATACCTTTCCAGCCTTTTGTTCTGGCTTCGTCTCTATTCCCTTGTTTCTCCTTCTCTATTCGTGTTAGTTCGGTATGAACATACGGTTTGAATATCCAGTGAGTCTTCCTTATATTCGCCGTCACCTGAGGCATGTGTGTTAATCAGGCCAATGGCTGTTCCTCGGTGTGTACTTATGCGCATATCGGCGGTGATCCCCTTCCTTTCGCTCGTTAAGCGCCGGCACTAGCCCATGGTTCTTTCCTCGTGTGGCCGTTGGTTATTTGCAATACCTTCGTGAGGATGGTATGTATTGTATCATGTTTGTGTGACTGCATCCGCTATGTGTGGTGTCGGGCACATTTCGCTGTGGTGTTAGCCGTGGATTGTGTGTGTTGAGTATGGTATTGTGTTCGACATGTGGGTCCCCGTGTCCTGGCGGCGCCTGTCGATGGCGTTGTGCATTCAGATGTGTTACATAGCTGTTATTTTCCTGTACATAGCGGATGCAGGGATGCATCAGCCGCTGCTAGTGTTTCCCAGGAGCTTGTTGTGGGTATGCCGCTGTCATTCACTGCCTGTATGTGTTTGCTACGGTTTTAGCTGTTATCCCTTTGATATGTGCAATGGGGTATATCTGCGGATGTGGGTGACGGGTACGGGGTGTGAGTCTTGCATTTATACATACCGGATATGCTTGTGTGTGTGCTCCATCCCTGCTTGGGGAGCTGCGGGTTACCTGTCTGTTGTTCCGGGAATGTTTGTTTGGTTGATGTCGTCTGCTGTCGGTATCGCCTGCATGTGTGCTTCCTGCACGTATTCCTCCTTCACATCGGTTATATATCTGCGGATGTTCGTCCGTGCCTACTATCCATTGGCATTTTGTCGCTGATAGTTACGGTGAATGTGGTCCTATACTTGGGGCGGCCTGTATGCTACCGGTAGCCTCCTATTCGTGGTGCCGCTTGCTTACACACCGCGGTATTTACGGGACCGTAGGTGTTCACGATCGGTGCCGGATAGCACATTCGTATTTTCGCCGCACATGCCTGGTGCTGTGTAACGTTGGCGCCGGACCGTGTGGGCTCTACCTTATGGCCGCCATACCCACGGTCATGGTTTGTACCTGCGTCCTTTGCATCTCCTGTTGGCTATGGCCCTGTGGTACACTTTGGGACATTTCCGCTTTGCATCGCTTTTACGTCGCCACGTGCATAGCCACTGAGGAGATGTCAGTACTACTTTGTGGGTACTGCTGTACATACGCCTATGGTTCCTGTACTGTATGCCTACGCCTGTTATTACACTCCGCCTGTGACATGTCATCTACATACACAGTTTACAGTGGCACACACATTACACACACACAGCGGAACACACGACAACCTCACCTCACACACACACATATTGCCGCCATGGCTGTCAACCTTCTATTTCCAGAGTGAGGAACACACACAGTAGTAATGTGAAACAAATGGGCATAATGTGGAACACATAGTAATGGCATAGTGACAACTTCAGCTAAGTAGGTCATAGGTTGATTGTAATATGCTGATTTACTTACAGTGAAGAACCTTTACTGACTTACTATGAGTACATTCTATTTACCAGGATGTCATTTATATACATTCCTAACAATGGATGTTTGACAGACATTTTCAATGTGGAACTTGGAGGAACTGCGAGGAACATGAACTGTTTTACACCCCAAATGAGGTACGCTCCCCATAATGTCGCATACACTTCACTGGTATGCTTTCCGCCGCACCGACGGTTGAACACAATACCTACGTTAGACGCCGGTGGCGGCGTGTATCTCCGCACTCATATCCTATGGATATGACACGCACATATCTAGGGTTGCCACCTTTTCAAATACACAAAGTGGGACATTGTCTGTGGAAACGTCAGATTTTGCATGCAAACACATACCCACGGCCAGTACAAAGGACAGCAATTCACTTTTTTGACAGGATACAAACCTGTAGCATTACAGTTGCTTATTCTGTTTATTATCATATTTAGATGTTTCTTCTACTAAATCACTTGTTTTATGCGACTAATATAGAACTTATGGGAAATAGTTTTGTCCTACAATCTCAGGACATTTGCCATTTTGTCAATGTTTTTGCAGGACACAACTGCCCAAAGGGGGACTGTCCCTCACAACGTGGGACAGGTGGTAACCCTACACATATCCCGCTACTGTACCGTGGACTGGTGACCATCCCGACACGCTGGATATGTATTGATGCAGGTTAACATTTCCATGGTTGGCGTTACCTGCCCTGCCCACCCTCCAGGATGATCGGGTTGTCGGTCACTATGTTTACTATGTGGTGATTTCGCCTTACTTATCTGTGAACTTGCATCCCTGGGTTCCATATTACCCTGTTGTACTTTATATCTGTGTATGCGTACATATTTCTACATGTGTACTGATGTGTATTTCCGTGATCTGTGTGTGCACATGAGTACATATGTGGTCGACTTGCGCCGATAGTGGCAGCAGACCGCCACGCCGTGTGCTGTAGAACCCCCGTGCGTTGAGGTGTTGGCGTTCCATGCTCTGCTGGCTATTGGGTGTGCGGTGTTTGGGCGGTGCCTTTGTTGGAGTCACACATACGTCCGCACATACGGTACACATTACGGGCGGACACGCTTGTGTGGCGCCCATTTTACTGTGTGTGCAGGTCAGGAGGTGTCAGTCCATGGGGCCTACACTGTCAACGTATGTGCTATGCGTTCCCTCTTTGCCAGGGCGTAGGCATATTGGGTACGCCTGTGTCTACCTACTGGGGCTGGCTCAGTGTGTCCATGGCGCTGAACGCCCTGTGCCTGTGCTTGCCCTGGCAGTTGTGGCGGGCTTGGTGGCCCTCCGGCATTATGTCCCTGCAGCAGCTGTTTCCGCAGAATCATATTGTGTAGCATACAACATACTATGAATATGTGGGCACTTGTGCCTGGAGAGTACTGCAAGGCTCCACCGGATGTATCCAAGCACCGGAACCGTGATTTCAACATCCCACCACACGCACTATGATTATTCTAGTTTGTGCGTGTGCCTCATTATGGCGTTCTTGCATGTGTGTGTGTGCATTCCTGATGGGTGTCATCAACCACGGCTCCAGTGCGTAGCCAGCATGCCCACAAGGTGACCTTGTGTGATGTCCTCTGGCTAATACCTGATACAGCTGTGAGGCATGCCAGATATGGGAGTCGTGGTAGCTTCCAGGGCTGCCAGCACACACATCCATAATAATGCCCCGCGCATTGCACACGACCTGGCAATTGATGGAGGGGTATCCCTTGCGGTTTACGTAGCGCCTACTCTGCTCCCCGGGTGGTGACTTAATTTCTATGTGCGCACAGTCTATCGCACCCAGGACCTCCGGTATTGTGCCACACGGTGGAAGCGGCGCATATTGCTAGCCAACTCCTCCTGAGATGTGGGTAATTTATGTGCTCATGGGCATGTGGTAACATGGCATCCAGGAACTGGTGTAGTACCCTGGATGCTGATGCCTGTGAGATGCCCATTATGTCCCCGGTTGGCCTTTGAAAGGTACCAGTAGCCAGTATTCGCAAGCTCACACATACCTTTGTGTCCACTGGGATGGGCTCCCTCTGTTGTCTCTTGTTCTCAGGCGCGGCCGCACAGCTCCACTATTTGCTGTAACGTGTCCCTGTCCACCCTGTAGCGCCTACTATCTCCAGGTCTCGCAGCCCCTGGTAGGTCACCCTTGGTCTGAACACTCTACTTCTCCTGTGAGGCCTACGGTCGTTGTCGGCACCACCCTCCGCAACTCCGCCTGTCTCTGCCACATACCTATGCATCACGGCCGCGGCACCCAGCATATACATATTAAAAGTTCCCGCCTGTTTACACCCTACGGTGCGGCGCTTGGGAAATTGCGCTGTGTGTTGTGTGCATTCACATTTAATACTGTTGTGCTGTATACCCGGTGATGTCATTGGGTGTGTTCAGGCGGCCGTATCCACGGATTATTTCCGTGGTTTTACGCTTGCAGCTGCAACGGTACTGCCTGTAGTGTTACATTACAGTTGCCTGCATTGCCTTCGCCTGGCATCTTACATTACTGCATCCTGCAGGCACATGGCATATGATGCATTTTATCTGCAGCCGCAGTTATGCTACCTCTGTACTTGGCTGTGCTATTTCGGTTCTTTGCTCTTTGCATTTCTACTACATCCCCTACTATCTTTGCACTCATATGCCTCCCTTTCCCGCTCTGCAGGAGTCTGCATGCAGAGTTATCAGCTGCCGGCGCTTGCCCTTCCTGCATTGATTGGTGTTAATTGCTCGTTACGGATCCATTTACACTGCTTCCGCATTTCCTCGTATTCTCCGCATTACCTTCCTATATCCCTGGTTGTTGCCGGTGAGGCCGTCACATGACTGGTTTAGGGAACGAGTCATCCTCGTGCACATGCATTTGTACGCGCATTCTGTACTCTCAGCGCATCTATTTCCTAACACGCCAGTCCTGATGCTGTGATGTGCATTGTACAGCCCAGATTTGCTGACCTCCAATATCCTTCCTCCTACAGTGGCACACCCTCTGTGGTTGACATGTATCTCGTGTAGGCCACTCCTCGGTGTAGTACCGCCACGCCGCTTGCTCCATCCTTACGCGGCGCCGTTTTTGCGATTCACTATTATCTGCCTCATTTGCATGGAATTGACTACTAATACATGGTTACGCCGCCGGACACCGCCACCACTCCTTGACAACCATTGCGCTGGCGTTGCAGCTTTACATACATACTATGGTGTGTGGTGGCTGTGCAGCTGATTTGTGTTCTACTGCTCTTTTAGGACATTGTCATATTATTTCATTGCTTTACAACTTCTGTGCACATATCCCGGGTCTGCTGTTCTTTCTACATACGTGCCATTTATGTCATTTTCTACATTTTGTGCATATTTTCTTTGGACATTCTCGGTGCCTTTCCACATTGGCATATTGCACCTATATGATACCTGACTTTGACAGCCTTCCGCTACTCCTCCGGTATGTTTGGGTAAATGTAAACCATTTTTTGGTTTACATTGCCGTGTCCTTACGCTACGCCTGCGCCACTTCGTGGATCGCTATTTGCCCTCATTTGCATGGTGCAATACCGCACACAGTGTGTTTTGCATACCTACGCCGGGGGCGGGGACGGTCCGGCGCACGCCGGTAGTGCACGTGGAATTCATTCATACCTGAATCGCTAAGCAGCCATATTTGGCGTTATAACGCCGACGCTATGCTGGCGCCTGGCGCAAGGTTCATGAATCCCGGGGATAGTCTTACACAGGAATATGGTTTAGAACAGAATATTTTGTGCCTTGAAGGCTGTTTGAGAAAAAAATACTTAACACTTCGATAACCCATCATTAATGCAGAAATAGAAAAAACATTTGAATACGTATTGCTATATTATCAGTGTTATGTGTTGTAAATTTGGTACAAACTGGTGTTATTACTAAATAATATAAACATTATTTCTATTTATTTGATGGAGGATTAACTACATCTTTTCACGTTTAAGTATCAAGGGCATGTATGCTATCTTTCCTTCAAATTATCTCTTTAGTTGTAGCACAATATCTATCATTTTTAATCCATCAATAGGATTTTAATTTCTGTTTCTGAAATGAAAAAAAAATGCTTTAAGAAATCACAGAAATTAGTATTAAATATGCAGCCTGGATGAAACAGGCAATCTGAGGCATATTTATCAGTACTATATCTGACTTTAAAAACTTATAAACATATATATTTATATATGGGTCCCCTTCATAGGATCGAAATGTCAGAACATCGAATCACTGATCTGTGAAGACCAGATAATTGAAGTTTTGACATATCAAACCTAGTGAACAGAAATCGTTATACAGTGTGGAATGGGAACTTTACAGTTCTCTTCACTGTAGTGCAATCTCGGAGTCGGTATATTTATAGCAGGGTGTGGGAGGGCTGTGCCCCCCCCCCCACACACACACACATGGGGGTGCAGGGGTGGGCTTGCCCTGCCTGCAAAAATATGAAATGAGAAGTTTTGACATTTTAGATTTTTTTTTGTTAGGTTCAGTATTTCAGAACTTTAAGCCTCTGATCTTAGATGATCAGAGGTTTGATGTTCTGAAATTTCGATCCTTTGAAATATGTATACACACTGTAATTTAGACTAAGTAATTTACCATTTGTGTACCAGTGTATAGAATTTGTGGGCATCATAGCTTAATGGACTTGAACAAGATAAACAGTGTGTCAAGACATAGTGGGCCAATAAATAAATAAGATAAAATAAAGAAATTTAAATTTCTCTATGAATGCTTGAGGCTTGGTTCTTCATTACCCAAATTCTTGATCACAGGTGACCAAGAACTGAAAATCCTTCCACAACATGGAAAACAACTTTTGAGGGGGGCAAACCCCCCTGTCCTACATTCTTATGTGAAGAGCTTTTACACCCAACAAATCCCATCCTTGAGAAAGAGCACACACACACACACACACACACACACACACACACACACACACACACACAGTGTAATTTTACAAATATGTTGACGGAAAAATTCACCAATACAGTAAACACTAGTTTTCCACAGAGTTGCTTCAATGATTTCAGTACAATGCAGTCATCTCCAAACAAACGCAACTTGTCCAAAAGTACATCATCAGGGGCAGAGCCTAGGAATTTTAAATAACTTTGCTGCATTTCAGACCATTCCAGTGACCGGCTTCATTGAACACTGTTTAATTGGTTTACATTGCTTTGCTCCTATGGTAGTTCCCTATGGAGCTGTCCTACAGTGGCTAGGCTGGTAATTATTTTAAAAAAGTGTTAAAAATGAAGAGGATTGTATTTTGAAATTTCCTTGACAAATAGTTTGGCATGCCTTGGCTTTGTAGGTATTTGCTTTAAGTTACTGTTCTTAAGGTGGGTCATTGTGGATTCCATTTAGGTTTTTGTTGATTGTTCGTTGGCTGGGAGGGGTACTGATTTGGAGACTGTATTTAAAGACAAAAAAAGATTGCTGATGTTAATGGTGACAGAACAAGTGATAATGTGGTAAATTCAGCCTGTAGTGAAGCTGATGTTAATGGTGACAGAGCAAGTGATACTGTGGAAAATTCAGCCTGTAGTGAAGGAAGTATTCAGCAGGTGAATGCTCTCTTAGCTGGGGAAAGAGGATTTTAATTCACTGTACACAAATGTATTAATTTCTGAAGCTCATTGAAGAATATGAGCTTGATGAGTGTTATTTAAAATTATGTTCAAGAGTATCATGCAAGAGTCTGCAGGTATAGAGTGGAGAACAAAACTTAAATACTTTTTTTACTTAGTTTGGACTGTTCTTGTCCTGCTAATGCTATTTGTTGGATTCCAGTCCCTCAACTCCTAGGTTTGTCCTGATCTTCTTATTCATTTTAAGGGATGACTCCAGAGATGGTCTAATAGCAAATCATACATTATATACAGGGTGTAGGCATGTTATGAGTAGGGTTGCCAGCTTTTCAAATGCCCAAAGTGGGAAATTTTTTGTAGAAACATGAGATTTTGCAGGACAAAACATACCCACAGGCAGTGCAAAGGACAGAACTTTACTTTTTTTTTGCCAAAGTAAAAGGTTATTCTTATAGCATTTGAGTTGCTTATGCTATTTCATATAACATTTAGGTGTTTCAGATACAAAATAACTTTTATGCAACTATTAAAAAAAACTTGTGAAATATTTTTTTTCTTCTAAAATCTCAGGACATTTGCCATTTATTAGTCTTTTCACAGGACACAACTAACTGCCCTAAGAGGATCTGTCCCTTGCAAAGAGGGACAGGTGGTGACCCTAGCTAAAAGACGCCATGTTTTGTGTGGTAGGGTCCCTTTCTTCAGAGTATGCTTTTAATTTTTTTCCTCCCTTTTATTTATGTTGTCAGTTGGCCCTGATTTCACAAAAGGATTGCCTTCAATGTGATTCCATGACAGGTGTCTTATCATGGGTAGGGTTCAGGAAGGAGCTGGAAATCTCAATGTATGAGTATTTGAAGATGGAAATCTAACTGTACCACTCTTTGGCTGACCTCAGTTTGCTAGCACGTAATCACTTACTTGACAGACGTTTTTCACCTCAGGTACTGTTGAAGGGGTCTATATCAGAACATCGAAGTTTTAAAACTTTGAATGTTCTAATATCGACCCATTTTGATCGAACGCTAAAAATAGCGAAGCTGCAGAACACCAAATTCTTTCCTATGGAAAGAATTTGGTTGGCCGGTTCTGTGGCTTCGCTATTTTCAGAGCTGTGGTGGAGATTTACTGGTCGGGTTCAGGTAAGTGTGCGATTGTGTGGTTGTTAGGATTAGGGTGTGGGGTAGGTGAGTTAGGGTTAGGGCGTGGGTTAGATGAATTAGGTTTAGGGGTGGGTTAAGTAAGTTAGGGTTAGGGTGCGTCTTAGGTGAGTGTGTGATAGTGATGGACCTTAGGGTTAGGGTTTTGGTTAAGGTAAGTGGATAGATAGTAGTGTATGTATAGTTTAGTTAGGGTTAGTTGTAGGATTATAAGTGCATGTGTGTGTACTGATGTTTTTTAGGTGTGCTTGTGTTGTGTGTACATGTTTCAGAATAGCAATTTTTTTCCCCAAGAAATAAATTTTCTGTTCTGAATGTTCGATATTATATGGTTTAGAAATTTTAGGTTCGATGAAATAGCGTTCGCTATTTTCATCTTTCGATAATGTGATATAAACACCTGTTGAAATGGGTAGTAAGACCTCTGGAAGCCCTGCAGTTGCAGGGTTTTCTTATGTCTTCTCTAAGTCTTGTACTTGTTTAGCTAGGGGTATTATAGGTTTAATTTTTATTATTATATTAACATACTTCTCAACTAACAGTCAGACTTCTGTCTTAAAGGAAATTAATAAAATAAAATAAAAATATATTATATAAAAACTACAATGATACTCCATTTATTTCCAGTCTTAAACCTTCTGTGAAGCAATTCAGGTTTCTTTTGTCCACAGATTAATAATATATATTGATATATACATGGGTCCCCTTCAGAAGCTCGAGTTTCCAGAAACTTGAAAGTTATATTATTGAGATCTTATGATCGAGTTTATGAAAACTTGAAGTTTTTGAATGGAGTACAGTGAGGATCAGGGAATTTACCCTTTTCCACACTGCAGTGAGATCTCAGAACTGGTATATAGAGTATCCAGAGAGTGTGGGGGGTGCAGAAGGGCTTGCTCCCTGCAAAAACATAGAAAAAAGGTAGATTTTGTTGTTTTTGTGAAGTGAAGTTTAGGTTTTCGGAATCTTGATCATATTGTCTCAACAATATGAATTTCAGGTTTCTAATCTCTGGCTTTTAACATTGACCCATATATATGTATAATATGTATGAAACAATAAATTACTAGCAAATTATGATGTTGTATGCCTAGAATGGTAAAAGGAGTGAATGCTGGGAATTTCATTTTTTTTGTGAGGATCATGGACACTTTCTCTGGTTTTGCTTCTGTTCAGGAAGGTTTATTGAGAGTTTGGTTCCATTTGTTAATTTTCCACTCTGTTTACTACTTCAGGAATTCTCTCCTTACAAGTTCTGAGTGACAAATAGCAACAATTACCACTCAAGACCTGTTTTCAGACCTGGAACCAGCACATATTCAACAAAGAAACCATTTGGGGGACTTCACAGATATCTTTGACATTTTTTTTTATTTATTTAACATTTGTTGACTGGGAGAGTCCGACTAGGTTCCACAGAGCCTGTTTTCAGTGGAGGCCCAGGGAGAAATGCTCCAGATGCATGTCTTTGGAATGTGGGAGGAAACTGGAGTACCTGGAGGAAACCCACATGAACACAGGGAGAACATGCAAACTCCACACAGAAGGCACCCCAACCGAGAATCGAACCGGAGAACCTCTTGCTGTGAGGCGACAACGTTAACCGCTGCACCACTGCGCCGCCCAATAATTGATGTGGAAGGCATTCAAAGAATTAATGAGTCCAACAACACCAGATCTAAAGACCTCGCTGCAGCCCTCACTACTCTTTGGAAGAATTCCACTACCAGGTCTATGACTGGGACTTTAGACAACTGGGTTTTGGGGTTTGTGGTTTACATAACCATTCTCATTGAGAAGGACTCAAGTCAGGCTCTGCTGGTTTTAGTGTACTTTCTCTCTATTAGGTAGGTTCACCACATCTAGGGGGGTGGCCTGGTCATGGTATGACAAAAGGCTCAGGAAATTGAAGGCCACAGACACAACCCCCTAGTTAGGATCAGATGCACTCTAATATCTGTATCAGCATCATGCTGGATAAACCTCATTCCTTGGGCAATGACTCCTGACCTGACATACTAATAAAAGTAAAGTGTTGTTGGGCCTTCAATAATGGGAAATGGTCTACCTGCAGGTTCACTCATTGTCGCTCCTTTTATAGAAAAGAGCACGCTGTGCCCGGATGCTGATTTAAATCAAGGCATCACTTCCAAGCCTCAACCCTTCTCAAAAATGATAGCAGCACTAGTCAGGGAAAGGATGTCTCATCCAGAGGCAGACATCATTTTCAATTTTCGTAGCCAAAGAGGTAATATTTCATGGGGACAGTTATAATTTGCCATTGCAGACCCCAATCAATGTAGATAGGCTCACTGCATTGCTTTGGGATTATTCCAAAAGAAAAGCATGCTCCTGTCTGGTCAAAGGTTTCTTTTCAGGTTCCAACACTGGGTCTTCAATATCCTTGAATTCTAAGGTAGTTGACAACCTTTCCTGTATAAAAGGTAATATGAGCATGAGGCTCGTAAGTTAATTATAAAAGAGGTTTTAGCAGGAAGGGTCATCAGCCTGATCCCCCCATCCCACACAAATGCGAGCGCACACACACACACACACACACACACACACACACACACACACACACACACACACACACACACACACACACACACACACCACACACACACACACAGCCTGTTTATAAGAAATTCCCCATAGGCTTAGCACTAAGGTGAAAAGTAGGGGGGTTTCATTTAATCCATTATCTTTCTTCTCCAACTCGTCTGTCCATCAATGACTTTACTGACAAACAGCAAGCAAGAGTTCACTATGAATCTCTAGACCAGGCTGCATGGGCCAACAGGCAGTTCATGGACCCTTGGCTGTCCAGTCTGCCTTCTGCTAGCTTCCTGTCAGAGAGGAGAACTGGCCCTTACTGGGATTCCATTTTGTTGGCTGGTTCTTTTTTTTTTGACAATGCCACGCCCATGGGTTGCTATTTGGGATGTTCAGTTTTTGAAACTTTTAGCTCTACCCTGCACTTGTGCTGGCAATAAAGGACTACTAGTCAAAGAGCTACTTATTACGTAGATGATTACCTGATAACAGGTGAAGAAAGTCCAGGGGCTTTAGAAGCCATGAGTTGAGCTTTGCAATCAGTTGTGAGTTCTCTTGGTCAAAGATAAACTGGAGGCAGAACCAGGTCCAGCACTAGATGACCTAGGCAGTCTCTGGCTAGGGGGGACTGCCATCACATTTATTTTTTAATAAAAAAAAAAAAAATTACATGTACTCTTTAAGAATGTTCTTCTTTAGAAATGCCCTCTGCATCTGTGCATCCAATGCATGCGAGCACATGCACACACGTGCATGCACACACGCACACACACACACACACACACACACACACACACACACACACACACACACACACACACACACACACACACACACACACACACACACACACACACACACACACACGCACACATGCACACACACACACACACACACACACACACACACACACACACACACACACACACACACACACACACACACACACACATCTGCTGTTTCTTGTTTATAGTTTTCTATGTCCATCTGCGGAATTTAAACAGTTTACTATCATTTCCCCGATTTAAATTCAGTCGATTTTACTAGTGCAAAATGGCACTTTTGCACTATGTAAAAATCGACTATAATATAGAAACCTGCAACAGCGAATGCAAAACCTATGAACCTATATCGTAGGTTTACCCCGGGTATCACTTCTGTGTCACTGTTAGACAGAGGCACAGTATACTAACCTCGAAAAAGGGCATAGCAAAATTATTTTAAAATGGGTGGCGAAAGCCAAACACACTCTGGCTAGGCTTATAAATGCCCTAGGGCAGATAGCTTAGTATTAACCTATGAACCTATGAACCTATAAAACAGTATTCGCTGTTGTGAGTTTCGACAGTGTGATGTTAGCCGCACTATAGTGGGGATCGGGAAATGTACCCTTTCCCTCATTGTAGTGTGATCCCAGAGTTTGTATATATAAGTAGCAGGGGGTATGAGGGGCACCCCCCACATGGGGGGCACAGGGGGGCTTGCCCCCCTGCAAACTCATTGATAACTGTGCAATGCATGGTTTCTGGAAGTGTGTTGACTGTTCAAAAATGTCAAAGTCGACATTTCGGTCACTACACTTCGAGATTTTTTTAGTTTGTTAAATTGAACTTCATGGTTTTGGTTCAGAATAACCATGATTCACTGTTCTGCGATCCAGTTAAATGATAGTAAACCATTTAAACACACCTGCTGCCTGCCTCTTCTGTCCACAGATTTAAGCACAGATGAAAGAATTGAATGCTCCATCAGTAAGGAAGGTGTGTGTGTGTGTGTGTGTGTGTGTGTGTGTGTGTGTGTGTGTGTGTGTGTGTGTGTAAAATGCCCTAGTTAGGGATGGCAGGTTAGCTAATTTGCTCAGGCTCCAACCCAGTACCTTGGTTACACTAGACAAGATCCTGAAAACTCTACACCAGCTACTAGACTACTCAAAAAATATGAGTTTTAGTACATTTTCAAGGAATTGTGAGCTTCAGTGCATTTTCATGGAATTATGAGCTTCAAGAGAAGAGACATTTAATGCTGCTCATGCTAAATCTGTTTTCAAAGTGCAATTATTTTGTTTAGCAAATGTTCATCACTGTTTGTGCTATACAATTTGAAAGGAGTGTTAGCAGCACAACAGGTAGGATGCTTCCTTTTGATGCAGGGTTAAACTCTAACTGCATATAGATGGATTGCTAATACTCTACCCTACTTTAAGGGAAGTAGAGTTGCTGCAGTCAGGTGAGTCCTCCTTTGGATGAGATGCCTAGTAACTATGATCCTGTTGTTAGTTTGCCATCCACTCCCTATTGCAATATTACTATTTTTTAATGTAGCATAGGCAATTTTATTCTTCAAGGGCACCAGGCATTGAATTTGTAAATGAAACACTGAAATATAAAGTAGTTTGCTGACAGCAACCTCATCATTAGATACAGATCTCTTTAATGTTGAATTATTCAGATGACCTTTACTTCTGCAGAGATTGTGCATATTGACTGATATTCCTGGAGTGTCATGAAGAATTTTAATTGGCATTTTATGTTCTTAACTAGGCAGTTCTGTTATTATTGGTTTATATGTTTTGTTTCATTGCTTATTGGAAGAATGGTCAAACTATAAATTTAAAACACATTCTAATAAGTGGTGCTATATTATGCAAGGAATATAATTTTATACAATTGAGATGGTGAATCAGAGAATACATGCATGTATGCATTTCCTAAAAATGTGTGCAAGGAGGTCTGTGGTTTGAAAAAAGCCCAAAGTTAAATCTAATCTGCCCCTGTAAAAATGAAAAGAACTTCCTTCAAATTGCAATAATCAAAAAACACCTGACCAAAATTCGGTAAATTGGCACAATTGAGGCAAAATAGACAGATACTTCAGAAAAGACAGAAACAACAATATTAGCTCAAAACTCTTTAATATCATCCGTAGACTATCAAAAACACATTCATTTTAATAAAACCAGTATATATATATATATATATATATATATATATATATATATATATATATATATACACACACACACACACACACACACACACACACATATAGCAAGAATATTTTCTACCTACTGCCTAACTAATACTTCAATTATTCAATTAGATTTCCAATTAAATACAGAAACTGTATATGAAACTTTACTAAAAACATTTCTTATTTAAATATAACCTTCTATGTTTTAAAAAACACTTAATATTAATTATTTCATTAAATCCTGTTTTTTTGTCAGCCTCTAATACAATTTGCCAACTTGTTTCCCTTTGCTCTAGATAATTTTTGAAGTCTTCACCCCCTTAAGTCAACCTTTCCTTTCTCTAGAATGGAAAAAAATAAACTTCTTATGTTTCTTGCAATTGACAGTGTGCCTATAAATAGAACTGTTAAGATCTTTCCTTTTAATATTGTAAACATGTTCACAGATTCTTTCTAATAAGGTTATGGTGGTCATTCCAGCATAAAAAGCTGTTCATCCACTACACACCCCGATATATACAATTCCTTTGGTCCTGCAATTAAAGGACCCTGGAACTTTCAATGTATGTGAAAATGCTTCTAAAGATACAAAGGGACCTTCTAATATGTACCTACAAAGGTTGCAGCCTCCACATTTAAACATCCCCATGGCCTTACATTTAGGCCCTTCTGATGAAGTCTATGGATGAATGCATTTGATATTAGAGTGTCTTACTCTAATATTGTCATTTCTGAAGTATCTGTCTAGTCTGCCACTGGTCAGATGCATTTTCTATGAATGTGTGTTTCAATGCTGTTTCAATAAATGTGAATTTTATTGTCAATGCTAAGTCTGTTTTCACTGAGAGACTGTATTGTTTTGTTTTGCAAATTTCTATCAGTGCTTGTGCTAAAAAATTTGAAATAACATTTTAAATTAATCTGAATATATGTAATAACCGTAGAGGTAAAGAAGAAAACAGTACGCACATTGACAGATTTGAACAGTGTGGGAGAAATAGCCAAGTAACGGGACACTGAAATGACTGCGGTGAATGGGGGTTGGGGGCTTCTGTGTTTGTGGGAGGGGCTTAATCTATTACCCTGCCTAGGTCTCCATTTGACCATTATCTAGCTCTGTCTGGAGGGCCCCACCTAGGCAATTATGTTTCTAGTGTTACTTATCGATGTTCTGGCTTCCTTATTCAGGCTTCCCACTGATAAACTTATTCAGTGCATCCATTCACAAAATGTTTAGAACCCACAAGGCTCAGTCTGGAAAAATCATGTGTCTTCATGGTCTACTGAGGTTTGTCTGTAGAGGCATTGCCCAGGCAGATCCTTTTCTTTTTACCTGATGGATGATAGTCAATGGCTAGATCAAGGAGGACCTTCATCTCTAGAACAACTTTTAGGTAAATTATAATGGGATCACATTTTGGTAAAGTCTGTGGGTTTCCTCTCTTCAGCTGCAACTTTTTACTGATGCAGCAGAAGGCATAGGCATGGGTGGTTATTTCCAAGAGAGGTAGTTTGCAGCAAATGGCCTGCCTCCTGGCCTGAGGATACAAAGACAGACATCTCCTTTTTAGAAGTTTTCCCTGTATGGGTAGCCACATTAATATGGTAAGAACATTTCTCTAACAGCAAAGTCTCATTTTACTTGGACAACCTGGCCAGGTCTCCTGCTATTTGTCCAGTATATATTGTGCCTCCAACCTGCATAGGTTGACACTTGACTTTCCATCTTCCTGCCTTGTTTTCAGTTTAAGTCTGGCAATACTGTTCCTGTGGCAGAACTCAGCTCAGCTTTTAAAAAAAGTCATTGTGTACCAAGGCATTCCTACCCAGGGATATTTCTCTTACTCGTTTCGTATAGGGCATACTTCTGACTTAGCAGAGGAGAGGCAACTGACCAAAGTCCTAAAGAGAATGGGAAGGTGGTTTTCTGATGCCTAATTCTCTTACATTATGCAGTGACATTATTATTTACTTTTCAGGGAACGAGGTGATTTGGATCTAGGGTAGTCCTCTGTCCAAAGAATGGCTTGGCAAGCATCCATCAGGCTGCTAAGATGCACAGTGTTTTTGGATCAGGCTGTTTGGATATGACACTGATTTGGCTTTCCAGGCTTCTCTTGATTCCAACTGTGAACATCTGGTATCAGTTAAGAACTAATTCAGAATTGTATGTGTGTATATATATATATATATATATATATATATATATATATATATATATATATATATATATATATATATATATATATATATATATATATATATATATATATATGTGTGTGTGTGTGTGTGTGTGTGTGTATATATATATATATATATATATCTATATATATATATATATATATATATATATATATATATATGTGTGTGTGTATATATATATATATATATATATATATATATATATATATATATATATATATGTGTGTGTATATATATAGATATATATAGATATATATATATAGATATATATATATATATATATACACACACACACACATATATATATATATATATATATATATATATATATATATATATATATGTAAAACACACATGTATGTGCTGCAAATTTCAACCAAAATACAAGTATGTGTGATAGAAAATCTTATTGCATATAATAACTTTTTTTCTTTGCAGGATCGCAGTATAGAAGGAATAGTGATCTTGCCCTTTCCTAGTTAAATTGTGATCTTTAAGGTGCCCACTGCACAAAAAAAAGGTTAACACTTTTTCTGTGGTTATTGATAGTGCTGTTTTCAAGTATCAGGGCTAGATTCATTTATGCCTACACAAAGTGTACACTAAGTGTACACAATCTGCATTCAAGAACATCTCTACCACAGTCGTATGCTTTCTAGTCTCTCAGAAAGGTTACACAAAGTTTACATGTAGTCTAAATTTTGTGGTAAGCTTTCTGAATCCCCTTCAATATTTAAAGCTGCAAGAAAATCACTAGGAAAACTAAAATTAGGAGGAAGAAGGTGTGAGTCATGTTTGTGTTGTCTGTTCACTCAGAATGGCATACCCTTAGTGTACACTTAATGGAGGCATTAACGAATCCCAGATTATATCTATATATTTATTTATTTATATGTATACAAAGGTGTATTTTTATGCAGCTATACCCTTTCTTATGTACTTACGAAACTGGTGTTCTTTAACTTTATGAGAGTTACACACACATGCATATACACACACACACGTGTGCACACACACACATTTACTGATATGATTACCACCTGCAGAATGCAGTGATTAGTTCATTCATGCACAGCTGTGTGCTAGGTATGATATTCTGCTGCTGTCACCAGAGATTAACTCAAATGACAAGCTGAAATTAATATCAGCTTTAGGGTTTAGATTCTGAAGAAAGCAATACAAAGTAAGAAAATAAAAAGCCAGCAAGAGGAAGCATCTTTTATGAAGGATATTTATAATGCTCAATTTGAATAAAACCCTGTATCTTTTTACGTCAGCCTTTCAGCATTAAATACATGACTACATTTGCATTGTGTGGACAGTTTAATTGTGTCAGGTTGTAGCATTAGTTTTACCATTACTTTGGCAAATTATTTACTAGTGTAAACCCACTCTAATGTATGACTTTAGAAATGTTCTATTTTATAAGAAAGATTACACTAAGTGTACATGTAGTCTGCATTTTGTGGTAACCTTTATGAATAATTGTCAATATTTAAAGCTGCAAGAATATCACTAGGAAAACTAAAATTATGAGGGAGAAGGTGTGAGTTATATCTGTTCACTCAGAACAGTGTACACTTAGTGTAGGCTTTACTGAATCTGTCCCGTGTACAATATTTGGGAGTTCTAGAAGACATGGATAAATCCTCTAGTAAAACAAGCTGTGCATCAACATCAGGACATTAATAATTAATAGTCACTGCTAGCTGAGCAAAGCATATGTTAGAGGAAAGAGCTCATACCGAGAGCTACAATTCAGTACTGATTATCTGGTTTTGAATTTCTAAAAGAAAAAAAACGCAAAAAGCCATAGTATAGTGCCATTACATTTAAATTCCCCTGCATACATAGTGAAAGTCCATTGGCACTGTAGTTTCTGCTTGTTAATGTCAAAAGTAAATTTAACAAAAGCATTACTGCCATTTTATTTAGTTTAACAACTCAACTTGCTTTCTTTAACTAACTGGGGGATATGTCTTGTGGGCATGACAGCGGAATGTTTCATGTCTGGGATTTGTATGATTAGCTGACTCCATTTCAGAAAATATGCAAAACCTCTTCCGTAGTTGTGAGATGCTGCAAGTTGTTAAAGTAACTTAAGAAGCATAGAACCTTGTCTTCTCCATGAAGGGTATGGGATTTTGTCCACCTCTTCAACCAGGGCTACTATGGTGAAATTTTTGAAGACATGGTCTTATGCTGGAAATGAACCTACTTACAAAAAGCAATCTGCCCAAATAATAATGGAACCAGAATTAAATGTACATGCAGGTGCATGGGTAAAAAGTCATGCGCAAATCTTACCGCTTATGAGAGGTCGGTAAAATAATGATTCAGTAGTCAGTCATGTGAAAAAAGACCTGACAGTTCATGAAAGGAAATTGCATGTTTTCTTCTAGGTACCATATCACCTGATAATTGCATGGATGGCCACAAGTTATATGCCATGAAGTAAAAAACTTTATATAGCTTTATGTATTTGTTAGCTGAGCTATTTAATATTAGTATATAATTATCTGTTTTTTTATCTATTGATATGGGCAGGCTGAAAATACACCAATAGATATATTATCGACTCTAGACTTTATAGCTTATTTAATCTTATTAATCAACAGCAAAGCTATGACACATGGTAACACAGCTTCCAATATTGTTCTGCTATAATCAATTACACCCAACTCTAAAGTGACACTCCAGTCAAAATAAAAATAAAAACATCCTACTGACACACAAATAATAAATGAAGCAGTCCTCAGGAACACCCCATTATAAACACACTATGCCCAAAATTACACATTATTTTTTCAGATGAAAAAGCTTCCTTACATCATGTACAGTTTTTTTCTGGATGAAAACACAATCTTTTGAGTTAAGCTTCCTGATTTTGAAGTTTCTGATCATGCTTTTCTATATGAGATCACTGCTGGCAGTAATTATTTTGATTTAGGGAGTTTCTGCTTTCTCTCTTTATGCTGGTGTAACTGTAGAATTGGTATTTATAATTTCCTGAAATGTGGGGGACATATTCTACAAACTGGTCCACAACTTTTCTAGGAACAATTCCACACATTTTCATTATCCATGTTATGTGCCACTACAAGCATTGTTCCGCTGTGTGTTGGTAACATTTAAAGGTGGGATAGATTTAGTTTCTTTCCAGATGTCACTTTGTTGAAGTGCATTGCCTTCTGCATTATATCCTGTTATTGTTGATACTGTACCAAGTTACTGCAGGCCTCTTACAAGCATCTGGCAGTTAACACAAACTTGTCCTTTAGTACCTCATCGGAACATTTCAAGAAGAACATGTAATGCCTCATCTATCTATGGTAGCACTGTTCTGTTTACAGAAAGAAAATGCCTGTTTGTCACTAAGCATTATGAAATAGCAAATGTTTTCAGAGATAAATATCTTCTTTGGTTGATTCTGATATTAGGAAATAATAGGGACAAAGGAAAAAAAATCAGTGAGCAGTGAGAGGGCATGCTTTAAAAAAGGGAGCTCCCCTAAGATTATTATAGTACTTAGTTATCATAGGGTTAATTAATGCTCATTTTGTTAGATAGGGGAGTGACACATGAGAAGATCAAACATAGAAATTCTAACGTTTGTAAGATGGATATGGATTCACAAATACTCCGTTACTATTCTTACCTCCACATTGCTGCAGCACAGATTTTAAGAAAGTACATTCACTTTCAAAATGTTATCACATCAGTCACCTTATTAGACAGGGGTCCAGGGAAGTAAATACTGTGGGAAGAAATAGCCAGGGAATTGTTATGGCTAAGCTTGTATAGGCCCTAGGACCGATACCCTAGTACCAACCTATGAACCTATTTAAAATAAAGAGCTTCATGTACGAGTAAGAATCATATGCACGCTTGGACAATGAAATATCAGGAGATGCATTTGGACTTTATTATAACAGATTCACAGAAAACAGGGCAACACCAACATTTGGAATTCAATAAGCCAACTATGCAGGCATTCTGTACTTTACTTTCAATGGTTCAGCCATTTTGTTGTTTGCATTAGTGTTGCATTTACTGTACTTCCCTGTTAAACTGGTTCAGTTACTTATCAAATGAACTATGGAAGCATGCATTAGTGTACGACTGATTTAAATCATTACCTTTAGACCTTGTCATGCCTGCAAGTGGCCCAACTTCCATCAGTTCACTCATCAAGTATTACATAAGTAAGTACATAAGTAAATAAATGCATATCTGAAGGGTTAGCAGTGCTCCAACAATGTAACATTTTCCTGTTTAATGAGAGTAAGACTTGGGGAAAATGAGTGAGTATCTGTTACCAACAATGAGAAAGGCTAATGGTTCTCCATCATTGAAGTCACTCTTAGGAGAAGCATTTATTTATATCATTTTTGCTTCAATAAGTCATCAAAATTACATAGAAATATAAAAAAACACACACGCCTCCAAAAATTTTGAATAAATATATATTTGCATAAATGATAGGTGATCTATATTAATCATATAATACATGAAAGATTTCAAAATGTTTTGTATGCAGATTATTAACAGTTCATCCACGTCTATTTAAATCCATCCAGCCATCCTTCACCCCTTTTCCCATTTGTGCAGATGGGGTTGAGGTGTCACTTCAGTAGTGACAACCATCTTGAGTGAAGATTTACAGCACCGGGTGACTAGCCCTGCCATGATAGTTCATTTGTACCACTCACTTGCACACACACTCTCACCTATGGACAATTTAGAGTGTCCAATCTACCTACTGCATGTCTTTGGAATGTGGAAGGAAACCAGTGCACCAGGAGGAAACCCATGTAACTGCAGGGAGGGCATGCAGATTCCACACAAAAGGCACCCCAGCTGAGAACTGAACCGGAGAGCCTTTTTGCTGTGAGGTGACAAGGCTAACCACTGCAAAACTGTGGCCACCGCCTTTTTAAATCTGGATTACATGAAATCCTAAACTCACAAAACATTGCAATATATATATATATGTTTTATATCAATGAATTTTATATGCTGAGAATATTGAGAATTACATTACCAGAGGTACTGAATGTAAATCAGGAAATGACATATTAAACATTATATTATGACATATTAAAGCTATAGTTATTTAATCAGGGTTTATTTGTACAAATACTAGATCACACTGAAGAAATTGGATAGTACCATCAGAACACTGACTGTTTTCTCTCCCTGCTAAGGTTAGAATGACTTTTATGTAAACCTTTGGTTATTTTTAACATTGTGGCTTCATTAAAGCTACTGCACCTTGACCTTATCTTAGGATTATAGGAGCTTGCTAGGCTAACAGCCATAGATCCTTAAGCCAAGCCATTCATGTCCCAATTTTCCCAGTTACCCATCCAAGGACTAGAACAGCTTTGGTATATGCTTTTGCCTTATGACCCCTGTCCATAAGGTACAAAGGTGACAAGTCAGGGATGAATTTGGGATTTCACATCCATTGCTACAAACTGCATTTAAATAGAATTAGACAAGAGCTCTGCTTCACATGAATGAGAAGTCTGTTCCAGAGAAGGAATAATCTCTCTCACACATAAGTGTCCCTTCACCATTCTTAGATTGGGTAATTATAGTTTTGTTTGTTTTGTGAATGTGTAACAGATCGATCAAAGCTGGATCACAAAATGACTTGCTGGTTAGGCATAGATCACCCTTCAGTTGTCTGTAGGAGTCTGAGTACAGGGACAAGGTTTTGAGGAAGCCCACAGAAGACATGTTATTTATTCACTGTTTTGAAGATATGGTGACTGTTTCTGGGTACTGTGTGCTGATTTGTTGTTGTTGAGTCCAGTTTTGAAATAGGATATTCAGGGAAGTATGAGCAGCAAACAGATTTAGACTATCTTGATGATCCCTCTTGCATGCGAGTGACCCAAGCTGTCAATATACATACTCCAGCCTGCACATTGCACTGACTTTCATGACAGATCTTCCAATCCAGCCACCTGGCTTATAATTCAACATCCAGGACATACCTTATCACTCTGTCAGGACTGCATTATGGTGGTGAGATTTCAACCATGCCAAAATCCTCTATTCACAAATTCCAGCTTAAATATGCCCTGCAGGATTCAAACTGATTGTTCTTGCAAAGTTTCCAATAAAAGAAAAAAAATAGAAATTAAATGAACCCCTGCACATTGCTTATTAAGCATTTCTCTTACACTTTTTACAAGATAAAAAGTATTTCAGCAATGAACTCTTAAATCATACCCAACAATCTTTTAATGAAAGAATTATTTAATTATATTTTGCTGACTTTGTTGTCAAACTTATTGTAAGACACACTTTCAGTGGAAGACAGGAGGTAAAAAGCTCCAACAAACTACATACCGGATATAATAGCTAATACAGTGTGCAATGTCATTGCTTTCTTTAATGTAAATCTCTTGTTTTAAAATGAATATTGTACCACCTGAGTTTTAACCATGAAACAGGACAAAATAGGGAACAGACATTAAGGCTACATTATATGTCAAAGTGTGTATGTGAGCATCTACCATGTTTAATGATTGATTTATGATGTTTATCCTGTCTTATCCCCACAGCTGAGATTGTTATTGACATAATAATTCTTTTGCAGTCCCATCTGAACACCTCAGATTACTGGTATATATGTACCGCAACCAGCTCCAATGACATTTTTAGCATGTTTTTAAAGCCAGGGGATCCATGTAACAGAATAAGTACACAGACTTGCATGGTAGAAGAATTAACCCTGAGCCTATAAGCAGAAGCAAGCAAATTCCTGGGAAATGTTTCTTTCTCTAAGATTAAGGATGTCTTTCTAACGCATTGTTAGAAAAAGTTAGTCAAATGTTTATATACTAAACTGTTTTAATATGAAATACCTACAAAATATCAGAAAGAGACCGTCACTGAGATGGATCTACTTGCAGAAATATTTCTTTAAAGAAAACACTAATCAGCAGTTATACCTTTGAGAAATGAGCCCTTCACACATTAAGTGAGGGATGTTTCCTCATGCAAAACCTCCAAATAACCTCCTAATCCCTCTCCCACACACAAGGGTCTATATTAGATAAATGAATGCTTAAATGTTTGAATCTCTAAAGGTCGACCTTTAGAGATTGAACAGTTAAGTGTTTGAATATCTTTAAAAAATAAAAAAAAATAAATAAAAGTAAAACAAAAAAAACTAAAGGGCGCCCCCACACCCCCTGCTACTATATACCAACTCCAAGATCACATTACAGTGTAGGGAATGGGAAATTTCCCATTTCTGCTCTGCCATGCACTGAAGTGCGATCTTGGAGTTGGTATATTTAAGTAGGGGGGTGTGTGCAGGGGGGGCTTGCCCCCCTGCTAAAACCCTTTCAGTTTACCTTTTTTTTTCTCTGTTTTATTACATTTTCAAGCACTTAAATGTTTGATCTCTAAAGGTCGACCTTTAGAGATTCGAACATTTAAGTGTCCGTCAATGTAATATAGACCCACACGCAAGACACAATTCAAATAATGAGTTTTAGCATTACTATGTTAGTGATTATTTTTGGCGGAAGGTCTGTTTAATTTATTTTAGCAGATTGTACTTACTAAAATAAAGTCTGATAAAGTGTACTTTAGTGAACTAGCCTAATTTAATACTGACCAGAACGGGTTCTTATAAGATCGTCGAAGACGCATAATTTCAAATGCTTCACCGAACTTAAAATAATGAAAACTGAAAACAGCGAAAGGGCATATGAGCGAATTCTTTCCCTGGGAAAGAAATCTCTTGCCCGTCTCCAGTAGTTCACCATTTTGTAAACAATAGTGCGATCTCGGAGTTGGTATATTTAGTTGGGTTCCAGACGTTTGCTCGAATGAGCAAATTACTAAATCCCAAACAGACGGGCATACTTATGCAAAAGTTCTTTTCACCGAAGAAGCAATTTCGCTTAAGTATTCCTGTTGCCGAGGCTCTACTATGGTGCTGGTAAGGGAAATTTCCCTTTTCCCCACTATAGTGCAGTCTCGGAGGGAGAATATTAACCTGGGGGGGTGTGGGGGTGTGGGGGTGAATCCTCCCGACTTTGTTTTGTGTGTAGTGATATATATATATATATATATATATATATATATATATATATATATATATTTTTTTTTGGTTAAGCGATTTCTTTCCCAGGGAAAGAAATTCCTCATATGTAGTTTCGCTGTTTTCAGTTTTCGTTTTTATGGGTGTGATGAAGACGCATTCGAAGTAATGCATCTTCGACATTGTGATATAAACCCTACCAGAATTAATATAGTTACTATCAACTGCATTCATCAACCAAGCTTACATCAGGTATATTTACGCATAAAAGCTTGAGTTGACTTTTAAGCTTGCCTTTCAACTGCCCATATTTGGAGGGGTACCCCTAATTTGATCTTAGACTTTTTAAACCCCATCCAACCTAAATTATTTTGGGAAGCTCTATGTTAGTAATACCAGCATTTAAAAAGTGGCCATTAAATGGGAGCCTTTTCCATAAGTATTTTTCACTTTGTCCATAACTCCAGCAATAAAACTTGAGAGCTATGCGAGGAGACACATACAAATAAGGTGCTGGGGGGGGGGTTAGGCTAAGCTTGCTCTCCTTTAAAGAAAAAAAAAATTAAAAGACATCCATTTCCATTTGCTCGTATTTTGCATGAGCTTAAGAAATCATATCTTCATAGGTTCATAGTTTGTTACTAGACTAATGACTGCTACGGTTGGATCCCAAGTATTATACGGGGGGGATTTTAGTAGGCAAGTAGCTAAGGATTTGTAGGTAGGTGCTAGTTATGATAATACTTTTCTTACTGACAGCCTCTGCCCATAAGGGACATGATGGTCAGACCAGGAGTAAATTTATGATTTCCCATTAAACTATCAAGGTTTTGTTTGAATAGAGTCAGGGATGAATACTGTTTTACATGAATGAGGAGCCAGTTCCATAGTGTGGGGATCCTTTAGGACACACAGCTGTGTCTCCAGCATTTTCTCTTTAGGTCACAAGGGAAGGTAAGATCCTTAGATCTAGTATTTCTGATCTTGTTTGTTTAGTACATGTGTAACAGATCCATCAGGGTTGGGTCTGTGGAAGTTCTGTAAGCCAGGCAAAGATCTCCTTCAGTAATCTGTAGGAGACTGAATAGAGACAGAGTCTTTAGGTGATCAGTGTAGGAAATGGTAGTTGTGCCTTGAATACTCCTGCTAAGAATTCTTTGTGGATGTTCCAACTATTGCATGTATCTGGTTAGATACATGCCAAAGGGGCCATTGTATTCAATGATAGACCTGATAAAGGCTGAGCAGAGTGAAACTACAACTTTCTTGGACCTGGATGCCAGACCCTTACTTACACATTGGATGACATAGAATGATTTATTATCTTAGCTACATGTTGGTCAAAGCCAGATTGATGTCTACATATGTTCCCCTATCTCTTACTACTGGGTTGAATTTTAGGTGATTTTTATCAATGGAGTAATTAACTTGCATTGACAGTTTTCAAAATGGCATTACAATGCATTTCTTTGGCATTGGGTTTTAGGTCATGGCTTTGGCACCAGTCATTTGTCTATGGTAACTTACTTGCAAGATGTTTATGTCTTGGAGGGAATCTATAATAGCTCCCAATTTACAATCATCTGCAAACTTGGTAAACTAGAGGCCTTTAACGTTACATTGATTCTAACAAGTAAATGTCAAACAGGAGTGTGCCCAGCATGGAGATCTGGGGTACTCCAGTTGTGACTGGTCTCTTGTTGGAAGTGGTCTTATCCATCCTCACTTATTGGATCCTGTTTATGAGCCAGCCAGCAATTCAGGGGGTTATTTAAGGGTTTATGCCTAGCTCAGAGAGCTTGTCAACAGTGCTTGAGTGAAGTATTGTAAAATGTACTAAGTGTGAGGTTTTTTTGTATGTAGAGCCTATGTATGAATTATCCTATGATTGCAATCTGTTCAGTTTTTATATATTTTATTACTATTGTATTTCAACTGTCTGCATATTTTATATGACATCATTTAACATACAGTATGATTGTAACATGGGGCTATTCCCACCAGGCTTCCATTGAAAAGGGGTTATCAACCCAGTCAGACTATCCCGGTAATAAATAAACAAAATGCCTTAGCCAGGTCAACATATACAGTATGCAATGTGTAATCCAAGCTCATTATCTTGGCGACACTCTCAAAGAAGTCTAGCCAAATTGGGATGGGCCCAGTGTTTGTAAATTGCCAATTTCCTTTTTTATCATTTCCATGATAATTCATTCCATAGCTATGCTTATTAAGCTTTTTATACTGATGGGTCTGTAGTTCCCTGTGTCAGTTTATGGTCAACCCTTGGGGAGGGGAATGACTGTTTCCATCTTTCATTCACCTGGAATGTAGTCTGTTTCAATGCTGAGATAGGTAGGTCATGTTTTAGACTGTTCAGGAGGCAACCAGAGATGCTGCTGGGACCCATGGAATTGGTGTTCTTGGCCTTAATGAGTGCTACCCGCACCTGGTCCCTGCTAGTAGCTGGGGGAAGTAAGTTGGAGGGGATTTCACCTGGTGGAGTTGGGTGAGTGGAGGGTGAGGTTTAAACTGAATTTATCATCCAGTAGATTTGCTATGTCACCCAGATCAGAGTAGGTGGTACTGTTCACCATCAATTGAGGACACTGTTGTCTGTTACCTCTAAGACTCAGGACATAGCTAAAGAAGATCTAGTGATTGTCCTTAGCCTATGAGGCTGTTCTGACCTGGTAGTTTGTCTTGCTGGACATAATTAGATCTCTCAGTTTCTTAAGTTGTATAAGAGAGCACTTGCCTTTAAGGGAGAAGGGAATCACTTTTCCTGATTTTGGCCAGCTGTTTTCTTTTTTTATTATATACCCCATTTAGGTGAGGATCCCACTAGTGGAGTTCATTTTTATTGTTCTTTTTTTTGTTTGTTTAGTTTATTTCTGGCAGGTACAGTAGCTTCTATGCTGCCATTCACATGTTTGCATAGTGACTCTGTGAATAATTCTGCATAGGTAGTTGTAGTCTCAAGGTTAGAGGAGCCTTGAATTTTGACAAACTGTCACTTAATTTGATGTAGTTGAATATCTTCTAATTGTTACTGGTATAGCTGGAGTTTCTGGGTTTATTTTTACTTCAAATGACACAGCTTTGCGATCTGACCTCACTAATGAGGATATGGGGGGGGGGGGTTGCTACATTCTCCCATGTTGGTGAGTTCCAGAACCTGTATTTTGATATTCTGGTTGAAGCATGCACTAACTGTTCCAAGGTGTTTGTGTTATTAAATTCCAGGAACTGTTGTGCCTATGAGTTTGAGGCACTGCACATTTCCCAGTCTATAGAAGGGTAGTTAAAATCACCTATGAATAGATGTTTCATTGGAAGGCAATAACCTCTAATAGGTTTATGTTAGAGTCTAGAGACCCTTCGGCATAGATGTTGACCTGTAGCTAACCATGATATGGCGAGGGACCTTACTTATGGTGACATGCACATGGATGAGCTACATGGCATCATCCTGTTTAACAAACCTGGAGGTATGTTTGATACTGACACAGATCAGATCACCTCCAACTTTGGCCCCAGTCTGTGCTATTGTTGGTTTAAATGTGGGGAAGGCAGTGTATCCTTGCATTTCCAGAGTACTGTCTACAGCTTTAAACCAAGTCTCAGTCAGGGCATAGATGTCTACATTCTCCAGTGTAAGGAGGGCTTGAAGTGTGTGTGTTTTCTTTAGGCATTGAGCAGTAACACCTTAAGGTTGTTTGTACATTTTTTTCACTGTGTTGGTAGTTTTTTCTTTTTGGTAGTACCTGAAAAAGGCTCTAAGAGGAGTGTGACACTGCCAACCCAGCTATCTGGAATTTTTTTAAATAATTCGATGTCATTTGTGAATATTAATATGATTCATATGCTTGTCTTACAAATGTAAGATGTATGTTATGTGTATATTAAACTACTGGTGCAGAAGTATGTGTTGAACAGGGTTTGTACAGTACTGAGCTACAAGGATGTGTCCACAGTGTACCCTACTGGAAAAAAATAGAAATGTATATTCTTCTCTCCAAAGTAAATACAAAACTGACCCACAAAAATTCTGGAAAGGTATAACCTCCCTCCTAAAACCTGGCACAACTGAAAACCCAACCCCCAACCCAAATGTAGAAGACAATGAACTCGTCACCGAATTTAACTCCTTTTTCACTGACTGCATTTCCAAACTTACCTCTTCCTTCTCGAGCAACCACCCACCCCCTACTACCACCTGCCCTCCTCCTACACCCCCTCTTCTCCACATTATCCCTATAGTACCTCGCAACCCCCTACATTCTCACTGAAACCTATCCCTACTTCCACTATAAAAAAACTACTACAGAAGCTTAAACCATGCAATAATGCCCCCGATAACATCCCCTCACACTTCCTCAGCACATCTGCGGATGCCATCACCGTCAAAATTAGTATCCTAATAAACCACTCCATCCAAGAAGGTCTTGTTCCACAAATCTGGAAAAAAGCTTTTATCATTCCCCTTCATAAAGGAGGGAATAATACTAGCATTACCAACTTCTGGCCCATCGCCATCCTCTCTCCTATATCAAAAATTCTAGAAAAAATTATCCATTTACAACTCCTTCCCTATTTATTAGACAACAACCTACTTACTTCTAGTCAACATGGCTTCTGCCCTAATCATAGTACTATGACAGCCCTCCTTTCATTCCTTGAAACTGTGAACAAACCTAGAGACTCCGGTCTTACTGTATCTACTATCCTTCTTGATCTCTCCAAAGCATTCGACACTATCTCCCAGAACCTACTACTCACTAAATTGTCAAAGCTAAACCTATCACCTTCAACTCTCAACTGGTTCACCAGCTATCTCTCAAACAGGCAACAAGCTGTCAAATGGAAAAAAGCCATCTCCTCTTTCCTAAACACCCCCACAGGTGTCCCACAAGGCTCCATATTAGGCCCCCTCCTCTTCAACATCTTCGTAAATGATTACCATCACTCTATCCCCCATGCTAGCATCATACAATACGCAGATGATTCTACAATCATCTATGCAGCCTCTTCCATTCCAACCCTTCTAAAGCTCACCCAAGAAGCATTCTCCACCATAGCACAGTGGATGAAAAATAACCATCTTGCACTTAATGCAGCTAAATCAAAATTAATGATATTTACCCCCTCTAAAACAAACAGATTAGATAGACAACTATTTTCCATCACCAGTCAAAATAATACTCCACTTGAACTGGTATCTGAAACCAAACTTCTAGGAGTTCAAATTGATGATAAACTTAAATTTGAGTCCCATCTACTAATAAACATTAAAAAAAACCCACCAAAAACTCGGCCTGCTCTATCGACACAAGCAATTTCTCTCACCAGCAACCAAACTCACTCTCTCTACTACATTTCTCTTCCCCTCTCTCCTTTATGGTGTCCCCTTTTTAACTAATCTACAATCTTCTATTAAAAGTAAACTAACTACCTGTTACAACAAAATAGCCAAATTTGCCACTAGTAACAAAGCTTCAACTCATCACTGCACATCACTCCATAAACTAAATTGGCTCGAACTTCCCAACTACCTCTCCTACACTCAGCTCACATATGCACACAAACTCATTTTCCAACCATCCCTCTGTCCCGCTCTTTCTTCTACCTTTAAAATTCACCAGACTCAAAGACTTCTCAGATCCACTAATCAAAACCTATTAGAAGTCTACAGACCCCTTCACCCCCCAGGACAAAACCTCCTCTCTTTTTCCATAGCTTGACTATGGAACTCCCTCCCACCCTCCATTCGAGCTATCACTAGCCTTCCAACCTTTTAAAAAATCTCTTCACTCCTACCTAGCATCCACATGGGAATGCTCCTGCTCCCTCCCCACATAAGCATTCTCCACTTCCTGTATTCTCATTACCTTCACCACCCATATTTTGCTCGCAATCTAATTTCTTAATATCATCTATCATCCTGAATTATTCTATATAAATATATATATATATATATATATATATATATATATATATATATATATATATATATATATATATATTAGGTATAACTTCACTCTATTATTATTTTTGTTGATAATTTTACTGTTTGTAAACTATACCTTGCTATGTCTTCTATGTTACGTAATGTAAATCTCTGTAACATGTATTCTTGTTGGAGCTTTTCTCCCCAGGACTCCATTGAAAATGGGTTCACTTGGCCCAATGGACCATCAGCAAATAAAAATAAATAAAAATAAATAAATAAATATAAACTATATACTTGTGCAAATGCATGTTTTAGTAGTAGAAGCTGGAACATACAGGGTTAACTTGCAAAACTTCAAGAAAATAAATTGAAATTAAAGAGTTTTAAGATTGTGTTATCTCTCAGTTTCAGTGAAGCAGACAGAGTGTCTAGAGCTAGAGGTTTTTCTAGTGTCTTGGAGAGAAGTAATTACTAAATCTAAAATGTAAACGTGTTTAATTGTTTTACAACTTCCAGTTCTGAGCAAACATCTGAGAGATATGCATTTTTAACACAGAGACTCTAGTTTCTGTTTTACGACTTCCAGTCCTGAGTAAACATCTGAGAGATATGTATTTGTAACACAGAGACATTAGTTTCTGTTAGCTGTGAACTCTAGCATACATCTCAACTGTACAGATTTTCACAGAATGTCCAGATTTTTCCCTCATATTTTATGTCTGTTTTTCATAAAATGATGTTATTTTCTGGCAAATTTGTGGTAAATTATTAAAGATTTATGTCAGAAAATAGTGACAGACATTTCAGTTTCAGACACTATACCCTTCAGAAATGTCATGCTAATGCAAAACCTGTTATTCTATCAACTTTCTATGTCTGCAAGACTAATATTTAAAAATGTCCCTATTTTTGGGCCTTTGCCCCACTTTTATGTATTGCTTTGTCCAGATTTTTTGCTCTAAGAGGTTGAGAGCTGTGAACTGAAGGCAGGTGACAAAGAATGATGTCATCCAAACTGACCCATCAGTAATGTTTGATATTCATTTAATAACTCAGAAAGAGACTGTGCGTTTTTTAGCTTGTCTTGAACCTAGAAACATCCACTCAGCACTTCTACCTGCATGCTGGCTGTAAGTAAGACTTAGGGCATAGTATATCTCTTAGAGATCGATAGAAATATAGTAAAGATTAGTTTAGATGCTTTCTGAATTTATTTGAGACTGTCCTGCAATGTTGTTTTAAAATATTTCCTGTGATTTTGAACTCTGAAGCAACTGTGTTTGTTTGAGTATTGCTTTGTTCTTTTATTAGTTATTATTAAATATATTTAAACCTACCTTTGTGGATGATATCTGTGAGACATATTTAAGCTCTTAGAGTACTGGCATGTGTATTTGGTGACACTGTACAGGCCACTCCTAAACAACATTGCAAGTCTTGGTAAAAACTACCATTTGGATTAATAGTAGCATTACACAGTAGGATTGAACACCCTTTGTAAGGGCCTTGTAGTATCTGATAAGTAAGGGTGACTGGTGAGGAGCTGGTACTACTTTATAGTCTGGGCAGAAGGGGCATAGCTAGTAAACCTGTGTCAGCCTTTCCCAAGTGTGTGTGTGTTTGTATATCAATCACATCTCAGAGTGTGTGTGTGTCAGCTACTTGGGCAGATACACGATGCACTGATTGGACAGAGAGGGTGCTGGAGGTCTTAGCTTAGCCACTTGGCTGAGATCTTAACCCTATAGCTGTGCCAGTGGTGAGACTTGGTGGATCTGGAGCAAGAGGCAGAAACCAGCCCCAGACTGACTGTGATCTCTGTGTGCTGTTATGGGAAATTGTATTTTACTGTGTGTGTACTTGTCATCCTCCCATTGTGTACATCCCTCACTGTTACCAGTGGTAAGGACTGAAGCTCCTTGATTACTAAGCCAGTGCAGGGGGATCACACGGAGGATACAGTTTCCACTAATATCTAAAAGCTCAGGGGAGGAGAGGCATGTGTTCTCCCATGATGACAGATATTGGATCCCCAGCAGTGACACCAAAACTAAGCCAATTATTAAAAATCAATCATTTTATGTTCATACTGTTGCATCAACATTGGTGAAGGCAGAATGCCACTCAATGCAAGGTTTATATCTATCTGTGACACATAATCTGAAAGATACATTATGTCTCTGTTCATATAGTCCAGTGAGGTATGTCTTAGGGCATTTATTTCCACATGGAATCTGAAAAAATCATATTGGTACTTGGAGTACAGTGACTTGAGTGCATGCATGATATTGCAGATCCTGGGTCCAGATAGGCATCTAACTGTTATCTTCTCCTTATCCTACCTGGTGAGTGGAGCATCTGTGTGTCACACAATGGAGTCCCCCATTGACAAGAGTATTAGGTAAGACAATCTGTGTGTGTGGTGAAGAGGGATCTACTTTACCTTATTGCATGTTGAAAATATCGAACGGCAAAAATGTCGTAAATGCCATAGATCAAAAGCATTGTTGTGGGATCATGGTACAGTGGGGATGAGAAAGTGTGCTCTTTCCTCACTGTGATGCGATCTCGGAGTTGGTAATTATAATTATCGGGGGGTGTGGGGATTGCAGCCCCCCACAAGAACAGTTTTGATGTATGGAATTTTCGATGTTTATGCCATTCAATATTTTCATCTTTCAACAAGTTAATATAGACGCGGTGAACAGTATGCGGGAAGAATGTAGTGCGAGTGTTTCTGACAACCTCGTTTGTATGCAAGATTTTTGTCTCCATGGAAGTTGTGTACTTGCATCTCACACATGCTATGCTATTTTCTTTAATGATTCCCTGGTTGTCTGAGAACAAGACAATTTCCACATTGCCTTAGGATGCCTAAATCAACCAAGATGACCAGAGAGACATTTGGAAATTGCATGTCCATGTTGTCTGGTCCTGTAATAGAGTTAGCTGTTTTGGATTAAGGAATGGGTTTTAACAAGGATCTCCTAGGGTAGTTTCTGGGGTTAATGGAAGGATGTTAGATAATTTCAGGAAATCATAGTGCTACTTGATGCACAAGCTAGCTGTACCAAGCTAATTTCTGCACACTGTTTAACAAGTTTTGGATCTAATTCTAGCTTTTTAGCTAAATTTTACTATGTGTTTTCTACTATATGGAGCAATGCTAACTGCTGCAGTTTGTGGCCAGCTCAGTGGACAGAAAATGTTTGAAAACTGGCTCCTATGCCATTTAGCAAATAAATAACCAGACTTTGTGCTTCCTGCAGTGCTTTCCAACTCAGAAAGTCCAGATAAACACCTTCTGCCACAAGATATCTGATCCTGGAATTTCGTAATCTAAAATCACAGATAAAACAACAAAATTACCAAACAACCACGTCCATGGTTAAGTCACCCTTCTGCAAAGAGATTTCATGTACACAGGCTAGAAGAGCCAACAAACAGATGATTATTTTGGCCACAAAATTAAATAATTGCTTTAAAAATGCCCAAAAATGGTAAAGATCACTGTATAAAGCAGGTACACATGCAGTTAATCAAGAAAATAGTCAGATTAGTTTGGATGTGTCTGGATGAAGTTGAAACATTGGAAAAGCATTGGAGAGTTCTCTGCAAGTGAACAAATA
The DNA here is from genome assembly GCF_019279795.1 of Protopterus annectens. NCBI lineage: Eukaryota > Metazoa > Chordata > Ceratodontiformes > Protopteridae > Protopterus > Protopterus annectens. Next base: position 213,292,178 of record NC_056748.1, read on the forward strand.
GCCTTGAAATTTGCCTGATTTATAGTAGAGAAAAAACCTTGTAAACTGACTCTTATGCCCTCTAGCTAATTAATAACCACACTTTAAACTTTCCCCAGTGCTTCCCAACACAGATAGCCCAGGTAAACACCTTCTGCCACCAGATGTCTTACCCTGGACTCTTTAAAAGCACAGCAAAAACATCTCTGAAGTGCAGATTAAACAGCAAACAAATATCAGTGTTACCCACCTCAGAGAGAGATCAGGTAAGCAACTTCTGTCACGAGATGTCTGATCATGGAATTTTTTATTGTTAAAGCATGACAAAATCAGCTCTAAAGTGCAGATTAAACAACAAACAATAAACAAACTACCAACTTTCTGCAAAGAAATTAGGAGGCACAGAGATTAGAAAGAACAACAATCACAGAAATGACTATTTTTGCCACAAAATTAAATAAATGTCTTAAAATGTTCAAAATAGTAGTGAGCAGTATATAACGCAAGTACAAGTGCAGTAATTTAAGAAAATATCAAGGATACTTACTGTAACCAAACTAATTCCATTAGCATTTAAGCATAACAAATGCTTTATGTTATTTTTATTTTTATTTTTAAGGTTAGCCACTTAGTTCCACCATGTAAGTTCAAACACTAGACAGCATGAAAGAAATACCTTTGACCAGCTCCAGAAACAGAAATGCGACTGGCCTGCTTCTTGTGAGTGGACAAAATTAATTCTATTAAAATATCTGAAAACCTTGCCCCATGGATAAGTAAAGAGACTCTCTCCCTCATGCAGAAAAGAGACAATGCTTGGAAAACCTGAAACAAACTTAAAACCACTTCCAGCCTACAGCACTATACAGAACTTCAAAACATCACAAAAAAATAAATAAATAAATAAATCACCCTTGATAAGAAAAATGTATACCTTAACCATCAAAAGGGCCCCCACTCCAACCCCAAAAGATTCTGGAGTACCATTAATAAGCTCTTTCACCCAGGCAACCCTTCCCCTCCAAACCCCTCCCGAAACAGCTCCCCTCTACAAACTGCCACATTTCTCAACTCCTTCTTCATAGGTTCTATACAGAAACTAGTCAAACCCAACACAAATATTAATCATGACATCCCCCTCCTCCCTCCCACCAAGCCACCTTCTCAATCAAGCCTATCCCCACAACTGTTATCAAGTCTCTACTCTATAAACTTAACCCATGCCCCCCTTCAGCTGATAACCTGCCTCCCTTATACCTAAAATTAGCTGCCCCCTCCACTGCCTATCCAGTCTCCATACTTATTAATCGGTCAATTTAGGAAAACCTTGTCCCTCAAATATGGAAAAAGTCCTATATTATACCGCTGCATAAAGATGGTTAACTCCACCAACCCCACTAATTTCAGGTCTATCGCTATCCTATCCCCTATCTCAAAGATCCTTGAAAAGTGTATTCACAAACAGCTCATTGCACATCTCATTCGGGAAAATCTTTTCAGCCCTACCAAACATGGCTTTCAACCTCATCATAGTACTACGACTACCACACTACTGTCCTTTACTAACTCCATCTCCACTTCCTTCAGTAACAACACACTAGTGTCTTCCCTCTTCCTTGACCTCTCTAAGGCCTTTGACACTGTTTCCCATAACCTCCTGCTCTCCAAACTTACTTCCTTCGACCTCTCTACCTTCATCCTTAACTGGTTTTCACTATACCTAACAAACAGAGCTCAACATGTCAAATGGATATCAGTTACTTCTCCTTTCCTTCTCGTTCTTACTGGAGTCCCTCAAGGCTCCATCCTGGGTCCCCTACTATTTAACATTTTTACTAACGATCTCTTTCAATCCTGCCCCCACTCTAAACTCATACAATATGCAGATGACTCTATGTCTGACAATCTATCCACTCTACATACCCTCAGACAAGACATGCTACAGTCTGTCAAAAGATGGCTCACTACTAACCAACTGCTACTTAACCCCAATAAAACTATACTTCTGCTTGTCCTTCCCAAACCCCTCCAGCACCTCAAATCCTCCTTCTTTGTCTCTTCACTAAACAATGCAACTATTCATGTCAAGTCTCATACTAAACTTCTCTGTATACTTATAACTGACAAACTAAAATTTGACTCCCACATCAACAATCTGCATCAAAACGACCCATACAAAAATAAAAAAAAATACTTACACAAGAATCCAAAGTATCCCTTGCTCAAGCCTACATTCTACCTACTTTACTATATGCCACCCCATCTTTACTCACCTCCAAAAAAAAACCTTTTAAACAAACTTGAACTTAAATATAATAAAATTGCTAGGTTTGCCACAAATCTCCCTTATCACTCTCACCACTGCCTCTCTTTAAAAATACTATACTGGCTAGAATTCCATAATCAACTCCTTCTACCTCAACTCCACCTGACACATGCCATCTTACATCAACCCCTAGCCTGTCCTTCACTAGCAACTTTCATCTCCCCTTATGTCCCTAACCAGGAGCTTCATAGCTCTGACCAACACCTTCTCCAAGTTTCCAAGCCTAATAAATCCATAGGAAAAAGTCTTTATAGTCACACAGTCTCTACCTCTTGGAACAAGCTACACCTCTATATCAGATCTTACCAAAATTCTCCGAATTTCAAACTGGCCCTATAGGAGTACCTACTCAAATCCTGGACCTGCTCCTGTAAAGACTCTACTTGAAGCAATTTCCCCATTCCCTTTCTTCTCCCACCAAGCTGCTGTCTCCATTCCCTACAGTCTTAGACTCTCCTGTTTGTATGTTTTTACTTCTATTTCAGTAACAATACACCTCATTCTTAACCATATTTACTGCATCACACAAACTCTTACCTATATCTTTCTTCCACTTGTCTTGTCCCCTCCCCACTACTCTCAGACTATACTCCACGCTATATGCAAAACTTGCCTGCATACTAGTCCTTCCTTTCCTCTTCTCCTATATGTTACCATACAGCTATTACAATACATGTATTTAAGCTTATTAATGTGTCTTTTTAAGAATGCAGAAGATAAATAATATCATTGTATGTATCTGGAGCTTTTCTCCTCGGGTCTCTGCTGAAACGGGCACCTGCCCAGCCAGACTAACCCAGTTAAGAAATGGCAAATAAATAAACAGAAAAGCTATATGTAAACAGTAATAATAGTGGTGTGTGTGTGTGTGTGTGTGTGTGTGTGTGTGTGTGTGTGCATTTCCACCTGTCAGTTTTGTTTAGCTTGTTATAGTTATCTCATGTTGATAAACTACTTTAGACCACTGAAAGTGTATATGAATTCTGAGATGTGTTACTCACAATGGGGTGCTATCTCCTTGCTGAATTGTTAGCATAATATACCGCAAAAGCTTGAATGATGTGAAAAGATGAGAATGAAGGTGATGGGAAATGTTACCAGCAAATTAAATATATTGGGATAGTAGCTCTTATCTTACAGTTGGACATCAGTTAGTGTGTAGAAAGCAAAGAAAAACTAATTAAGAAACATGGAGAGAATGCTAGTGTCTGACAGCAGAATCTGAATGTGGAGCATTGAGAGATCCAGAAACACTGAGGCTGATGAACACAGAAACTAGAGGCTCAGAAATAATTTGGCAGCAATCTGTTTACCTGAAACACTGAATGGAGGTATCCAGTGCTCACTTTGCCCAAGTATAGTTTGGGAAATTGCTGAAATATTTCCATACCAATAATAATAAAAGAATGAATGTGAACACAGAACTATGCTTAGGTTTAGATCTCATCCAAGAGTGAACTGTCATCTTATTCGCAAATTACTTAATTTCATATTAAGGATGTGGTGTTGGTAAAATGTCATCAAACAATCAATGACTTTGTGCTTCTGCATCAGTAGGTTGTGGCAATGATGCAGGAATATGTAATCAGCTGTGTGGATTACCTGTCCCAAGAGAGACTAAAGCTACTGCCTTTAAGACACAGCTTCACTTTCAAGCCCTTTTCAAGGTGAAAAAGGTGACCTTAAAAAAAATGTTTACTCCATGTGGAGAATCAAGAGCAGATCTGGTAGTTTAGAAGGGGCACATCTATCTTTAGGGAAGAATCCATGCAAGAAGAGGATTGCATGGTAAGTCTGGTATGTGAAAGCTACATCAAAAATAAGCTTTGGGAAGGTGACTGAATATGTGTAAAACATTTGACAATGGGCAGGATTTTTCACAATGGGCTGGGATCACTCTGACTAGAGGTAGTAATATAGCAATAACCCATGCCTGGGTGTGGGTAATGCTGGATTTACCCACGGTTGGCGTGGTTTGGTCCCGAGGGTGAAGCCCGAGGGACCAAACAAAGCCAACCGTGGGTAAATACAGCATTACCCACACCCAGAAGTGGGTTATTGCTATTATACCATGACATTATTTAAGAAAAGAAACTATTACTTTTCTTAAATAATGGCATAGTATAATGCCTGTTTACTGCCTTTCCGCAGATGTCTGGCATCCGCGGCAGTTCTGATGTACTGCGACTTGCGCAGTACATCAGAGTTGAGCAAAAGCAACGGAGAAAGCAAGATCTCCGTTGCTTTTTACTGTTTCGCTATGTTAAATGGGTTTAACATAGCAAGACAGTTTTAAAATAAGCAACGGAGATGTCCGTTGCTTATTTTAAAACTGTCTCGCTATGTTAAACCCATTTAACATAGCGAAACAGTAAAAAAAGCAACGGAGATCTTGCTTTCTCCGTTGCTTTTTTTTTAAAACCTGTCTCGCTATGTTAAATGGGTTTAGCATAGCGAGACAGCTTTAAAATAACCAAACAGGAAAAAGCCACCAGCAGCAAAAGAACCAAATAAACAAGCCAGGCTGCTGAAATGCCAATAACTAGTCCCCAGTAATTGAAGTAAAAAGTTTATTCAATCCACAAAGATAAGCACTTTCATCATACAGACTTCAACAGATCTACAAAGAACATTAAAATCCATGCTTTTTATAGGAAAACCTTTTAGACATGTGACAATACATCTCATGAATATTAAATGAGAAAAACAATCCATAAACCATATGTACCACACACATAGAAATTCATTAAAAAATGTATGTATACATTAACTCAAAGTATCTATATTGAACAGGATATGCCTTGTTTCAATATTTCACAATTTCAAAAAACACTGGCCCTGTACTTGAGTTCAGGTTTGATACTGATAGCCTCATTCAAACCTGGAAAGTATGCTGCATTTAATTTAAACTGCCATTTGGATTCAGCCTTAAGCAGTTTATTTTTCCCGTCACCCCCTCTTGGATCCATCTTAACTATCTCCAAAATCCCAAAAATAAAACTATGTGTAGGGTTAGCATTTATATGTTTGCTTAAAGCGTTCTTTTCTTCTTTTTTGGAGATACAATAACAATGCTCATAAATCCTCCGATTTAATTTTCTTTCTGTTTTGCCCACGTAAAAACATGTGCAAACTTTACAAGTAGCTAAATATACTAACCCAGTAGATATACAAGAACCGTAAACTAATTTAATCGGTATATCGTAGGGGGGTAATAAAAACTGTGCCTTTTCATTAATATAAGAACATTGTTCACAACATCCACATTTATACGTCCCTAATTTAATACCAGGCAAAGGTGTTGTCTTGTGATCTAACATAAATTTTAAATTATTATCTACTTTATAAGTGAAACAAGGTCCGGGTCCTATATATTTATAAAGTTCCTAATTACATTTAAACATTGACCAATTTTTAGATATAATTTTCTTCACTTCCTTGGCAGTTTCCCCATAAGTAATGAACATAGACTGAGAAAAATCTTTGATTCCTATCGGTCTCTTATCCACTTCATCAATTCCTGCACCTAGTAATGCCATATATTTAACATTCCATAGTGCCAGAACCTCATCCCGAATGTTATTTACAAAATCAAGGGGGTATCCCCTCTCTAAAAACATATCTGTCACTTTTTTAATTTATTTTTCCACTATATCTATCTTGGAACACATTCTAACCACCCTCACCATCTGACCCTTAACAATATTTCTTTTCACATGTGGTGGGTGGTTACTAGAGTACTCTAAATAATCATTGGAGAAGGTGGATTTTCTAAAAATATTAGATGAAAAACAATTATTAACATAATCCTTAGCTATATTGACATCTAGATAATGTATTTCATCTTTATTACCATTCCCTGTAAACTTAAAATAAGAACATATATTATTAATATAATTTAAAAAGGCGTCAAAACGTCTAGCATCTTTCCATAAAATAAATAAATCATCTAAAAATCTAAAATACTTAACCCATTCACCATTAAATGGGGAAGTACAAATAAATTGATTTTCCCATTCATACAGCATTAAGTTAGCAAAAATAGGGGCGCAACTATTGCCCATTGCCACCCCTTGAATCTGTTTATAAAATTCACCTTCAAAAGTAAAAAAGTTATTTTTTAAAATGATTTCCATCAAATCAATAATAAAATTTATCATCTTACCACCTAAATTACTACGTCTAATTAAAACATCATTAAAAAACTGTAAGCCTATTGCATGGGGTATGGAAGTAAACAAATCTACTACATCAATAGTGGAAAAATAATAATCTTTCCCAAAGGAATCATTGCTAAATTGTCTTAAAAAGTCCCATGAGTCTTTTAAAATATATTCAACTGGAGTTACTGAATTTTTTACTATTTGATCGATAAAAATCCCCAGAGAGTTTGTTATACTATTTCTTCCAGAAACAATTAATCTATAAGGTGGATCCAAAATATTTTTATGAGTTTTAGGTATCCCAAAACATACTGAAATGGTGGGGTGTTCCACATGTAAAAAATTATACAGTTCCTCATTAATAACACCTTGTAATAAAGCATCTTCCAGGAAATATTTAATCTTCCTATAACTAATGTTGATCTCATTCTTAGAAATAGTTTCATATTTATCAGAATCCATAAGTATACTAGTAATTTTATTATTATAATCCACTTTATTTACAATGGCCATACCACCGCCTTTGTCCTGTCTCATAAATCTCACTTCCCCGTTATTCCTAAGTTCTTGCAATAGTTCTTTTTCTTCTAGGGTTAAGTTATGCTTTCTGTAAGAATATTCATGTAACTTTTTGAAAATCTCTTGTTCAGTAACTTTCTCAAATGTATGTATTAAGGGTAAGAGAGGGGGATTCCAACAACTTTTTTTATAAATAATAGAGTTAGGATTTTCAAACTCTTTCTGATTATTTTTAAATATACATTTAAAATTTAATTTTCTATTAAATAATCTAAAATCTGTTAAAATCCTACTAATATCCACTCTTCTTGATGGAACAAATTTAAGTCCTTTCGTTAAAAGATGAAACAAATTCTTAGTGATAGGAAATGCTGCATAATTAAAAATTTTAAAACTTTTGTACATAAAAATTATGTCATCAGACACCTTAATATCATCACTGTTCTCATGTATTACTGGTAACTGTTCTTTCTCCGAAGGGATGTATTCGTGTATCTGGGCCTTACCGCCCCATCCCCTCTTTGACCTAAAAAAGCATTATCTTGCCTACCTCCATTCCTATTCATTAACCTTTCCGATCTTTGTAATGGTGGGAATTCAGAATCATAATTATTTCCCCCAGTGTTAAAGTTACCAGTCTCCCTACCTTCCTGTATAGGGCTGGAATTCACATTGTCATCAGAACCAAAATAAGCTTTAGGAAAAACATATGCAATATCATTCTTATATTCAAATTCATCACATGATAACTTTTTCTTTTTCCTAATGATATTATTATTTAATTCGTTTTCCACTTTGTCAAAAATTATGTTGTATCTATAAGCATATTGGTTAAAATACACGTCATCCATAATGTTACTATTTAATCCATCCACCTCACTTAATAATATACCAATCTTTTTGTTATTAATATTAATAATAAATTCCATTAATTCAATTCCATGACGATCAAACATTAATAATAAATCTTTACATTCGGGGTCTGTTTTTTTCAGACCATTTGGAAATTTAAACATTCTTAGTCCCTTAGGGACCCTTTTACAGTTTATGCACTCATTTAAATATGAATTGTCACACTGTAACACTCTAATTTTATTCATTTTACTCTCAAGGGCTACTAACCTAAAGTCCATACTATTCTTGTCCCTTGTTGGTGCATTACTGCCAAAGAAGGAATGACCACGACTAGTCCAATCTTTTAATCTGTCCATAGATGCAAATGAATTGCCAGGATTCGTTTTGGAGTTCACCATACGAAATATATTTCCGTTTTCGTTCTGTATCTCATTGCTCTCCTTATTAGAAATTAATTCCACTCGAGACAACGCGGCTAACCCTCCACGCTGGGAAACGCCATCCAAAACGCGTGCTTCAGCTGTCGTTGTAGCATTACTACGTGAAACCGGAAGTGCTGCTTCATTAGAGTTCCCCTGAGCCACGGAAGCAGCGTTTTTACTCTCCAGGTTCTGATTCTGTAATTGTAAAACTGATTCCTGCAAAACAGAAACCTTTTCCGTTAAGGATAAAATCAAATCAAACAAGTTGTCAGCGTTTGAGCCAGATTTCTGTCCACAAGGGAAATCTCAAAAACCCAAATCTTCCTCAAAAACGGGAGATAAATCATTGCTCTCCATCCTGAAAATATACTCTGGTGTCTAGTAGGCAAGGCAAAAAGAACCACCAAACAGGAAAAAGCCACCAGCAGCAAAAGAACCAAATAAACAAGCCAGGCTGCTGAAACGCCAATAACTAGTCCCCAGTAATTGAAGTAAAAAGTTTATTCAATCCACAAAGATAAGCGCTTTCGTCATACAGACTTCAACAGATCTACAAAGAACATTAAAATCTATGCTTTTTATAGGAAAACCTTTTAGACATGTTACAATACATCTCATGAATATTAAATGAGAAAAACAATCCATATACCATATGTACCACACACATAGAAATTCATTAAAAAATGTATGTATACATTAACTCAAAGTATCTATATTGAACAGGATATGCCTTGTTTCAATATTTCACAATTTCAAAAAACACTGGCCCTGACTTGAGTTCAGGTTTGATACTGATAGCCTCATTCAAACCTGGAAAGTATGCTGCATTTAATTTAAACTGCCATTTGGATTCAGCCTTAAGCAGTTTATTTTTCCAGTCACCCCCCTCTTGGATCCATCTTAACTATCTCCAAAATCCCAAAAATAAAACTATGTGTAGGGTTAGCATTTATATGTTTGCTTAAAGCGTTCTTTTCTTCTTTTTTGGAGATACAATAACAATGCTCATAAATCCTCCGATTTAATTTTCTTTCTGTTTTGCCCACGTAAAAACATGTGCAAACTTTACAAGTAGCTAAATATACTAACCCAGTAGCTATACAAGAACCGTAAACTAATTTAATTGGTATATCGTAGGGGGGTAATAAAAACTGTGCCTTTTCATTAATATAAGAACATTGTTCACAACATCCACATTTATACGTCCCTAATATAATACCAGGCAAAGGTGTTTTCTAAGAATGAGATCAACATTAGTTATAGGAAGATTAAATATTTCCTGGAAGATGCTTTGTTACAAGGTGTTATTAATGAGGAACTGTATAATTTTTTACATGTGGAACACCCCACCATTCCAGTATGTTTTGGGATACCTAAAACTCATAAAAATATTTTGGATCCATATTATAGATTAATTGTTTCTGGAAGAAATAGTATAACAAACTCTCTGGGGATTTTTATCGATCGAATAGTAAAAAATTCAGTAACTCCAGTTGAATATATTTTAAAAGACTCATGGGACTTTTTAAGACAATTTAGCAATGATTCCTTTGGGAAGGATTATTATTTTTCCACTATTGATGTAGTAGATTTGTTTACTTCCATACCCCATGCAATAGGCTTACAGTTTTTTAATGATGTTTTAATTAGATGTAGTAATTTAGGTGGTAAGATGATAAATTTTATTATTGATTTGATGGAAATCATTTTAAAAAATAACTTTTTTACTTTTGAAGGTGAATTTTATAAACAGATTCAAGGGGTGGCAATGGGCAATAGTTGCGCCCCTATTTTTGCTAACTTAATGCTGTATGAATGGGAAAATCAATTTATTTTTACTTCCCCATTTAATGGTGAATGGGTTAAGTATTTTAGATTTTTAGATGATTTATTTATTTTATGGAAAGAAGCTAAACTTTTTGACGCCTTTTTAAATTATATTAATAATATATGTTCTTATTTTAAGTTTACAGGGAATGGTAATAAAGATGAAATACACTGTCTAGATGTCAATATAGCTAAGGATTATGTTAATAATTGTTTTTCATCTAGTATTTTTAGAAAATCCAAATTCTCCAATGATTATTTGGAGTACTCTAGTAACCACCCACCACATGTGAAAAGAAATATTGTTAAGGGTCAGATGGTGAGGGTGGTTAGAATGTGTTCCAAGATAGATATAGTGGAAAAAGAAATTAAAAAAGTGACAGATATGTTTTTAGAGAGGGGATACCCCCTTGATTTTGTAAATAACATTTGGGATGAGGTTCTGGCACTATGGAATGTTAAATATATGGCATTACTAGGTGCAGGAATTGATGAAGTGGATAAGAGACCGATAGGAATCAAAGATTTTTCTCAGTCTATGTTCATTACTTATGGGGAAACTGCCAAGGAAGTGAAGAAAATTATATCTAAAAATTTGTCAATGTTTAAATGTAATCAGGAACTTTATAAATATATAGGACCCGAACCTTGTTTCACTTATAAAGTAGATTATAATTTAAAATTTATGTTAGATCACAAGACAACACCTTTGCCTGGTATTAAATTAGGGATGTATAAATGTGGATGTTCTGAACAATGTTCTTATATTAATGAAAAGGCACAGTTTTTATTACCCCCCTACGATATACAGATTAAATTAGTTTACGGTTCTTGTATATCTACTGGGTTAGTATATTTAGCTACTTGTAAAGTTTGCACATGTTTTTACGTGAGCAAAACAGAAAGAAAATTAAATTGGAGGATTTATGAGCATTGTTATTGTATCTCCAAAAAAGAAGAAAAGAACACTTTAAGCAAACATATAAATGCTAACCCTACACATAGTTTTATTTTTGGGATTTTGGAGATAGTTAAGATGGATCCAAGAGGGGGTGACTGGAAAAATAAACTGCTTAAGGCTGAATCCAAATGGCAGTTTAAATTAAATGCAGCATACTTTCCAGGTTTGAATGAGGCTATCAGTATCAAACCTGAACTCAAGTACAGGGCCAGTGTTTTTTGAAATTGTGAAATATTGAAACAAGGCATATCCTGTTCAATATAGATACTTTGAGTTAATGTATACATACATTTTTTAATGAATTTCTATGTGTGTGGTACATATGGTATATGGATTGTTTTTCTCATTTAATATTCATGAGATGTATTGTCACATGTCTAAAAGGTTTTCCTATAAAAAGCATGGATTTTAATGTTCTTTGTAGATCTGTTTAAGTCTGTATGACGAAAGCGCTTATCTTTGTGGATTGAATAAACTTTTTACTTCAATTACTGGGGACTAGTTATTGGCGTTTCAGCAGCCTGGCTTGTTTATCAGCTTAAGAATAAGCAACGGAGATCTCCGTTGCTTATTTTAAAGCTGTCTTGCTATGTTAAACCCATTTACCATAGCGAGACAGTGTTTTAAAAGTAGTTATACTAATGGAAAAAAGTCCGGGCGACCGAACCTTTTTCCATTAGTATAACTCGATTTACAATGTGCACGCTGGCCAATCAGCGTGCACGTTTTGGGGGGGTCATGGTATAATAGCAGATCTTAAAGTGAGAGAACCATTTCCCATTCAGTGATGAAGATATATAATTGATTTAATTGACTGAATATACACTAAGCTGAAATGGAATTTACAGGGCATGCAAGTGCAAAGAAGTGAACTCACTAGATAAACAAGTTAACTTGTTGCAGAAAGGTTCATAGGTAGGTACTAGGCTATCAGCCCAAGGGCCTACATAAGCCTAGCCAGCAAGGTACCATAGCTTACACCATCCAAGAAAGTTATTTTCCAGTGCCACTGTCCAGCAGAGACACAGAAGTGATCCCCTGGGTGTATTTCCTATTTCCCATCCACTCATCAAGATTTTTCTTGAAGAGTGCTAATGAAGAACTTTGCTTGACATAGATGGGTAGCTTGTTCCAGAGTATAGGAAGTTTCAGTTCATTGGAAAAAAAGTTGCTGCAGGCCAGGGAGTGTCAGTTATTACCATGTGTACTGATGAAGGAATGTGACTGTATGTTTAATGAAACAGTGTGTCTTGGTGGATAGATGAAACAAAGCAATGCTACTTTTTGGAAACATGAAATAAAGTTGTACTAACACTCAGGGCTGGCCATAGCAACTGTTGGGTCCAGTTTCTGCTGCTGCATGATCTAGCAACCCTAAACTCTAAGTGAGGCATTACAAATGCTGTACTGCATCACTTATCGATCTGAATCTGATAATCGTGCCCCCTAACACCTTTTACCCAGGGCAGTATCCCTTTCATACCTCTCTTGCTACAATTCTGTTTGGGGGTTGTACAAGTCTCAACCATACCTTTCAACTGCTTTACCCAAGAAATTTGAACAAAAGGAAGTAATGGGGAATAAACATCCAAAATCAAGGAATGTTTTTTAAATATTATTGTAATTTACTAATATTATTGGAATAACAGATTTTGCATTTACCTGACTTTTGTTTTAACAATATGAAGTATGAAACTCTAAAGTCTGGCATTGCCAACTATCATTTTTATTTTCCTTTGGTCTTCAAGGTGAAGACCTTTCTTTCTTTTTCACTTATACCAGTCCTGAAGCAATCAAAGGTAGTGAAAGGCAGTTGTTGATAATGCCAGATGTATTACCCGCAATCTTTTAAAGCAAGAATTATTGGTGATTCCAAAAATAATAGGCTCATAGGTAACTGCTAGTCAAGATCCCCTTACAGGCCATTTTAAGCTGTGACAGTTTCCCTTTTGGTGCTTGAATTTATTTTATTTTATTTTATATTATTTGTTCTCATTTTCCAGGGAAGAGCAGTGATCTACATGGACCTTTTCTAGACTCAGACTGGGAGCTGCGTCTGGTTAAAAGACTTTCTCACTGTCACACAGATATGCAATGGAGATCGAAGGAATCAAACTTAGTTTGAAGAAACCTGTCCAGTTTGATGTTAGATTAGCCTTACACATCCTAAGGTCAATAATTGTGTGTTACCCCGAGCTTGAATAAGTGGGATCCTATCATAGATAATGTGAGGTTAATTAAGATTCTCCCCAACCGACTTTATCAAACTGTAACAAATTATAATCTACTCAGCTAAAAATTTACTAGTTTGAGTAACTTTTATTGCTAGTTTTACAGATATGTTTATGACTGTAAAATACAAGGTACAAATCAAATTAATTTGCTAGTAACATAAACAGAATTAGCTACTACCTTCACATAACTTGCAATTCCATAAAATAAAAAATGTAATGTATTATGTCAGTTTGACTAACTTGCTAGCAATTGGACTGACAGAACAGCTACAGAAAGACATCAGATAACATATGCTTGTTTTACATAAGGAAGAGAAAGATGTAATTGGAAACGGTCTTTTATTTGTGCAATGGATATACTTCACATCTTCTCATTTAAATCCATTTCTCTCACTAGCAGACAGAAGTACATACTACTTGTAAACTGAATGCATTTTTAAGCACCCCCATAAAATGTTTCTCATTTTATCAGATTGCTAAAATATTCCTTAAAAGTCTCCTATGTCCAGGATTAATTTATGCTGTAGAATAACAATGTACAAATATGCAGCACTAATTATGAACACTTCAGAAGAAATGCATTCTTAAACATTTAAATGTTTGGTTTAAAGTGTTCATTCTCACAGGGCAGATAAGAGTGTATCCTGAAAAGCAATGGCTGTATGGCAGGGAACTAATGCTTTACAAGATGCCATTTATTTGCAGGGCACTTGCACATAGACACACACACACACACACACACACACACACACACACACACACACACGCACACACACACACTTACACACACACTTGCATACACCTGCACTCATGTGTACACATAACACACACATGCACATAAACATACAATCATGTGAGGGGAATTTAGGATATTGCCAATTTACAGAATGGCTTATCTTTAGGATATGGAAGAAAAACTGAGACCCCAGTGAAAAGCTATCTGGGCTAATCGAAGACATGGAAGCTGTGCACAGAAGGCACCCAGCTGTGAATCAAATCATAGCATGAAGTCCCCTGAGTCACCAGTTCAAACTGCTGTACCATTCTGATACTTAAAAATAAACATTCTTGTGCTATATTTGGTTTGCACAGACTATAAAAAGCAAAGACTAAAAAAAAAAAAAGAGAAAAAGAAAAAAAACAAAGATTAGAAACATAAATCTCTTTGTGGACCATCATTCGTACCATCATTCATTGCACATTTCATAGTTTTTATCTAAGTAAATTTAGTTAGGAGTTATTGTTTAAAGCTACACTAAAATGAAACATGTCAAAAAAAATGTAATGAAATGTGCCAAATGTACATAAAGTGAAATGCTAGTATATTATTATGGCAGAACTGCAGTGGAACAAAAATATTTGTATTGCATTTGGGATGAACTGTTTGTTAGTATGCTTTGATGTTGTCCTGGTTCTTTGAAGGGCAACTTGCCAAAGTCTGCCTTGATGACCCACAATTAATGAAAGTAACTATTCCACCTGTAACAGCTTTTTTCCTTGAGACCACAATAGTGACAAACATGCAGTTTCCTCTGAGCTGTAATGACCTCGGGCCCCATAGTCAAGTAATCATGTGTGTGTGTGTGTATGTGTGTGTGTGTGTGTGTGTGTGTGTGTGTGTGTGTGTGTGTGTGTGTGTGTGTGTGTGTGTGCATATGGGGGCATGAAGAATTTTGTAACTAGAGGAGAACCTTTTGTCATATGGACACAAATTAGTTAAAGTAAACCAGATAGTAGGCTGCAAAGGCAATACCATAGGTCAGGGAAAACAGCCAGGTAAGTGGTTGAAAAGATTAAAAAAACGATAAAACAAACCTTGTCTAATGTATGGGACTAAGGAATATACTTTCCTGACCACTACAGCACTAGGATAAGTGGACACCTGAAGATAACTCTATGTAGAATTCAGTGGACAGTTAAAAGCTGTGTCTGTGGGCAGCAGTCATGGTACTTGTATCATAAGTAAGGGCTATGCGGACAGAAAAGATGCTATAGTATGCAATGCAAATAGTTACACAATAAACAAATTATATGGACAGCAGAAGTACTGAACCTGTTTCTTAACTGGACACTATCCATACCAAGGCAGCAATAGTCTGAATAATATATGGTTTTGAAGGAGCAATGCAGGTGTAATATCCTACCATGATGTGAGATTTATGGGAAAATTCAGATCTCCTCTGTGTGCTCTTTCACCCATACTCATATTTCTTATTACTTACTTTTATTGTTCAGATAGGAAGTATAGCTTGGATAAATGCATGCAAATGTAGTTCTATTAAATATTATATGTGTAAAAGTATGGGCCAGATTCCAAAAGAGTTGCTCTCGGTGTAAATCTGCCCTGATTCAGAAAAACCTGCTCTCAATGTTAAGTCCTATCTATAAACAGGCTCACTACGGGATTAAAAAAACAACTGCTCTCAGCCTGCGCTTAGTGTAAGTGGTCACTTACACGGACAGCAAGTCTTTTGGAATTGAGGCCAATGTCTTGTGCTTTTTAACTGAGCTGTTGGTTTGTTTACACAGGCTTACCATTGGTCTTATACATTTTTTACCTAGAAGGATACCATACGTGAATTTAAATAATTAAAAACATTTTGCAAAGTAGATCCAAGTGTGTTTTAAAACCAAGTGCCATGATTTTATCATGATAGCATACTGTGGTTAATACAGTTATATATTTTATTATTAAACAGACAGATAAGTGACTTTATACAAATCTGTGATTGTGGCCTGCACTTTGTAATCCAAAATCTGTTTTTCTTATGCATTTTAGTAATAGTTACTTGTCAAAATTTCAGTTTAAAGATTACAAGGTTAATAGACAACTACAGTACATATGCAATAGTGGGGTCTCATTGTATTTTTGTTTAATTATTGTTAATGTGCAGTTTAATGTTTTAAATTTTCTTGAAGTAGCAGCTCTATTTAAAGTCATTAAAACATGTTTACTAATCAGACTGAAACAGGACATGAGTTGCATTAGGATAGCACTTGAGTCAAATGCCAACCTACTCTTGATAACAGGACAAGGCATATGGAATTTATTTGCTCGTGGCATAACCAGTGATTCAGAAAGCTTAAGTCAAAATACTGTAGTGAAATAGGTGTGGAGCAGGGCCCTTATGAAAATGTTTGAGGCCCAGCAACCTGCCATGTTTGCTCAAAAGTTGAGTTTTTAATCTTCTGCACATTTTTAACAATCATTCAGTTAATAAATAAAAAGGTTCCCCATCCATGTGAAGCAGAGTTCCTCCCTAACCCAATTCAAGTGCAACTTGGACAACTGGGTGGGAAATTCATCCCTGGTTTGGAATCTATGCCTCTAATATACACAGGTAACCTCTAAATGGTTCATCTCCCAGGTCCATGTTTACACTTATCAAGGGTATCAGAATTTGTCAGAGATATGGGATGAATGGCTTGGCTTAAAAAGGCCCATGTGGTCGTTAGCCTAGTAAACACCTATGAACCTATAAAAGAAATATTACATCAGGGAGAAATATTTTAATGTAAATTGGATATTTCTTTATATATATATATATATATATATATATATATATATATATATATATATATATATATATAAATATATATATATATATATATATATTTATATATATAAAAACAAGGCATCTGAAATAATAAAATGTTATATTTCTGCACCATACTACATGCGCAGTGATGTACCACATAGCATTTCACCTCACTGCAAAAGATTCAGTTTGATTCTTGGCTGAGATGCCTTCTGTAAGGAGTCTGTATATCCTAGCTATGTTTACATGGATTTTCTCCAGTTGCTCTGGTTTCCTCCCACAATTTAAAGACATGCGGTAGGTGGACTGGCTACTATAAATTGGCCATAGATGTGAATGTGAATGCAAGTATATGGTGTGGATGAACTACCACAGCAAGGTTAGCCACCCAGCAGTGGGAATCTTGGATCTAGATAACTGTCACTGTTGAAGTGACACCCGGATCCCATATCTCAAAATGGGAAAAGGGGTTGTGGATGGATGGATTTGCAGCACTAGATTTCATGATTGAGATGGGCTGAATAGCTGAGAAAATAGTTAAAATGTCTCTTAAAAGAAGAAATTGAAAAAAGTGGCTCTTTGGCAGGATTATTATGGTATTTGGTTATAATAACAATACCTGCTTAAAGGAAGGATGCAGAAGTGGACCTGTTTCATTATACAGTTCATCATTAATCACATCATCATGATCACAGTCTTCATCTGTCTGTAAATTAGTGGTCACAGAGAGGGGTTATTATAGTAGCAGAATGAGTAGGGCAGCACAAAAAAGATACATACAGTACTTCCCTTGTGTCAGGGGTATGCCTTTGGGCCTTCTCCCAGTGAACAATGCTGGGGGCACTTGCCATGGGATTCACACAGTCAACATCTTTATATGTTTCTCAGACTATATCTTAGATGACTATAGTCATCACAGAAGAGCAGTGATTGTACTTAGATGCCTTCCTGGTTTGACAGATTCTTCAGTGTAGCAAGAGGAGTTTATCCTGCAAAGGAACTTCACTTCTGCTGACTGCATCTACCATGTCTTCCTTTTTCTCACTATCCAAAGGTCATGACCATTAGAAAGATGGAGGCATAGATTAGCCAATAAATTGAGAGTGTTATCATATGAGCTAGCCTTTATCACCACATTCTTGCATGGTGTCTGCAATACTACAGCTAATGCACCTATCCGCTGGTCAAGCTCTTGCTCCAACGTTTCTCATTCTTAAACAGGGAACATCTTAAAATCTGACATGTTCTTAGACTGTGAATATTCTGAAGCTACTTTTTTTGTTGTGTGAACTTGAAGAATGCTATAATAGCTAAAATACTGCAGGAGGCAAATTCCTGCATGGAGGTATGGGGTGGCTTGTCCTCCATTTTCACTTATTACTGCAATTTTGTCTGCTGCCACCAAAAAGGACCTGCTAAGGTGTTGCTTGATTATGCACAATCTATATTGAATAATCATTCACATAGCAAGTGTTTGCATGGTTAATGTTTTGCATTTGATGGCCAGGCTTAGGTATTTGTTGATATAACATGCCACTTTTCTCACTGAAATGTTGCATGGTCAATGATGATACATGTTTCTCCATGCACTATATATTGCACCATTAATATATTTGAATATTTTGTAGATACATTTCTTTAGTAGAAGTCAAACAGTGGACGAGGGCAGTGCATAGCTATCCTGATTTGCTATATAAGACTTAGGCCAATGAGTGATCTCACTAGAGATGTTATGCAGATGGAAAAGGAATTGTATACCATAGAAAACATCACCTCTTGGCCCTCATGTTATTCACCTCTCATCTTCATGGAGGATATCTGAAGACTCAGGCTATTCCAAGGTGAAAACAGAATTTATGTATATCCTTGATAAAGGCATCTAAACTACTGAAGACCAGGCCTTACCTTTACTGATATTATAGCATGTTAAGCCCAGGCAGAATAAAACACAGATATTGTAAAACAATATTTGTCTGTATGGCACTGTAGCCAAAGGCTTTAACTTCAAATTGCCTTCACTATCAACTTATAAATAAAAGTATGAGACACAGACCTTGAAAAGCAATTCCAGTCTGTATGACACTGTAGCCAAAAGCTTTAAGTCCAAATCACCTTAATATCAACATAAACTAAAAGTGTGACAGTTAGAGAACAAGATAAAGACTAAACGGGCATAGAATGTGACATGGAGTACAACTTAATATCTCTGTGTATGGTGGATTTTAATATCAGAAGCTGTGCCTCCAAGAGAAAATTTGTGAGTTACCTTTGTAAATTTTTGAAATTTCAGGACCTGCTTTGTCGAATTATGAAGACAAAAAGGCTAAAAATCCAAACTTACTAAGTCCAAGATTGTGTGGTATTTCATGGAATATTCCCCTTTCTCCAAAGTATGGCAATCTCAGAGGTGGTATTAATAACATCAGTGGGTGTAGGAGCCCTCCCCCATACTGGGTTGGGGAAAAAAGAAGTTTAAAGGAGAAAAGCAATGTTCAATATTTATTCTTGTTCTTCAGTAGGGACCCATTGCATCACATCGAATGAGTGTGATGTTACGTGCGACACACACACACACACACACACACACACACACACACACACACACACACACACACACACACACACACAAACACAAATCACTGGACTGCCAAAACTATGCGTTCTGATGGATGTACTTTTAAACATCAAAGTACACAAATCTCAAATGCCTAACAGATGATCCCAAAAGATCAAAAGCTGATGATTAACAATCATCAATTAATCAGTCAATCAATTAAAGCCGACAACCAGTAATGTTGTTTACTATTGCTGCAACTTTGTATCTCTATTTATCATGTACATGATGTGGAGCTTTTCTCCCCAGGCATCCGCTGAAAAAGGACCTGTATCAAGTCGGAATTTCCCGGTAAACAAATGTAAATAAATAAATAAAATCAATACCAAAAGATCAAAAGCCAAAAATAGTTAAAAAAACAAAACACTTATTTGTTTTTGTAGTGAAGCAAGCCTCCCTGCACCCCAATGTGGGTGGCCGTGCCCTCTGCACCCCCTGCTAATTATATATACCAACTCCAAGATCATTGTATAGTTGGGTAAGGGCAATTTCCCCAGTCCACACCGTGCACAATCTTGCCCAGACTTAACAGTGACAGAAGAAATCAAATGAGTTTTGATCACTTCAGTCTGTGTCAAATACGTTTGAGATTACAAACGTTCAATTATATACAGTGTTTCCATTTTGTATGTGCAGAAGGGAGACAAAGACTCCCTGCTTACATGTGTGGTATGGCTGTTAACTGTGAGTATTTATTTATATACATTCATGTTCTGTCCTAATGGTTGCAAGACCATTCTGATTCATATTGTCCTACAGATGTACCTGTTCCAACATTCCACCTTTCTAGGTATTATGGCTCAGTGCACTAGTAAATTAATGAAGCACTGTTCTAAGAGATTAGTTATCAAATATTGTCAGATGTATGATTCTGTCTCTGAATCATATATTTTCCAGTATAGGACACTAGAACCTAGACATAATAAGCAGGAATTGCCTTACAGAAGGAGTTTATATATTCCTTATCTGAAAGGGAAATAAGATCAGCTTGGCAAGTTACAAACGTGATATGTATTTGATCAGCAGAGAAATCAAAATGAAATGTTTCATTTAAAAAAGGGAGCAATAAACCCAGAAACAGCAATTTTGTTTCTGATCCCGTGTTCCTTACTTATTGTATTAGCAAAGCTCAGTTTCATGGTATGTGTAGTGTTTTAATTGCATTATATTTCTTTGTATACTCCTGAGTCATCAAGACATGAAGCCCTAAAGGAAACCACGCATCTGAGAACCATAACAGGTGTATTCAACTCAACAGACAATAACCAAGATTTTGTTTCTTTTTCACAGAATTAAAAGTTCCCATTTAATGTAAAACAAACAGTAAAGCTACAGCAATTCAGAGATCATTAGGCAAAAGCTGTCCACAGAAAAAGGTTTGCAAACGAAAGAGCTCTTAGGTGCTGCCAATGCATTTTAAATAATATTGTTTTGTCATTATGAGAAGTGAAATTCATCATGCTTAAGTGAGAATAGATTCAATTGCTGCTTATATGTTCTCTGGTTTTATTGTCATTAAAGAAAAACACATTACTTAACTGAATCATACTAAAATGCACTTTTTTTCGAATAAAATTGATATAATGTATTTTTTATATTTAAGACTGCATTTAAAGAAATGTTATCTAGTTTAAAAGCAGGTTTATATAACTGCACTAGTTACGCTGTGGACCAATTTTACCCTTAAAATACATTTTAAACAAAACATGTTCTTTTTGTTTCTCATCACTGCACACAGAAAGTAAATGCCTGAGTTAAACTAAATTGTGAAAAACCTGCTTTTTCATGTGTGCCTCAAAGAGAAATAATGTGGCCAATTATACAAAAAAAAATTGTACAGGGATAAATCTGAAGTCGCTGAACAAAGCAAATCAAACCAGTAATTTTATAAAATAAACTCTAAAACTGCAGAGGGCTGCAACATTCAGATGTTTACCTTTCAGTGACTTTTGTACATTATATATTTTTTCTTAGACTATTAGTAAAATCAATATAGAAGGCAAAGGAGTAGGAAGGGACAGAATATAAATACATGAATGCCCAAAAAATCCATTTCTTGTGAGTTTCTGATATGAATGTGAGGGAGACATACACTGAGTGTAGAAACTGACACTGATTTGATGCAATTCTAGAATTATAAAAATTACACAAAAAAGATAAAAAGCAAATAAAGTACTAAAAAAAAACAAACTGGATTTTAGAATTCTCTGCTAAAATGTAATGGAAAGAATAAGACACTTAAATGACACCGCACCACATCAATGCATTTCCTAAATGTCTCAAAATAATCCCCATGGCATCATGCAATATTGCAATAGGAATTTGTCTCTATTCCTGAAGTGTTACATCACACTATATGCACTGCATGATGGGTATAGTGTTTAAGACATTACATTACATTACATTCTGCATGAGGAGTATAGTGTTTATGACATCACTACATACAGCATGAGGGGTACAGTGTTTAGTACATCACTACAAACTGCATGAGGAGTACAGTGTTTGCTATGTCACTGCATACTGCATGAGGGGTACAGTGTTTTGCTAAGTCACTACATACTGCATGAGGGGTACAGTGTTTGCTAAATCACTACATACTGCATGAGGGGTACAGTGTTTGCTTAGTCAATGCATACTGCATGGGGGTTATAGTGTTTGCTAAGTCATTACATACTGCATGAGGGATACAGTGTTTAGTAGATCACTACATACTGCATAATGGTACAGTGTTTGCTAGGTCACTGCATACTGCATGAGGGGTACAATGTCTGCTAAGGCACTACATACTGCATGAGGAGTACAGTGTTTGCTACGTCACTACATACTGCAGGAGGGGTACATTGTTTGCTATGTCACTACATACTGCAGGAGGGGTACAGTGTTTGCTTAGTCAATGCATACTGCATGGGGGTTATAGTGTTTGCTAAGTCATTACATACTGCATGAGGGATACAGTGTTTATTAGATCACTACATACTGCATAATGGTACAGTGTTTGCTCGGTCACTGCATACTGCATTAGAGGTATAGTATTTGCTTAGTCATAGCATGCTCCATGATGGGTACAGTGTTTGCTAAGTCACTATGTACTGCATGGGGGGGGTACAGTGTTTGCCAAGTCAATGCATACTGCATTAGGGTTACAGTGTTTGCTAAGTCATTATCTACTGCATGAGGGATACACTATCGAAGTAGATCACAACACACTGCATAATGGTATAGTGTTTGCTAAGTTACTGCATGCTGCATAAGGGTACAGTGTTTGCTAAGTCACTGTATACAGCATTGGAGGTATAATGTTTGCTAAGTTGTTACATACTGCATGAGAGGTATAGTGTTTGCTAAGTCAATGCACACTGTATGAGGGGTACAGTGTTTGCTAAGTCACTACACACTGCATGAGGGCTACAGTGTTTAGTAGATCATTACATACTGCATAATGGTATACTGTTTGCTAAGCCACAACATATTGCATAAGGGTATAGTGTTTGCTAAGTCACCACATACTGCATGAGGGATACAGTGTTTGTAAAGTCACTATGCACTACATGAAGGGTACAGTGTTTGCTAAGCCATTATACACTGCATAAGGGGTAAAGTGTCTAGTAGATCACTACATACTGCATAATGGTATAGTATTTGCTAAGCCACGACATATTGCATAAGGGTATAGTATTTGCTAAGACACTACATACTGCATGAGGGGTACAGTGTTTGCTAATTCACAACATACTGCATGAGGGGTACAGCGTTTGCTAATTCACAACATACTGCATGAGGGGTACAGTGTTTACTAAGTCACTGCACACTACATGAGGGGTACAGTGTTTGCTAAGTCACTATACACTACATGAATTGGTACAGTGTTTGCTAAGTCACTACACACTACATGAGGGGTACAGTGTTTGCTAAGTCACTACACACTACATGAGGGGTACAGTGTTTGCTAAGTCACTACACACTACATGAGGGGTACAGTGTTTGCTAAGTCACTACACACTGCATGAGGGCTTAGTGTTGAGCTGATTCAGAGGTATAGGGTTAACAAAATGTATAAGCAAGGCTCCAGTATGTGAATATTGGGTGAAGATAGATGAAGGCTGCCAGCCTAGCCAAGTAGAATGTTGGAGATAATTCTGCCATCTGTAAATATTAATGTAAACCACAGGCTTGTTGTCTTAAATGGTAAAAATAGTGTTACATGTGGAAATGGAAAAAATGTAACAACAGTGCACTCTACTGACCAAGTAAAGCATGTTGTGACCCTTTGATGTTAAAATGGCCAAAATTTGCATGCATAAATGTCCTTAATGGCTTTGCTTCCTGACCTGGTGTGAGCTTACTAAAGAATGCAGCCGGTTAGCCTGGGAACCCCAGGAAAGTGTGAAGAATGATGTAATGTGAATCAGGACTGTAATATCAATTTAAACAGAGAGAATCAGAGAGCATTAAGCATTTTTGTCTTGACCATCCAACTCATCAGCATTGTCTTGCTCAATATGTAAGTTTATCTTAGACTTGTGTTTTCTCTTAGTCTAATCTTTCTAGTTTCTAGCTATTTCTAAGTGTTTTTCTGTGATGTCAGAACTGAACTACTAAATTATTTTAAGTATTTCTCTGTGATTTCTGAACTCTTCACTAGCACTGTATAGTAAAAAGTATTGTCTTGTGTTTTTTACTATTTGTTATTAAATATTTTAAATCCTTTCAACTGTGGCTGTTTTTGTAGAGATAATTTAAGCTCTTTAGAGTACTTGCATGCCTTTGGTAAAATTCTACAAAGCCACTCCAATAGCTTAAGCTGTGGGCTATACTACCAATTGGATAATAATATTACACAGTAATAATTGGACAACCTTTTGAGAGACTTTGGGTGGCTGATAAATATTAGTGGGTGGTGGCAGCTGGTACTAAAGTGTAGTCTAGGAAAAAGGGGCACAGCTGGAAAAACCTGTGCCAGCCTTCCCCAGGAGTGTCTATGTGGTTGTAAAAACTCTTCTCAAAGTGTGTGTGTGTGTGTGTGTGTGTGTGTGTGTGTGTGTGTGTCAGCTACTTGGGCAGGGACACGAATCACTGGTTGGACAGAGAGGGTGCTGGAGATTTTAGCTTGCCCACTAGGCTGAGACCTGGACCCTATAGCTGTGCCAGTGGGGAGTTTTATTGGGGAGCTGAAGAGCAAGGGATCAACCAGCCTGAGACTGACTGTGATCTCTGTGTGCTCTTAAGGGAACTTGCACTTTAATTTGTGCATTTGTTATCCTTTCCTCCTATATGAGATACCCCTCACTGGTGTTAGTGGTGAGGATTGAGGCTCCTTGATTGCTGGGCCAGGGCATGGGCATCACACAGTACAACTTGGTGCTTCCACTGGTTGATATAGATACATAAAAATAATGAAAAGTTTAGGTAAAATGCATCCAGTTCACTTGAATGTCAAGTAAGTGCTTATGGCTGGTAAGTTACCATTATAGTAACATAATAGTACAGTCAAATATTCAAACAGGAAGACTGTTTCTTTCCTTGAACAAGTATCCTTTACTTTCTGTAAAAATGAATAAAAATGCTAAGGGAATAGCAGGAGAATTACACCGTGCAATCTGTAACTTGATGGTTCAACATAGCAGCTAGGTTTATATTTGATGTACTTCTCTTTCAAAATATCACTTTAGGTTTTTTTATATACCATACACTGAGCCACTGTAGAGAGCCTTCTGGTGGTGGGGACTCCCAACTAAATGCTGCCATTTCTCTGTTAACATCACTATTGTGAAAATGACCTGGCACTTGCATTCACCCTCAACTTGTAACCAGTTTAATCATATCTCCATTTACAGTAGGTTTTCCAAGAGTTGCTTTTAACATATACCATAAGGTTTACACCTTTATATATCCTGCTAAGGGGTCACTCTGATACTTGCCACACCCCATGTTGATTACTTAGTACTCGTTGCTTTGGTCAAACTATATTTTATAAAAATGAAGCTAAACTTGAATGAAGTATGTTTATGTATTTTTTACTACTGGACAGCAGAATAAAAATTTTTCAAATTGTTCTTGCTCTGTGAAGCATTACAAACATTACGCAATGCCAGTCATCCTTAACTCATCCAAGGGCTACAGGGTATTCATAATGAACAGTAACCATTGCTTATTAACATAAATCAGAATTCATCTTGACCCAATTTCCTAAGAGGAGACTGTTTCTCAGTTTTAAAAGTTTATAAGCAAATCTGATTTTATGATATAACTTATTCACTCCTCCACAGTTGAAATGTAAGAGTAGCCATTGTCTCAGTTTATAGGTTCATAGGTTCATACTAGGCTATCTCCCCTAGGACATTTATAAGCCTAGCCAGAATATGTTTGGCTTTCGCCACACATTTTAAATTAATTTTGCTATGCCCTTTTTCGAGGTTAGTATACTGTGCCTCTGTCTAGCAGTGACACAGAAGTGATACCCGGGGTAAACCTACGATCTCCCATCCACTCATCAAGATTCCTCTTGAAGAGAGTCAATGAGGGACTCTGCCTAACCTGGACTGGGATTTTATTCCAGAGTGAAGGGAGCCTCTGGGTTATGAATCTGTCCCTCCAGCATGTCCTATTTATTTCAGTGCTGAGGTTCAAGTCTCTCGAGCGTGTAGCTCGATGGGATTTGGATTTTTTGAGGTGCAGCATGTCCCTTAATTCCGGGTTGGACATGGTTTTATACATCAGGCACAGGTCGCCTCTGAGCAGGCAGTATGCCACTAAGGAGAGCTGGAGTTTCTTTAACCGGGCAGCATATGGCATCTGTTTGAGCCCTTTGATCCTCTTGCTGAGGTACTTTTGGGGTCTTTCCAGTTGCTGCAGGTGTTTGGTAAGGTACATCCCAAAAGGGGCATTGTACTCGATTATGGGCCTGATGAGGGATGAGTAAAGAGGCACGATGACCTCCCCTAATCTAGATGTGAATCCCTTCATGATTAGGTGGGCTATATAAAATGTTTTTCTAACCACTTTGGCCACGTGGTTGTCAAATGAGAGATTGCTATCAACTTGGGTCCCCAGGTCCCTAATTATATCTTCTGTACTTAATGGATTACCACCTATGTGGTAATTTGTGGGCACTTTGTTTTTGCCAAAGGGGATGACTATACACTTTTTGGCATTTAGCCTGAGGCCATGGCTCTGGCACCAGTTGTCTGTTTCTATGAGGCCCTTTTGGAGGATGCTTGTGTCAGCTGGAGAGTCGATTATGGTGCTCAGTTTGCAGTCATCTGCGAACTTGGTCAGCCACAGTCCTTCTGTGTTGGCCTGTACCTCCGAGAAATATATACTGAACAAGAGAGGTCCCAGGACTGAGCCTCGTGGGACGCCACTTGTAACTGGTTTGGAGTCTGACATGACTCCAGCAATTCTAACCATGTGGGTTCTGTCCTTGAGCCAGTTTGCAACCCATCTAGTGACATAGGGGTTTATATTTAAGCTGGTGAGCTTATCTATAATGCCCGAGTGGGGTATTGTATCGAAGGCTTTTGCGAGGTCCAGGTAGGCTGTGTGGACCACCTTCCCTTCGTCAATGGTTTTGGTGACTGTTTCAAAGAAGTCGACCAGGTTTAAGAGGCAGGATCTGCCCTTAACAAAGCGGAACTGGGTAGGTCCCAATATCTATATTTATGAGGTCCATGATGATCCTTTCCATAGCTTTGCAGACCAAGCTAGTCAGGCTTATGGGGCGATAGTTTCCAGGGTCCATTGAGGCACCACCTTTGTGGAGAGGGACCACTGTTGCTGTACGCCTCTCTTTGGGTACATATCCTGCAGTAAGGCTGAGATTGAACAGTAGTTTTATGTTTGGGTTTAGCTCTTCTTGGAGTTCATGTAGGACACAGCCCGGGACACCGTCTGGTCCCATTGATGCTGTGTTTTTTGCTTTGGAGAGGGCGGCTCTTACCTGAGCATCTGAAATGTCAGGGGGGGCAGCACTCTGCTGGGATAGATATTTGCCCTTTTGGTGGGGAGGGGAGGAGAAGTTTGCGCTGAACCTGTCAGCTAGGATGTTGGTCATGTCTGTGGGTTCGGTGTATTTTTTGTCATTTTGGACTAATTCTGAGCATATCTGGGAATTCCCACCCAGGTTCCTAACATAACTAAAGAAAGCCTTGTGATTATCCTTAGTGTCCTGTGCAATTTTTTTCTCGAAGCTGGCCTTAGACGATTTTATGAGTGCCCTTAGTTTTTTGCTAATACTGATCAGAGATGCCTTCCCTTTTTGGGATTTTGCTCTATCATGTAGTAGCTTCCTCCTTCTATTGTATAGTTTGTTTATGGCTGGGGTCCACCAGACAGGACGTCTGCCTTTGGAGGATTGGGTCTTGGTTTTATTTGGGATTGCATGATCCATGCATTCCTGAAGGTGTTCATAGAATGCATTTATAAAGGATTCTGCGGTCTGGGCCGTATTTTCCACAGGCCCAGGTGCTTTGAAGGATTCCACCTCAGTTTTGAGGAGTGTGAAATTTGCTTTAGAGAAGTTTTTCACTGTGGTTTTCTGGGCAGGGGGTGGGGTCGGGATGTGAATATCCAGTGAGATCAGTTTATGGTCTGATCTTACCAGTGAGGGATACACGTCTGGTCTGGAGCATAGAGTCTCCATGTTGGTGATGATCAGGTCCAGTATGTTTTCCCCTCTTGTGGGAGTGGTAAAAAATTGTTCCATAGCATTTGAGTTTATGAATTCTAGGAACCTTTGGGCTAGGGTGTTGGAGCTAGAGTAATGCTCCCAGTCTATGTTTGGGTAGTTGAAGTCACCCAATATAATGGTGTTTGGAGAGACCTTCATATTTTCCAGTCTTCTCAGGAAGGCCGAGTGGGGTTCCTGGGTTTGGGAGGGTGGTCTGTAGCAGGCTATAAACTGGAAGGCAGTTTTACCCACTGTTAGTTACACATGGATAGTCTCTGATGCTTCATGCTTTGCCACCAACCTGAAGGTGTGGGCATCTTTGATGAATATCGATACTGCCCCTCCTTTTGTGGTTCGGTCCAAGTTTTGGGGCCGAAAAGCATGGTATGAGGTATAACCTGGTAGTGCTGGGGTGCTCTCAGGAGCCCTGAACCAGGTTTCTGTTACTGCACAGATATCGATGTTCTCCATGCTAAGGAGAGTTTCAAGTGCGTGCATCTTGAGGTTTAGACTTCTGGCATTGAGTAGCATTACTCTTAGTTTCTTATCCCTTGTGATACCTATGGAGGTGGGTTTGTCTTTTGAGCCTTGCCTAAAAAAGGCAATATGGGGGTAGCAAGAGCCTTTGCCAATATCTGAAAGCCCAGGGGTGACAGGTGCAAGCCGTCCCTAGTGAAGCATCGTGGCTTGATGAGCATATCATCCCAGGCTGACAGACATTGGATCCCCTTTGAATGACACCAGTACTTAAGCCAATTGTTGAAATTGATCATCTTGTCTTCATATTGTGGCATCATTCTTGGTGAGGGTAAGATGCTACTCAAGGTCAGGGTCATACCGGCCTGGGCTACATGCTCAGAGAGCTCCTCTATGTCTCTTTTCATGTAGTCCTGGGAGGTACGTCTCAGGTCATTCACACCAGCATGGACAATGACTGAGTCATATTTGTACTTGCCTTGGAGTGACCTGAGTGCTTGTGTTATGTGGTGGATCCTAGCGCCTGACAGGCTGCTCACCGTGACCTTCTCCTTGTTCAGCCTGGTGAGCGGGCTGTCAGTGTGCCTGATGATAGAGTCACCTATTAACAAGTGTATCAGGTGTGTTGTTTAGCCTTAAGGGCTGTGACTGTTCGGCACACTGGCTTTGTGAGATATGTGTTGCACGTGTTTTGTTTTGGGGTAGCGGTTGCTTGGGTGTCTGCTTTGGAGGTCTCTGCTGCTTAGGCAGATCTTTATTTAGAGCCTCCGAGTATGTTTTTGTGTGATTATGTGTTTGGTTTGCTGTCGTGGTAGGTCTATGTGTGACTAGAATTTTATTGAGTGTGGTTTCCTTCTCCTCCTGCCTGGTTATGCCAGTACTGAGTTGAGAGAGCTTAGCCTCCAGTTTGGCTATATGGTTGCATCTCTCACATGTTTTGGAATTTGTTGGGAGGAGGAGAGTGTTGTCTGTGTACATGAGGCAGTTGTAATATTGCCTCAAGATTCCCAGATTCACCAGCTGGAACGGAGAGGAGATTGACAACTGACCTTTGGACATGCTAGAATAATATTGGGAATTCCTTTATAATTGAAAACAAGGGCCAATGGGGAGTGAGGGAGTAGTGCTTTTAATTTTTAGTGCCAACTTATATAATTGCTTTAGTGAGCAAGTGCCAGGTAACTTAAGTGCAATGTGTTACAGGTAACTTAAATGCAAAAACGACAAACAGTAACTTTCTTTCAAGTGAAACAAGGAAATAAGTACAGTAAGCAATGCAGATATCATTAGGGATCCACAGAAGCACTGAGAAGCCACGTTTTAGGTGGAATTAGCATTCCAGAGAAATAACAAGCAAACAAGCATATAAACAAAGCTAGATTCAGCAGGCCTGGATCTAGTCTATGCTACAGCAAACAAGGTGTACCAATTTCAGTAAGAAACAGTTCAAATATGCAGGCACTATAAACCTTTAACCAGAAATTCCCAGCTCAGAAGGGCAGAGTCCAGCCTCTCCTCCCACAAGAGTGCAGACCACGAACCTTCTTAATGTAAAATAACTGGCCTGAAGCCCAAGTGCATAAACCAGAACTAATACACTTTAGGAATAACAGACACTGAGCTCTCAATCAGCAGTTCCCAACTTAGAAGGATGAAAGCTACCTGTCCTGCCACCACAGTGCATGCCACAAACCTTCCTAATGTAAAACAACTGGTCTGAAGCCCAAGTGCTTAATCCAAAAGACTTAGGATGAAAGCTACACTTTAATCAAGTTACTACCAAGCAGTAATAAATACAATTGAATACTTTAAAGAATGCCTGGATTAGTGCTCAAGTTATACAAGCAAAGCTAGATTCAGCAGGCCTGGATCTAGACTATGCTACAGCAAACAAGGTGCACCAATTTCAGTAAGAAGCAGTTCAGATATGCATGCACTATAAGCCTTTAACCAGAAATTCCCAGCTCAGAAGGGCAGAGTCCAGCCTCTCCTCCCACAAGAGTGCAGACCACGAACCCTTTTAATGTAAAATAACTGGCCTGAAAGCCCAAGTGCTTAAACCAGAATTAATACACTTTTAGAATAACAGACACTGAGCCCTCAATCAGCAGTTCCCAACTTAGAAGGATGTAAGCTACCTGTTCTGCCACTACAGTGCAGACCACAAACTCTCTCAATGTAAAACAACTGGTCTGAAGCCCAAGTGTTGAAACTAAAAGGCTTAGAATGAGTTACACCAAGCAGTAATAAATACAGTTGAGTACTTTTAAGATGACGCAAAAGCAAAATAAAGTAGGAAGAAACACAAGTACAGTAAAAGCAGATGATTTTTTTTTTCAGAAAAGTAGCAAAAGCAGTAGTAAATACAATTCTCATGCAGTGCAAGCTGACACACTTGAATATGTAGCAATATTAGTCCACACACAGTTTGAAAAAATGTAATTAAATTAAAAAGGAGTAAAAGCAAGTGCAGAAAGGGTTAATTAGGTAGAATGCGGTAAAGAGATGGGCCTGGGGGAGTGTCTTAGATCAACTCTACAGTGGGGCGGGCACTGCAAAAGCCACCAAATTTAAACTACAACCAAGAACTGGGAGGGGGGTTGGGGAAAAACAGTTTCAACACAGATGTGAGGAATGTGCAAATTATAAAGCCAAAAAATATATACTGTTCTCTCTCTCTCTCTCTATATATATATATATATATATATAGATATATATACATAACCAACAGATATCTAAGCAAACAATTTAGCTCTATAATACAGAATAATACAGAAAAGTATACTCAGCTCTATATATTTGCAGATAGTTCTGTAAGGCTGTCTCAAACTAAGGTTCCAGTTTGAATGCAGATTGTTAATTAACAGGACACACAACACTAGCTCAATTATATAGCTGAAGACAAGGCAGGAAATGAGTGGGAGGGGGGAAGTTCCAACACAGATGTGAGGAATGTGCAAATTATAAAGCCAAAAAATATATACTGTTCTATATATATATATATATATATATATATATATATATATATATATATACACACAACAGATATCTAAGCAAACAACTTAGCTCTATAATACAGAATAATACAGAAAAGTATATTCAGTTCTATATATTTGCAGATAGTTCTGTAAGGCTGTCTCTCAAACTATATATGTATCGTCTCACTTTATGTATTTATGTATGGTACCACTTTGTGTGTATATGTATGGTCTCGATTTATGTATATATGTACGGCATCACCTTATGCATACCTGTATGGTCTCACTTTATATATATATATATATATATATATATATATATATATATATATATACACACACACATGGTATCACTATGTATATATATATATATATATATATATGTATGGTACAACTTTGTGTGTAGATATATATATATATATATATATATATATATATATATATATGTGTATATATACACACACACACACACACATATATATATGTGTATATATACACACACATATATCTGCATATATATATATATATATATATATATATATATATATATATATATATATATATATATATATATATATATATATATATATACATATATATATATATATATATGTACAGTATCACCTTATGTATACTTGTATACGGTCTCAATTTATGTTTATATGTATGGTCTCATTTCATGTTTATATGTATGGTATCACTTATATATATATATATATATATACATATATATATATATATATATATGCATGCATTTATTTATTTGGGCAGGACACTGGGGCGCCTTGTTGTTGTCTGCTGTGTAGGCAATAGCAGGGTGATATGACTGTTACACTCCGTGCAACCACTCGAGGTGAGATGGCATAAGAAAGATGAGCTCTTATGGTGAATGAGTTGAAAAAGGTCTCACACGTAGAGCTGAAAGCTGTATTTCTGAACATCAGTGAAATGGAACTTTTAACTTACCAGTGACAGGGAATTTCACATGCTGTGCACATAAATGGAATCTTGTAAATATGCCATTTTCCCAAAGGAAGAATCAGACAATGCTCTGGTTGTGGCAGATGTTATGGAGGAATTAAACTGGGTCAGGCAGTCGTGTTATCAAAAGCGCAAACTAATCACATTTTTTTGCATCAGTATGGGACAAGCCAAACAA
This sequence comes from Protopterus annectens, assembly GCF_019279795.1. Lineage (NCBI taxonomy): Eukaryota > Metazoa > Chordata > Ceratodontiformes > Protopteridae > Protopterus > Protopterus annectens. The sequence continues at coordinate 213,324,896 of NC_056748.1, forward strand.
TTGGAAGCATACAAGCAGTGTAGGAGGCAATCTCAAGGAAAACTGTTTTAGACAGTCATGATCCATGTTTTAATCATTAAGAAAAGACACTTAAGCCAAGCAAAAAATCTAGTACAATATGTGTTGCTGGGATAATGTAGTTGTTAGGAGAGGTGAACTGAAAGAAACCATACTGATGATGCAAATGTCAGTGATATTCTACAAAATCAGGTGACTTATAGCAGCATCCTAGAGAGGGAACATGTATGCATAAATGCTGCATGACTCATTACTTCTGCAGAGAATTATATAATGTAAGTATAAATATCATTATTTCATGGACTAAGAAAAAGAAATAGTCAACAGATAGAAACAATATTTTATCACTTTTTTAACAACCATAGTGGAATGGGTCCTGGGCACAAAGAAAGTCAAAATAGCTGAGGAAGAATTTCCCAGAATCACAGTATTACAGTGAAGAAACATATGTATTATTATATATTTTTTTTTTTTGTTTTTTTTTTTTGTTTGTTTAATGATTGATAATCCTATTGCCTACACAAAGAACTGTAATGCTTAAAGTACAAGTTTATACAACCATTTAATTACTGTACAAATGGAAATATAATAAAGTTTAGATTATAATATATTGCACCATCATTAACTAAGAAAACAGAATGATGCCGCTGTTAAACACTAGTAATAAATCCAGACATTTCTCTGGGACCATTTCTCTTGACATTTAATATTTCCTTTTCATATTTAGATTAACAATTCCATAAACCTTTTTGCATACAAGCTATTGAAAGATAGCAAATTAAAGCTTTTATGATGGGTGGCATAACTATCAATAATTCATGACTTTGTAAATCCCAGGTCGATGTTAAATCATATCGGCAAGCATACCTCGTTTGTTTGCTTTTTGTTGACTAGGAAAGTCTAGCTGGGTATAAACTATTTTCAGAGAAGGCCCAGGGAAAAAAAGCTCCAGCAAAGCTAACATTTTCGTATAGTTTGTAACAAAATACAGCAAAACAACATAGATAACATCAGGTATACTAAACAGACATTAAATTATTTTAATTGCTGATAATTACACAATTGGTTATAATGTTCAAATTTCTGTAAATATCCTAACAACTAAACATCAAGAACAGAAATGCCTGATGTCACTTACATCATGGGTAGATGAAAAGAAAAGTACACCTGACAAAACATGTACAACTTGAACACTAACTGATGTACTATAATAGGTCTATACAACTTTACAAAAGTTATTTGTGAGTATATTATAAAATGTAGTGAAGACTTTGAATTTACTGATATTACACCTGCAAAGAAGAGACTGCTAATTGTTTCTGCTGCATGTTCTTTTATGGCAACTGGTATGGTTTACAGATAATGAACTGTCACTTGTATTGCTAATTTATTACTTCTTTTTTGAAAAAATTCTGAACTCACTGATCAGAAGTTACAGAAATATGGAAAATGTTTCCTCATTTAAATAGTCTCCTACTAAGTACGCTATACCAACTGCTTTAACTTCACCAGACGAGGATTGTAAATCTCCAACCAATTCCATAAGGGTTATAATAATCATGTGCAACCATACCTTCTAACCCTACTGGTAGTATTAATACCTAGTCTCTCTATCTAGGTCATCTTTTAGAAGGGACAACAGAGTGTATATAATGTATATAGTTAATTAAACTAGGCCTAGACATATGGGTCCATATTCTTTATGAGATAATTTAGTTATGTGCAATTTCAAATGCTTCCTTTTATGATCTCTTATTCAATTGTAATCATTCTTCTAGCAAATGTAAGACATATTTCTTGAAGTTTATTATTGACTGTATTTGACTGCAAGCAACTAATGTATGCGAATGCCAATTTTTTCTTCCTTTATCTGTATTGTTTATTGGAAATTGTAATAAAAATTATATTATAAAAAATAAAAATATGGAAAATGAAATATGTTAAATTAATTAAATTAGTTAAAATATGGAAATCAGTCCTTGTCAAGACATTAACCAAGCAATCTTGTTAAACTGAAACCTTTAACTTCTGACCAATTTCCATTTTACCAACCCAAGGTAAAATACTTTAAAACTGGTTCATTCCCAACTAATCAACCACATTCAAAAATACAGACATATTTTTCAAAAACAATATGGATTCTGTGAAGATAGAAATACAATGACAGCAATATGGACACTTACTGATGGATTTCTCCAAAACAAAAAGGTCTACTTACAGGGGTAATCGTTGTTGCCTTAACACAAGCTTCTGATGTAGAAGACCACAATCTTCTACTTATTCACCTAATTCACCTTGGCATTAGCCTACTGGTGATGCCCCACATCCCCTAGTTACTAAACTATCTCACAGTCGGTAAATTCTCTGTCAAAATCAGATTAACCACTTCTGATAGAACCCATTTAACAAAGGTGTGTCTCGATTCTCTATTTATGCTGCATTACGTTTTTCATCATTAATCCCCCTAATGATTTTTATCAATTTTCTCTTATTATATATGGATGAAATGTCCCACTACCACTCCAGCTGATGACTTTAAACTGTAGAATGCAAACTATAATACCACTTCAACTCACTCACAAGATGGATGACCAGTAAGAATCTACTACTCACCCCCTGTAAAACAAAATGTATTATTGATGGAGACAAAATTAAGTTAACAAGACTCTGTCATCCACCTCATGTCCAAGCCAAGAAAAAAACATTACATTCACTCTCTGCTATCTTTTAGATATTCTCTGACATACAACACACATTTAAAACCAAAATACAAGAAAAATAACAAACTACCTCCTTTTCTGGGTAAAATAAATGGAAATATTACATCATACTTTGCCATAGGAAAAGAGATACTTTTATCATAACTTGAATACACCCTACAACTGTCTCAAAAAAAAAAAAAAAACAAATACACATACTTTATCAAACAAAATCTGTTAATTCTTCTGCCTTTCCCCAGGCAGGAACACCATTGCATTACCTTAATAAAGACAAAATAGCTTCCTGCCCAACAGAAAGTATGTCTTTTATTTGTCTCCCAAGTTTGTGTTCTGACGTTTTCTTACCATTTGATGATAAATTCTTTCCAAAGGCACTAACTTACCAACCCTGAAACCATTGGTACACCATCAACCACACTTAAAAGAAGCAGTCATCACTTTTCTAGCTTAATGCATAAACTTTGGGAATTGCTGCCATTTTACTTAAAGAAGAAATGCTTTAGCAAATTTTAATCTAAGTTAAAAATATATTGAAATTACCAATTTAAATAGAAATGTCTTTCCAAAGAACTTATACTAGAATAATCTAATTGATAACCTCCAGTCCTAATGATAACCTAACTCCAATGCTCTTAGCTACCAAGTCATTTGCAAGCCCTTTCCTTTTTTCATTAACCTATGCTGCTATTTCCCCTTCTTTTTTTTCTATCTCTTCTTTTTTCTTCTCTATCTCTTCAGACTGGACATATGTAAATATTAGAACAAATTCTGCCATGCAGACACATTCATGCCGGTGCCCCTTTTGGCTGCTGTATTAGTCCCAAACTGTCCAGTATATAATTGCTAATAGTGAGAGAGTTCAGGATTACTCCTGTGAAGCAGAACCAGACTCCATCTCTTCCCTCCTCTCTGTTTCATGTTCATTCAGGGTGGTCACTGCATGAACTTTCTCTCCCTTTTCTTCTTCCTTCGCCTTTCCTAGGAGAGTGTATCTGTCATTATTATATGAGTAAAGAGTCCTCAATGCTGCACATGGGCTGTGGTCTAGCCCTGCCAAGGGGCACTGAGGACTGACAGATGTATGGTACGGCATGGCCAGACAAGAGTGTTCTGGCTGGTGTCAGGCCCAGGCCTAGGAGTGCATGGTAGCCAGTGATGAAATTGGCTATGGCATGGTTGCTGAGGGAGCAATGAGACAATGTCACTCAGAACTGGATGAGGTGGACAGAATGGGATGGCTGGCTGGTTGCTCGTTCTTTAGGCTGGTCCAGTATTAATTAGTCCATGCCTGGTTGTTCTGCTGAAGTATGAGTCATGTTATAAACTGTTGACTTTGAAAGTCTGATTCATTCATAACTGTTGCATTGGTTATAATAGTAAAATGGTTGTCATGGCTTTGAAATGTCATTGTGCTTTTTGTTGGCAGGATAGTGTTGTCTATGGACATATACTTTGCATCCCTGTGTGTTATACCTGCCTCCGCATATGCTTCTTCATGGACTTGTTCTTTACCTGTTTCCATAATATTTTAAAATTATTGTATGAATTGCTCATAATTGCAAGCATTCAGGGTGCCTTACATTGTTTATAACTGCATACAGGTATTCCATGTTGCCCTCAATTTTATTGCATTCTGCTTTTAGCTTTCATCATAATATTGGTATTCTGTGTTTAATGTACTTTGTACAACTGGGCTAAGGCTGACGTTTGTCCATTGAAATCAGGACTCTACCTCTGTAAACAAGTTCAAATGAATGAATAACTTAAAAGAAAGTAACCTTTCAAAGTCCCTTTGATGGCAAAGACTTGAAGTCCATCTGTTTTGCAGTACATGGCCTTACCTCTACAGTATGCATCTTAAAAACTGTTTAAAAAAAGACAGGAATTTGTTAGAATTATTTTTGACTATCTGCGGGCAATGGAACTGTGAAGCTGGACATTTCAGCTATGTTTGTATTTCAGAAAGCATTTCAGTGTTCATGACTTTGTTTATTTAATATCTCCAATATAGTCAAGTAAAGAACATGTCCTCCACATTGCTTATGGTAAAATAGTTGAGAGTACACATCCACACCTGCAACATAATGCTTAGCTGAAGTTCTGAAGCAACTCTATTCTGTTAGCCTAAAAGATTCCTATTAAATCAGAAGTACCAAATCAGGGCTTTCACAATAAGAAATCTATTATTTCAGAGCACACACTCTTGCAAAGTTAGTATCAATAACCATGGAAAGTTACACATTTTAATGAGTATTTAAATATATTCAGTGCTATACCCTGTACAGTTAGTTTTACAAGGTTTTATTTTCAACAACTGGAGAACCTACAGTTATGTTTAGCATGATACTGATGCCATATAGAGGAGGGGGTGGGAGGGGGTGCAGATAAAATGAATATCTGTTAAGTTCACCTTCTGTCTTGCTTGTTATAGCAAACTTCAGTATTAGTTCATCTTAATTACTCCAGACATGCCAGCCAAGTGTAAATACAGATTCATAAATCTTTTTTTAAACAGCTTTATTGAGATAAATATTGTCAAATAAACACAAACTAGAGATATGTACATTTTTCAAAATGAGTGACATAAAATGAGAAAATTAAACAAAGATTTTAAACTATATACAATGACATTCTCCACAAGAATCAAATATTAATAAACACATGCATTAAAATAAGAAGATTATAAAATAATTAAAATTACTTGTTCAGTAAGCCTCAGTGGTACAGCGGTAGTATTGTTGCCTCACAGCAAGAGGTTCTCCTGTTTGATTCTCGGCTGGAGTGCCTTCTGTGTGGAGTCTGCATGTTATACCTGCGGTCGAGTGGCCTCTGAAAGACATGCGTGAATAGGTGTGCCTTCATTGAAGGTTGGGTGTCGGGCTGGCAACTCAGCACCATAAAAATTGACTGCCACTCATTAGCGGACTGGAGTTCTGCTGTGGCGACCCCTAACTGGGAAAAGCCGAAAAGACAAAAAACTTGTTTAATAAATCATATACTTTTTTCCACATATTAGATGAATTAGTATTCCTAGAAGATCTTGCAGTATTGGTGAAAAGAAGTACATTTTTGAACTCAATTATTGATGGTGACGTACGAGATTTCCAATTTCTTGTAATGATTTTTCTGGCAATGGATAGAATTGACCAAATCAGAGGATGCTTAGAGTCTTTGATACAATTAGGAACAGGTGTGTTAAATATAACTAGTGATTTAGAAAGATAAAAATTATCTGTAAAAATAGCTTGTAAAAAGGAATTATCTGTCCAAATTTTATTTAATTCTAAACAATCAAACATCATGTGTGCCCAGTCTTCATTAACAACTTTGTTAAATATCCAACAATTGGTATATTTTTTATTAAATTTACTTAAAGAAAATGGGGTAATAAAAGACCTATGCAAATACCTCCATGAAAAATGTTCCAATTAAGTGATGCAGTGGTTACACTTGCTGACTGTAAGATACTTATTTTGTCAGAGTCAGTAGGGGGATAATTATTTATTAAAGTAAAATAGTTTCAATAACTGATTGATTGCTTTATATAAATGAGAAAATATTTTTAGACGTAGAATTATGTTGTAAAGCTATTATCATAAATTGAAATAATTTAGGTATTGTATTCTTTGTTGTTAAAGACACAGGATCCATTTTGTTTAGAACATATTTCCTAGCTTCCTGTAAATCTAACCAAGAGAAAGAATCATATTCATATTGATTTTTTAATATGTTTATAGTTTTCAGATCATTCTTAGTCATCAATTGAAACCAAAATATTAGGTGTTTCTGTTAAAAAGAAAACATTTTATTACAAGGAGATGAAAAGATGACACCTTGTGTGAAAGCTATAGGAAAAAGAATATATATCCACTCTTTATAAATACTGAATTTATAAATAAAATTTCTAAAGGATTTCATAAGAAGAATTATATAATTGGAGTTAAAGTTTTGAGACGGGTAAGATAAGAAATATTCTTTTACAACCCAAATAAAGGAGTTACTTAGTACAGTTAACTTCTGAAATTTGTTATTTATAGAATTACTAATTAAGATTTCTAAGGTATTTTCCCAGGTTGCCGTATAAGTATTATCTATAAGTTGGTAAATAGTTTTGGCCATTGAGGAAACAGAGTAGATTTCCAAATTAAGCATTACTATGCCACATTTTTTCCAGTTTTTCACATGATTAGATAGAGCTATCCTAGGTTTAATCGGAGAGCATAGAAATTTGTGTATCAAGGAATTAATTTTTTTAATAATCTGATTAGGAGGAGATCATGAGTTGGATTGTATAATATATCAAATTTTAGGTAATAAAATCATCTTTATTATTAAACGTTTTTCATCCCTGGAGAAATTAATTTTATTCCATTATTTAATAAGATTTTCTATTGCCAATACACTCTTATTATAGTTTATTTTAATGATATAGTTTATGATTTTTTGTAATTATAATACCTAAATAAAGTAGTTCATCAGATTTTGCCAGATATTTACTATATGAGGCTTGTATTTCAAAATTTTTATGACTAATTAATAAGATTTGAGTTTTATCATTGTTGAATAATAAACCAGATCTCTTTTGAAAAAGTTCAATATTACTAAAGAGAGCATGAATAGATGAATCATTGTCATCAAGGGTAATAAGAATGTCATCTGCGAACATTTGTATTTTGGAAGATTTATTGGAATTTAATTTAAATCCATGAATATTTTCATTATCTCTTATCAAATTGGCCCATGGTTCCATAATAAGGGTAAATAATAAGGGAGATAAGGGGCAACCCTGCTTTGCTCCTTTAACAATAGGGATTTTTTGGGAAATATTAGTACCTATTTTAATATCTGATTGGCTCTCCTGATATAATTGAGTGATTAAATTTATAAAGCTCTTTGAAAAGTTTAATTCTTCCAATAATATAAATAAATAGTTCCAATTAACAGAATCAAATGCACAATTTATATCCAAACTAATTAGTGTTAGATTATTATTTAAGTATTTGACTAATTCTATTAGAGTTAATGTTCTTTTAATGTTATCATAAGTATTTCTATTAATTATGAATCCTGTTTGGTCATCTTCAACTAAGATTGGTACAAATTGTTTTAGTCTATCTGCAAATATTGACATAAGCATTTTATAATCAATATTTAGCAAAGAAATAGGTCTATAAGATGAACACTTAACTGGATCTTAGCTAGGTTTAAGAAGAGGAGAGATAAAAATATACTTCCAAGAGGGGGGAATTAACTTATTATTTTGGGATAAATTATATACTTTATGAAGTAATTTTATAGCATCAGTTGGTAAAATTTTATATATTTCTGGGATGATTCCATCATGTCCTGTGGCTTTATTTAATTTCAAATGTTTAATCTGGGTTTGAATGTCTTTAAAGGAAATAGGTTTAATTATAGAATTAGCTTTTTCATTTGTTAGTCTTTTTTTTAGTAAATCTATTAATGCATTTTTTAATTTCTTGATTAGAATCTAGTATTTTTGATTGTTGATTAATATTAATAAAATTTTTCTGAATTCAGCTAGAATGTTTTGTTTGTCTGAAACCATCTTTTTCTTTCTAGGGGAAACATTTCATGTATATTATTAATTTTATTATTTATTTGGTTTTGTTAGGTAATAAATTTAATGATTTGGAATTTGTGGAAAATTTAAAAAAATTATATTTCTCTAATATAATCATATTTTTATGGTTTAGGATTTCAGTATATTTATTATTCAAATAATTTATTTCTTTTTTCTTATCTTTATTGTTTAGATCTGACTCTTGATTATGTTTCAATGAATCTAATTTAAGTTGAATCTCTAATAACTGTTTATCCCAACTTTTTCTTTTTATATGATACCAGTTAATAATTCTCCCATATAAAAAAGCTTTTAGGGCATCCCACACAAAACGTTCTGAGCTGTTATTATTATTTAGTTCTATAAAATTATGTGTCTCCAAAGTTAAGAATTCTTTAAAATCTTTCAGTTTTGTGATATAAGCAGGTATTCTTCTTATCTGTGTATTGTAATGTGAATTAACTGAAATTTCAAATATTATTGAATTATGGTTTGATATTTGGCAAGAAATAACCTTGGTGTTGACCAGAGAGCCTAATAAGTCATTAGAAAATAAGACTCTATTTTTGAATAGGTGTTATGTCTATGAGAGAAAAAAGTATAGTTTAAAGAATCAGAATATGCAAATGAATTAATATCTTTCAGATGATATGATTCTAGAAAATCTTTTAATGATTTGACTGAAGCTGTAATCCTTTTATTTAAAGATGCTGATTCTTTATTATTCAAAATGCAATTAAAATCTCCTGCTATGATTAAGGATCCCTTGGAATGTTGTACTATGAGATCTAGATGTTGTTTTACTGTATTGATACCTATTCCTGGTATCCAATATAAATACACTAAAGTATAAATTTTCTTATTAAATTCAACTGTGACAAGACAAAACATTCCTTTATTATCTTTATATGTATTGGTAATCTTTGGGCAAGGTAAAGTATTATTCCACAGAATTGCTACCCCTCTTTTCTTCCGAAGATGTTCGAAATTAATGTTGAATAAGATTTAGTAACTAGTCTAAACATATCTTCTGATTTCAAATGAGTTTCAAGAAAATTAATTGGGATTTGTGTAATTTAAGATATTCAAATAAACATCCCCTCTTATTTGAGTTATTTAATCCATTAACATTAATAGAAATACTCTTTAATGAAGTCATAAGAAAAAATTGTGAAAAGTGTATTTTGACCAAAAACATATCAAATAGTTAAATATTAAAGCAATACAAAGAAAAAGTTTAGATTGATTACATAGTAATAGATATGAAAAATATGAGTGTATTCCTATAGTATTACTTTGTGTTATGAAGAATGTCAAAAAAACTGTAACAAACTTTTATAACATAAACTAGTAACATCAACCCCCCCATAACCTTCCTGGAGTATAATACTCCTAATCCAAGTGACATATAATCACTAAGATTAACCCCTCATCAAGTAACAACCTCTGATCAGCATCTGTTTAAGAGAAAATTTCACGATCATGGTAAATGAGTCTTAGCTTCTATAGAAAATCAAAATATCTAATAATTTTAAATTAATAACAAAAACATTATGCAAAAGGCAAACATGATACAGTATTTAAATATAATCACTTTGTAGTATAGTAGTATTAATTAATCCCTATTAACATAAATGAATCCTCCTGTTTCAATAACCTTTAAGTGAAGAAAACTTCTAACTTCACAAATATTTTATACATATATCAATCTTTATTATTCTATTCTGTAGTTACTATTTAGCCATGAAAAAATAACACTGACTATCCTAGAAGTGAATTTAAGTTCTATTAGACTCACTATGAATCAAGATATTGAAGGCAAATAACCATAACATATAGTTGATATGATTGCAAATAAAAATAGTAAAGCAATTTCTAAATAATATATTTTCATATATAAGTAAGGAATTGATACATTATAAATAACTAAATCATAAAAACAAGTAAATAAATATTCTAAAACTCTCATATTTTCTTAATATGATATTGTAAAGAAATAAAAGAAGAAGTTATAATTAATTATCTACTAGTGAAGGTATGGATTATTCGCATTTGTAATAACTTAAATTTATTTACTTTAATTGTATTTATGTATTAATAAAGATTTTGTAATAATAAGTTAGGTGTTAATAAAAATTATTTCTAATTGATTGCTCTAAAAATATAAGGAATAAATTAGTTTTCATCTATAACATACATATTTTATTGACAGTGTTGCTTATACCATTTCAAACCACCAATTCAGTGTGCTTATTCTTTTCTTTATTTATTTTAGTAATCATCATCATTCTATTTAACTATGCTCATCCAAACCCTAGTAATGTTATCAAACCTATTAAGTTGCTGTGAGAAATTATTATTTTGCTGCTTATTAAAATAATTAAACAGACAATTAAATATGTATGCAAACCAGTCTCAATAAATGGCACTTACTTATCATCGCACCCACAATTCCTACTTCAGAAGCATCTCATTTCAAATCCATTTATTTGTCAACAAAAAATACTGAAACTATCTTTGCAAGAGTGTGTCATTAAACTGTTATTTTTCTGGGACCATGAGAATTTTTGCACATATTATATTTTTCAAATTATCAGACTGTAATATTATTTGTGACATTTTCAAAGTTAGAACTACCACCAACCTATGTAAAGAAGTCTTAATCATACTATACCTTTTCAGTACTCCTTCGTTAAACCCCCACCACTCAGCAGCTCCATCTGTGTAAGCAATGAAATCTCTGATAGATGGAAGGGAGTCAAAAATAAGAGGCAGCACAAAAACTGAAAAAAGTGTCTGGACTTTTTCAGCTGAAAAGTACCGCAAACAGTTTGAAGCATACTATTATCTAGTCTTTCCTGTGAGTCAGTTAAGAAACTCACGCAACCCCATCAAAATGATTGGAGACATACCACGGGTAGGCAATTTAGAATGTTGCATAAAGGAGAACAGGATGTGGCAATCCATTAAACTGTAGAGCCACTGAGACACTCGCCACTATTCTTCAACAATAAAGTCCATTAGGATGGAAAACACCAACCTGAGAAGCAGGGGAGTACATTCCTCAAAACAGAACTGTGCCAGTACAAAAAGACCTCCTGCACATGGACTCCACAGCCCCTCTGTTGATCAGAAAAGAAGCAAAAAAGTAAGTGTGCTGTCCAGGCTTGCTTCCATCACATTTAAGGCTATCACACAGTCTGTGAAGCAAAATACTTTCCAAGTGTACAGCTATTCTATAGAGCCATGGCCCACACATATGAAGCACTACAAATGTCATCAAATGCCCAAGCAAGAAATGCATCCAAACGCCTTTCAATATATACCCTCCATACATATGTGCTGCACCTCCACCTCCGCACATACCACATGGACCATGAAAAAACAGGCATGGCTGAGTCACCTACGGTGATCAACAGCATTTGGAAAAAGGGAGAACAACTCCGAAATCCCTGGCCAGACCCCTGCTGCCAAACGATCCCTTCCAATTTAAGCATTCAATTTTTTTTTTATAAATATGTGACACAGCAGCAGTACTCTCCCTAAGATTATAAAGTAAACTCCTTTAGAGCTATAGAGTTTACAAAATTCTAATGCATTTAAATTGCCTTACACTCTCTGTGTTCCCATTTCTTTGATTACAGAAATATGTAAATAACTCTCCTCCAATTTTGGAATCTGTAGCTGTACCCAAAGCCGGGTAGTTTCGATATATGTATAGCCAAGTTATTTATAGTTTTGTGTCACATTTTAGCTCTGAATCTTAATCCTATTTTTTGAGTTGAGAAGTAAAGTCATATTATGCACAAGTTGCAAAAAGCAGACCAACACGAAGCAGTGGGGGTCCAATGGAAAAACACCACTTATTCTGCCCAAATATTAAACAAACACATCCTTATGCACTTTAGTATGAAGTAACATCAATTTTCTTAAGAATTACTGACTTCAATAACTAATACCAGTATCTAAAACAGGCTGATGATAGCTCTCGACCACATAAAAGTCAAAAAAGCAAGCCGCTTATGCAGGTCCTTCCAAATGTGGTACAATAATACACAAGTAACCAATAAATTAATTACAGGTTATAATTATTAAACACAATTTGTTTGCATATAAGTAAATATATCACATCACCCATTAATAGCAACAATGTCTAATCTCCATTGCTTTTTTCCTCTTTTTTTCTTCCCTTTAAAACGTTCAAGTGTACTGAAGTCTCTGACACTTTATTTCCGGTATAGGGATTTATGGTTTCCATGGCAACAATCTAGATGTAACTCAAGGGAGAATGTCCATATTAAGAGACCGATCGTTAAGTAGGTCTCAAGCTGAATAATTGTAGACTTTTAAATTTTCAGCGGGAAAAAATGAGTAGGAGACACTTCAACTTTAAAGCAACTTGTGCCACTGAAGTCGTTCGCAGGTGATGAAACAATGGTTTCTGAATGTACAGCTATCACAGAAGCTGCTGTGCAGCTCATAAACCATTGCAAACTGCCTCTCTAACCAGAGGCCAACACTGTGAAACACAAAACACCCCAATTTCAACCACAGAGAAACAGAGCCACACCACAACACACCAGCAAAAGGCACATATCTGCCAGAATTAAAATAAAAAAAGAAAAAGCAAACACTCACCGAAAAAGCACTTTAATTAAAGTGTGTAAAAAAAAAAAAAAAAAAAAACAATAAATGTACTTTTATGCAGGCTGTGCCCCCCCCACCCCCCTACTTTAATATTCTCACTCCGAGATTGCACTACAGTGAGCAAAAGGGAATATTCCCTTATCCGCACCGTAGTACAATATCCGCAACAGTCATTCGCCCACAACTCCCTCTAACTGAAGGCCTACTTCCGCGAAAGTGCTTTTTCAGTAAAAAGCACTTTTACGGAAGTATGCCCAGCTATTTGCGCTTCGGTGAAAAGCTCCTTCAGGGTCAGTACAGATCCCAGTGTGATATATGGCTATAAGCTAACTCTGGTGTTTTTTGGGGATTTTTGCCTCTTATGATCACAGAGTTATGTGGAGAATAATACTCCTTATGAGGGTCAGGGGATTCTCCCATGAACAATATTTTTTTCTGTTGTCTGTGAATGCTGATACTTTCTTCAGAAATGCTACTTACGGGCAGTGTTTGTTCAGTTATTCTGTATCAGTATACGTCATTCCTCTGTATAGATCCTTAAGACAGCATTAATATAAATGTTGTGGATTAGTAATATTGATGTAAATGCAGTGATATTGTGGCTAAAACTAAAGTGTCTACTTACAGGTCCTCACAAAATTATTACAGGTAAGACTGTAGTAATGGAAGGGCTAAGATTTTAGAATACATGTAGGTGTGATGGATAGGAAGCTGAAGCTCTGCAAAAATAGTGTGATGTGAAAGACAAGAGTTAAAATAAGATGTATGTGAGTCAATTACTGTATGTGTTTTAAACAATGAAAAGGGTATCCAATGAGGATGCTCAGAAATGAAATGAAATGTATAATGTGTTTATTACTGGATACATGGGTCTAAGTGAACAAATCAAATACCGTATGACATTTGGCCATTTGTTCCTTGATTTTCAATACAATATCAGGAGGGGGTGGCTTATGGTCAAGGTCTTTATCGCACAGATGCAAGGTAGAGGGTTGGATTCTGACCTCTGTTTATTGACAAAATCTGTATTGGTCTGTTGACAGATATTGTAAGCCTTTATCACAGGTTCATAGGCTATGACATCAACTCTTTGTAGAATATGACCATATATTGGGTCATCTAATACAACCTTTAAGTGCCCCAATGATTTTAGAAAGGTGCACATGTTTAAGTGTGTTTTACGGGAAAAAAAAGCTAAATCAATTTGCTCTCAACAATTTTTTTTTAAAGAAGACTGACAATATTTTTATAAGACAGGTCAGTTTAAGAAAAGGATAATAAAGGTCTGAAAAGAAAACACCTTTCTTTTAGATATGTAGCATGGTTACAGAAAATTTTGCACTGGGAAGATTGATGGTCAGTATATAAAAAAAAAACAAAAGATGGGGTGATGAGAAAGTGTAATTGAAAAAAGAAGTGGTGGTGGCAAAACAAACAGCAAAACTAATGAAGCAAAAACAATGTCTGGCCATGGAGTTACCACCACAAAACATATTTGGTAAAATACTAATACACTTGAACCATGAAATTAAAGTTTGTTACAGAAGTGAAAATAAAACACACTGAAAAAATCCATGTCAATCCAAATGATATGCTGAATTTTTTTATTCCAAATGAACAAAGCGAAGCAAATAAAGTTATGTGCTTTCATCCTAATACCTTAAGGACTTCATGAGAACTGAATTAAAGGCCAAATACAGCAGTACACACATGTGCGCATGCGCGCACACACACACCTATACACACGTGAGGTTTACTATCATGAAGTTGAAAGTCAAAAAAACATCTATCCACTCGATCAAACTGACACTCCAAATTTGGCAACGTCACTTAACCAGCGGTCTCCAACCTTTTTTTGCACCAAGAACTGGTTTCATGTAAGACAATTTTCCAAGGACTGGCCATTGCACGTGGATAATAAAGTGCATAATATTTATTTATTTGACATCTGTTTACTGGGGAAGCCTGACTGGACTAGAAGTCCATTTTCAGCTAAGATCTGGGGAGAAAAGCTCCAGAGTACAATAAACAACTGGCAATAATTACCAAAAAAAAAGCATTGTCTGCTTAAAAGCATAATATTGATCAGTCAAGAGGTATGTAAACCTAATGACAACCTTACTGAATTTTTACATTTTTAAAAGCAATCTTTAAAATCTGTCCCTATCATTTAGCTCTGTCCAGCATAGCTCTCAAATCTACAGATTTTCACAGACTGTCCAGATTTCTGCCCCATATTTTGGTCTGTTTTTCATAAAATTGGTGTTTTTTTTGACAGATCACTGAGGTTTGAAGTCAGAAAATAATGACAGTTGAGTTTCAGACTTCATACCCTTCAGAAAATACATACTAATGCAAAACCTGTATATCTATCTACTTTCTAAGTTTCCAAAAAACAGCAGCATGCTATTAACTAGTAAAACACCCATGAACAAAAACACGCTGCCAGCACGGAGAAATAAAAGTTACGTTTTAATACATAGACAGAGGTAATACTCCAGGTGATACACCAAGACAAAAGTAAGTGCTTTCATCTCCTACAATGGAGACTTCTTCAGACTAATGGCTAAAACCATGAACACATAAAATTTAAATACTGAAATAGTAGTCAATTAAAGCAATAGACAATTAAGCAATTAAAAGCTTCAATAGCTATTTAAAACAACAGTTCATATAAAAATGCTAACACAAACGTCTATGCAACTTCCCTAATGTTTCAATCCCTTCCTTTTTAAATACATTTTGAATTCTTCTCTGTTATTAAGTCCTGGGGGAAAACATGCATTCAACCTAACCTGCCAGCAGTATTCCAACCATCCTAATTCCTCTTCTATATTTATTGTCTTAACATTAGGATGCACCGACTCTAACACCAAATACTTAAAGTTAATTTTGCATTTGTTTTCAAAATAATGTTTGCCCGTAGCATTCTTAACATCACCTTTACCTATACCATAATGATGCTCATAGATTCTTCTATATAATTCTCTTTTAGTTCTTCCAACATAAAATGAACTACATTCTAAACATATTAATAAATAAACAGCATTTTTGGATCTACATGTAAATCTACCTGGGACCTGTACTAATGATTTACCAAGTGTAATGTCATTACTGTCAGTATATAAATACTGGCAGTAATTGCAATAGTAGCATTTAACCATTCATTTTCTCTCTTCAACTGCTTTAATTTTATTTAACTTACTTTGAAAAAAATCTTTAACATTTTTTGCTCTTTTTTGCACAAATCTAGGTTCATCTCCTATATTCTCTATAATTTCTCTATTTCCTTTGAGAATTCCCCAATTTCTTCTAAAAATATCCTTGATGGTGTTAGAGTCAGTACTATTTTGCAATTCTAGAGCTGTAGTATAATCTACAAAGGTCTTGTCTTTTGATTTTTCAGTAGTTGTACTCTTTCTTTTGATAATTTTCTCAGCCAATACCTTATCTATCATCTCTTGTGGGTACCCTATTATTTGTGGCTTTCTCTAGATTTATTGTGCAAGAGGTTGAGTGGTATGGTTGAGAGGTACTGAGGTATGCAAAACTTATTGCTGCTGCTGCCGGGGATCACTCTCACTCTTCACTCTCGTACACACACACACACACACACACACACACACACACACACACACACACACACACACACAGTCTCTTCTGCTTTCATGAATGCATTTACTCATACATGCAGACAGAAACATATACATACACACACATGCACACACAGTCTCTTGCATTCATGCACGCATTCACTCACACAAGATCATTCTCAATTTCCCTCTTGATCTCTCTCACACACTCAGTCTCCTTTGATTTTATGCACGCATTCATTCACACATGCAGACAGAAACACACACACACACTCTTCTACTTTCATGCATGCATTTACTCACACACAGAAACATACGCGCACACACACTTTTTTCAGTTTCCTTGACTTTAATTTTATACTCGCTAAACAGCAAAAGTGCTGCTTAGCGAGGTTAAAATAATAGCTCAATCGATTTCACTGCTCACTCTTTCATACACACACAGTCTGTTTCACACACATATACATTCTGCTTTCGTGCACACATTCTCTCACACGCATACATATAAACACACTCATAGCTTCATAGGTTCATAGGTAGGTACTAGGCTTTCATCCCAAGGGCCTACGTAAGCCTAGCCAACATGGTTCCCTAGCTTAAGCCACCCAAGAAAGTTAATTTCCTGTGCCCCTGTCAAGCAGAGTCACAGAAGTGATCCCCGAGGTGTCTTTCCCATTTCCCATCCATTCATCAAGATTTTTCTTGAAGAGTGCTATAATAAGGACCTTTGCTTGACATAGAGGGTAGCTTGTTCCAAAGTATAGGAAGTCCCTGGGACAGGAATCTATCCCTCCAACATGTCCTGCTTATTGTGGTGACAAGATTTAGGTCCCTAGAGCATGTAGCTCGGGGGGATTGGGATTTCTTTAGGTGTAGCATGTCCAACAGCTCTGGGTTTAACATAGCTTTATATGTTAGGCAGAGATCTCCTCAGAGTAGGTGATATGTTATGGAGTAAAGCTGTAGTCTTTTGAGATGGTCAGTGTAGGGCATCTGTTTGAGGCCAGTAATCTTCTTTGTGAGGTACTTCTGTGGCCTTTCCAGCTGCTGCTGCAGATGTCTTGTGAAGAACATTCCAAAAGGGGCGTTGTACTCTATAATAGAGTGCCAAGTAGAGGGGAGAAATTACCTTTTTTTTTCCTGGATGAGAACCCTTTTGTGATGAGGTGTGCCACACAGAAAGATTCCCTGACTACTGTGGTGATGTGATTATCAAAGGAGAGACTACTGTCCACCTGGGACCCAAGGTCTATTAGCACGCATTCGGCGTTAAGTAGACTGCCATTTATGTGGTAGTTCATGGGTACAGAGTTTTTACCAAAGGGACTGACAATGCACTTTTTGGTATTGAGCTTGAGGCCATGCCTCTGACAACAGGTATCTGTCTCAGTGAGGCCTTTCTGTAGGATGTCCACATCATTTGGGGATTCGACTATAGCTTTTAGCTTGCAGTCATCTGTGAACTTCATTAGCCAGAGGCCTTCTGTGTTAGCCTGTACTTCAGAGAAGTAGATACTAAACAGGAGAGGTCCCAGAACGGAACCCTGTGGTACTCCACTTGTCACTGGTTTGAAGTCAGATTTGGAGTCTGCAACTTTTACATTGTGGGTTCTGTCAGTGAGCCAGTTGGCAACCCAACTTGTGCCATAGGGATTTATACCTAGTTTAGTGAGTTTAGCTATAATTCCAGAATGGGGGATGGTGTCAAAAGCCTTGGCGAGGTCAAGATAGGCTGCGTGAACCACCTTACCTTCGTCTTCGGCTTTGGTGACTGCCTCAAAGAAGTCGATCAGATTCAGATGGCATGATCTGCCTTTCACATACACAAACTCGGTGGGGTCCAGAGTTTGGAGGTTACCAATGTCTTTGTTTATGAGTTCCATGATGATACGTTCCATGCCCTTGCAGATCAGGCTCGTAAGGCTAATAGGGCGATAGTTTCCCAGGATCAGTGGTGGCTCCCCCTTTGTGGAGTAGGAAAACTGTTTCTGTACACCTTTCAGTGGATACAAAGCCTGACGTCAGACTATGATTGAATATGGTGCTTAGGTGGGGAGCCAGTTTGTTCTGAAGTTCATGTAAAATGCAGCATGACCGGTCCCATGGATGCTGTGTTTTTGGTTTTAGAACATTCAGCTTTTACCTACATAGATGTGAATACAGGGGACTCTGCAATCTTCCTGCATAGATATGGGCCCTTTAGGGGGTGAGAGGGGGTAAACTTACCACTGAACCTATCTGCCAGGATGTTGGCAATATCAGTTAGTTCTGTACTTTTCATGCTGTTGTGCTGTAACTCAGAGCAGATCTGGGTGTTGCCATTGAGATTCTTGACATAGCTATAGAATGCTTTGTAGTTGCCCTTAGAATCAGTGATGATTTTGTTTTCGTAGCTAGTTTTGGAGGATCTTATAAGGGATCTCAGCTTCTTACTGAGGCTGAACAGGGAGCTCCTCCACTAATGGGATGTTACTCTCTTTTGCAACAGTTTCTTTCTTCTCTTGTAGAGTTTGTTTATTGCAGGGGTCTACCAGATCAGCTTACTTTTTTTGGAGGAAAGCATCTTGGTTCTGTTTGGGATAGCACGATTCTTGCACTCATGTAAGTGCTTATAGAGTGCATTTGTGTAGGATTCAATTTGCATGGGTGTCATGAAGATCACCACTTCTGTCTTAAGAAGCATGAAATTGGCTTTGGAGACATTTTTTACCATGGTTTCCTTAATGGTGGGTGGGGGCGGGATGCGGATATCTAAGGTGATTAGCTTATGGTCAGATCTGACCAATGAGGAGTTGATTTCAGTTGTGTAACACTGGTCACTCATGTTGGTAATGACTATTGTTGCCCCTGATGGGGGTGTGGATAAATTGATCCAGGGCATTGGAATTTATGAATTCCAGAAAGTGTTGAGCGAAGGAGTTGGTACATGAGTAGTTTTCCCAGGTAATGGTGGGGTAATGATGGGGTAAATGAAAATGCCCATTATTAGAATGTTTGGTTGAACCCTAATATTTTCCAGTATATCAAGAAAAGAGGAGTGGGAATCCAGGGGCATGATGGGGGATCTGTAGCAAGCTACAATTTGGATTGCAGTTTTGCTCAGAGTTAGTTGCACTTGGATAACCTCGAATGCATTATGCTCCGCAACTATCTTGGAGGTGTGGATATCCTTAATGAATATGGACACACCTCCACCTTTGGTGTTCTGGTCCAGCTTAGATGGCCAAAAGGTGTGGTATGAGTTATAGCCTAGTAATGCAGAGGTGCTCTCTAGAGCCTTGAACCAGGTCTCAGTCACTGCACAGATATCGATGTTCTCCATTTAAAGGAGTGCCTCGAGTAAGTGCATTTTTAGATTTAGACTTCTAGCACCGAGTAGCATTATCCTCACTTTTTGCTTAGCTATTCCTGTTATGGGTGTGATTTTGTCATTTGAACCTTGCCTAAAAAAGGCACTATGGGGCGGCAAGACCCTTAGCCAGTATCCAGAATCCCAGGGGTGACAGGTGCAGGCAATCTCTGAAAAAGCATCGTGGTCTGTCGACCATTTTGTCACAGGCAGACAGATACTGCATTCCCTTAGAATGACACCAGGAGCTTAGCCAATTGTTGAAGTCAGTCATTTTGTCCTTGTACTGCGGTATCATTCTGGGTGATGGCAGGATGCTACTCAGGGCTAGGGTCATACCTGCGTGGGCTACAAGATCGAAGAGCTCTTCCATGTAGTCTAGGAAGGTATGTCCCAGATCATTCACACCAACATGGACAATAACAGAGTCATATTTGTACTTGTTGTGGAGTGACCTGAGTGCATGGGCTATGTGGCGGATCTTGGCACCCGACAGGCAGCTGACAGTAACCTTCTCCTTGTTTAGCCTGGTGAGTGGGACAGCAATGTGCCTGACTATAGAGTCACCTATGACTAGTGTGTTGGGTATGTTGTTTTGCCTTATGGGCTGTGGTTTATTGGCACACTGAGTCTGTGGGCTATGCGCCATTTGGGTTGTGTTGGGGGTGGAGGTTGCTTGCATTTCTGCTTTGGAGGTCTCTGTTTCTTGAGCAGATTATTACTGAGAGCCTCTGTGAATGTTTTTGTGTTTCTATGTGTTGATTTTCATGGTGTAGGTTTAGTGGGACTATGTGATGAGTGTGGTGTGGTGCAAGTGTTTACCTTCTCCTCTTGACTGTCAAGTTCAGTCTTGGTTGGAGAGAGCTTTACCTCCAGTTTGGCTAGATAGGTGCATCTCTCACAGGTTCTGGTGTTGGGTGGTAGGAGGAGAGGGTTGTCTATGCACATGAGGCAATTGCTACATTGCCCCCAGATGCCCAGATTCATCAGACAGATAGGAGAGAACACTGGGAGCTGACCCTTGGACATGCTTGAATAAAAACCTACTTTCCTCTAGACAAGTGAGGAAAGTGAGTATAAGAGCTGTTTTTTTCTAAGCAAGTGAGGAAAGTAAGAACAAAAACTGTTTTCCTCTAGGTAAAGAAGAAGATTGAGTGCTGTAATAATTTGCAGCTCTTTAAGTGCTAACAAAAAGTTCTGAACAAGTGCTGAGCACGAATAAGCACATTCAAGTGCTAAAACTAAGAATCTGTACCTGGATCTTGTGGTAGATAGGCTACCTAGTGCTTACCACTCCCACTAATAAGCTAGAATGCTTCCCTCCAACATAGAAAGACTTGGGGGGCTCAGATGCTTACAAACAGTCCTGGATACAGCAAATCTGTATCTGGACTAAACTAGTTACAGGAAAGGTGGGAAACAAGAGCAAATTCAGGCTTTTAAACCAGAAAGTTGAAAGAGATGGAAAAACTGCCCAAACGGCAATAAACTACAATTTCTGGGCGAGAAACCACTCTTGTGGTAGATAGGCTACCTAGTGCTTACCACTCCCACTGATAAGCTAGAATGTTTCCCTCCAACACAGAAAGGATTTGGTGGTTCAGAAGCTTATAAACAGTCCTTGTTACAGCAAATCTATATCTGGACTAGACTAGTTACAGGAAAGGCAGGAAACAAGCTTAGAATTTTTTTTTTTTTTTTTTTGGAAAGGGAAAGAGGAGAAACAAGATAATTCACAAATGTTCTCTCTGTATTAGGTAGAATGAGCTAGTAACACTAGACTGGAACAGAGCTGGGATGGAGCTGAACAGATGGGACTGGTAGGAGTGTCTGAAGTCAAAATATGATCTCACTGTACTCGGTTGAGTGAGCAAATGAGATAGACCAAGGAGGAGTGTACAAACACCAATTTACAGGAGGGGCAGGCAATTTCAAAGCCACCAAGATTAAAACCGCAACAAGAACAGGGAGGGCAGGTGGGAAACGAAGTTTAGAGACAGAGAGAGACCACAGTATTCTATGAAACAATTAAACAGAAAAATAAATAACTACACTGTAAGTTTGTACTTAACTCAGCTAGTAATACAATTGATTGTAGGTATGTAGCAGAAGCCAAACAACTCAGATATTTAGCAGTAATAAATTCAAAGATATGCGACTAACACTTATAAATACAGAGAAACTCTCTAGGCTAAGAGTTTAACACTGAATATCAATGAAGTGAAACACAATAGCCCCCCTTAGTCCTGCTTTTTTTCCATTAAATTTCAGGATAAATTTTTTGCAAAAGCATGTTTTTAATTTAACATTTAGTGATAAAACCTCTAAACAATGAGGTTATATGGCAGCACTTACTAAACAAGCCCTTTATAATGCTTCCTTTTTGGAAAAAAGGATGTTCCACTGCTATAATGTAAAAAAAGTATTACAAAAGGATGGTTTATAATATATATCCTGGAAATGTATTTCTTCAATTCACTACTTTTTGAAATTGAAATATCCAAATAATGGAACTCACTCTCAAATAGTTAAATAAATTTAAGAAATGGTGCAGTACCTTGTAAATAATAAATAAATTCAATTTGTCATGGGTCCCACACCATAAAACACAAATATCATCCAAATATCTTTTATACAAGTGACATAATATAAAGCAAGGAGAGTTAACAATATGTTTCTGTTCCTATTGATATAGGACCAGGTGGCAAAGATAGGGCCACAGGCTGTACCCATAGCTACCCCACAGTTTTGACTGAACATTTCTCCTCTAAAAAATATTATAATATTTAGAACAGGTAGTTCCCTTAAAAGTTTTTTTTTTTTGAAATGGGAGAAAGTTTCCCTTCTGTCTAATAAAAAGAAGGGTACTTTTAAGTGTATTTATCATAGACAGTGCAAAATTCATTTTAGAACAAGACCAGGTTATGTTAGGTAGGCAGCTTGTTTATACTTCTTTTCATTGCACTTGTAATTCTATTTGAGTTATTTACATGACACAATGTTTGCAATGTGATGGTTTCTATACTGGAAAAACTAACCACAAGTTTAGGGAAGGAATATATAAAAATACCCTAGATATAAAAAACATAAATAGTAAGAATGTATTATATAGGCATATGCAATTATTTCCAGAGAATAGTTTTTCTTTCTTTGGTATAAATATGGTTTGTTAAGATACTAGGGGTGGACCCTGGGAAGATCTGATTGAATTAAAAGAAATGATCTGACAGATTAAATTAAATGCCTGTGTCCTACAGGTTTAAATGAACATATTTCTACTGCTAGTGTACTGCATTAAACGTCTTATAAAATTTGAGTTTTTAATTTTTTTAATGTATTTAACTGTAGTTCTTTTTTTCTAAGTTACACACATTTCATATATTTTTTGTAACTTTAATTTACAACTATTTGAACTATTGGATATTTTAATATGTCACGTATGTAGGGATGGGTATATAAATGGTGCATTTATGACTGTTTGAAGGATTTTGAAGAAGTCTATGTTATAAGCAGACAAAAGCACTTAATCCTGTATTTATTTTTTTTAATGTTCCCCATTAAAGGTGCTTTGTGTGGTGTCGACGTTCCAATTTCTTATTTTGCTCGTGTTTTTGCTCTCCTTGAGACCACCCATAATTAATTATGCCTACAGCACTCTTTTTTACAACCTAACCAACTGACATCTTGTTGCAGGTGCAAACAGATGTTTAATTCTTTACAACGCTTCCATCTTTTCTGTGCTGGTGCAAACAGATGTTTAATTCTTTACAACGCTTCCATCTTTTCTGTGCAGGTGCAAACAGATGTTTAATTCTTTACAACCTAACCAACTGACATCTTGTTGCAGGTGCAAACAGATGTTTAATTCTTTACAACCTAACCAACTGACATCTTGTTGCAGGTGCAAACAGATGTTTAATTCTTTACAACCTAACCAACTGACATCTTGTTGCAGGTGCAAACAGATGTTTAATTCTTTACAACGCTTCCATCTTTTCTGTGCAGGTGCAAACAGATGTTTAATTCTTTACAACCTAACCAACTGACATCTTGTTGCAGGTGCAAACAGATGTTTAATTCTTACAACCTAACCAACTGACATCTTGTTGCAGGTGCAAACAGATGTTTAATTCTTTACAACCTAACCAACTGACATCTTGTTGCAGGTGCAAACAGATGTTTAATTCTTTACAACCTAACATCTTTTCATCTTGTTGCAGGTGCAAACAGATGTTTAATTCTTTACAACCTAACTGACATCTTGTTGCAGGTGCAAACAGATGTTTAATTCTTGACAACGCTAACCAACTGACATCTTGTTGCAGGTGCAAACAGATGTTTAATTCTTTACAACCTAACCAACTGACATCTTGTTGCAGGTGCAAACAGATGTTTAATTCTTTACAACCTAACCAACTGACATCTTGTTGCAGGTGCAAACAGATGTTTAATTCTTTACAACCTAACCAACTGACATCTTGTTGCAGGTGCAAACAGATGTTTAATTCTTTACAACCTAACCAACTGACATCTTGTTGCAGGTGCAAACAGATGTTTAATTCTTGACAACCTAACCAACTGACATCTTGTTGCAGGTGCAAACAGATGTTTAATTCTTGACAACCTAACCAACTGACATCTTGTTGCAGGTGCAAACAGATGTTTAATTCTTTACAACGCTTCCATCAAACAGATGTTTAATTCTTTACAACGCTTCCATCAAACAGATGTTTAATTCTTTACAACGCTTCCATCTTTTCTGTGCTTTCTTGACTATGATGGGTACAAAAATACTGAAGCATAGTTTATGGTCAAAAGTTAGACCAAAATGTCTTGAGTTATGTTCAAGAAAAGTAAAGTATACCACTGGTGATAACTTCAGCCTTTCTGGACCCTAACATTGAAAACATTTTGCTTTGATGAGATTTGTTTTCCAGTCGATGAAATGTGTTTCCTAATTTTTTTTCTTTCTAGCCTGATAAACTGGCACACTGTTACATTAATCCTGTTTGGACTGTAGATTGGCTAGAGTGTTTTCCTGAGACCAAACTGGAGAGTATTTTGTTTGAGATAGTGTGCATAGGGTTTTCCATGCTGTTATACTTTGGTTTTACCACCCCCCCAATTCTGAAATGCACTGTCAAATTTCCTTTAGACTTAACCAAATTCCAGTCGACTATCACTACAAATCAATCTTACCATAATAAGAAAATAACTTCCAACGTCCTCAGCCTGTACTCCTCCCTTCTTCAGCAAAGCCAGCTATATTAACCTATTGCCCAAAAGTAGGTAAACTATTCCTTTTATTTGGCAACCAAAGCAAAATAACAAGTATCCGCTCTTTAGTACAGCTCTGTGGATTAACTACTCTTCTCCTACCCACACTTTACCAAATACCCAGCCCCTATCTAAATCATCCTACCCTCACTTCACCAAATACCCACCCCATATAAACCATCTTACCCTGACTTCACCGAAAACCCACCCCCTACCTAAAACATCTTACCCTCACTACACCAAAAACCTACCCCTATCTCAAACATTCTTTGACTATCAGAAAGAAAAGTTTGTTTCATCTTCTCACACAAAAAGCCAAAAATTTACCTGACTTCCAACTCAGTAACTTAGCTCCCCTTGTAGGTTCCCCAAATGTCTCATCACATCACATCTGCATCATTAAAACCCATTCAAAACTGAAAAAGAAACAAGTTTTTACCTTAAAATGACCAAGACCATATAAATCTCACATCAGTTTTAACATTACTATTGCTATTTGACAAAATTGAGACAGAATCTGTCTCTTCACCTAAAATCCTCCATATACCACCAGGACAATCCCCACAATAACCACTCAGAGGTATGCCTTCTTAACACTAGAAACATTACAACCAAATTAGAATAACTCAACATGTTCCCAGAGCCACTCTCCAGACATTGTAACAATAACAGGATTCTATAATTCATACACAAAAAAAAAAAAAAAATCAGACCTATATCATTTCTTTTCTAACTACAAATATAAGTTTAGTTTTGAGTAATGAAAAGTCCATGTGGGAGAAAGTGATTCCCGACAAATCAGCATTACAAACAAATTATTCTGTCTAAGCTACCAACAGTAAGGGTCATAACCCAAATTACATAATACACTCAATACCTCTAAGAAAACAAGAAAAAAATGCACCTTGCAGTTGCATAACCCCATTCCAATAAGGAAAAGTTATACATTCTCCTAACAATTCATACCCCCATTCCAATAAAGAGAAATTATATCATCTCTATATGATCCCATAAGAATTTACTAAGTCTATTATTATTAGAGTGGCTCTATATTAATTTTGAATCACATAAAATACATCATCAGTGAATTTCAAGATGATCTTAACTTACTACAAATTCAAAAAATACTTGGACAATCCAACAATCAGGTAAGAACTCTGCTTTATCTGGACAAGACAAATAGTCCATACTCCATGTCTTCCTTTAAGAAGCATGGCTATGCCTGAGTGAACACTTGATTGTGTCATTTATACCTTCACTGTCAAGAGAAGAGATCAAATTTGGTTTACCTTTCTGCCAAAAATTAAACAGAACCAGTTTAAAATAAATACTAATCTACAAACACAAGAAAGGTCTCTTATACTTCACTGTCCAGATGCTAATAAAACTGAGTGGCCAACATACTAACTAGCATACTACTTGACCTAAAGTGCAAATGATCTTCTCCTATCTCCCCTTTAACAAACAAAAGTACACATCCAACAACTGGCTAATTCACAAATAAAAACCTCTATTCAAACTTACAGACAATCCCCAGTACAAATGGAAGAACTCTGCAAATTAAGTGAGATGTAGTCCAGCAAAAAAAAAAAACAAACATCAGCTGCCTCAGGTTAGAAAATTCAAATCCATTTTGATCTCGTCAAGTTAACGTGGTTGTCTCACAATCATCTAACAGGCAACACTATGCGCATATGCAATAGATCCTTAGTGTAGACATAGTGTCAATAGTCTCATATATGTGACAATGAAAGAGACAATCTGTCTTACATACTTCAGTAGCAGATTAGTTAGAAATGCCAATGCTTTCATTTTTACAAGATTTTTTTTCAATGAAGTAAAGTTAGTGGTATGGTAAATTGAGTTGTCATATATTCCCATAACTCGATTGTAAACTGTATGAGAACACATTTCCAGTTACATGAACTATTATTGTAGATTTCTAATGCTTGCATGTCATCACCTTCCTTCTCAGACAGCTGTCTATAGATGTTTGTCAGGTTGTTGACATTAATGTTTTGAGATGCAGGATAATTTTCAATTGGTATGCGACTCTGTTTTAAAAATCACAGTGCACATTCCTGTATATCTGTCTCCAATTTCTTTGAAGTTGTCTATGCCAGATACCTTTTGGAATGCAATGAGTTTATTCTCCCTTTTATAAACTTGCATAATCTTGATATATTGCCAAATTTCATGTGAATTTATTCAAGGTGCTAATTAGTACTCTGCTGAAGTATGTAATTTAGGTGCTAGCTAGTACTCTGCTGAAGTATTTACTCTAGGTGTTAGCTAGTACACTGCTGAAGTATTTAATCTAGGTGTTAGCTAGTACTCTGCTGAAGTATTTATTCAAGTTGTTAACTAGTACTCTGCTGAAATATGTACTTTAGGTGCTAGCTAATACTCTGCTGAAGTATTTCCTCTAGGTGATAGCTAGTACTCTGCTGAAGCATTTATTCAAGTTAACTAGTACTCTGCTGAAGTATGTACTTTAGGTGCTAGCTAGTACTCTGCTGAAGTATTTACTCTAGGTGTTAGCTAGTACTCTGCTGAATTATTTATTCAAGGTGTTAACTAGTACTCTGCTGAAGTATGTACTTTAGGTGCTAGCTAGTACTCTGCTGAAGTATTTACTCAAGGTGCTAGTTAGTACTCTGCTGAAGTATTTATTCAAGGTGCTATCTAGTACTCTGCTGATCTATTTATTCAAGAGGCTACTTAATTAGAGGCTAAGATAGCTAAAAATCAAATGCTGAGGAACATGTTACCATATAGGAGAGATGTGAGCAGTCTACATCATTTTGTGATCTTTATAACTATATAAGAGGACTTGACTAAAATTTGATAGGAAAAATTCACACTTGTGGTGACATGAGACTTTATGTCTGTGATGCAGGTAATCAGATTTCACAGATAATTTCTCAGACGATTGCTTAGTGTGGCCATATCTTTTAAATATTTTAGAGTCTTTATTTTTCAGTCAAATATGTTGCCATCTATAGTTTGTGCATTAATGAGATAAGAATTACTACCTATAGTATAGAATAGTACTAAACACCTTTGTAACTTCGTCTTGTGTTAACAAAATGTATCCTGCACTTTGAGTCTTTTGTTCACCCATACAAACTGCTATCAGCAATGCTCCTCTACCAAGCATGCTAAAGTTTGTTGGTTATACACTTTGCATCCTAATTATTTATAATCCACTGCGATCACTCCTCCAGCTTTCCTACCAGTAAAAAAAGCAAATGGTTTGAAACTATTTACAAATGTTTAGCTACATCTCTGATAGTACAGTCAAAAGTACTTTTAATCTCACAGACAATTTCTGGAAATCCAAAGTAGTTTTGAAGTGTGCATTGTAGTATTTTAATGTATTTTGCTAACTTTTGTAGTATTTTAATGTATTTTGCTAACTTGAAGATATATTTGGTCATTTTGTCAGGTTTGATAACTTTAGTTGGCACTAAACTGCTTTCTCTGACACCAAAGAAAATAATTATTATTCATTTATTGCATTTTGTTCATTGGGATAGTCTAACTGGGCACTCAGGCCCATTTTCAGTGGATGGTCTAACTGGGCACTCAGGCCCATTTTCAGTGGAGTCTCATGAAGAAAAGCTCCATCAAAGTTATAAAACTACAAAAAATACAGAGAAAAAAGAATTTCAGTTTCTTAGTAGAAATGGAGTTACAAAATCATGCAATGGATAATACAATCAAGACACAGGTTAATATAATTTGATTTCCGTAGGAGTGTTCTACAATAACAAACAGGTTGCATTTGCATATACAGCAGTATACAAATGTCATTTACACAAGAGTAATGAAAAGTGCTATATAGTTATATATATAGGATTTATTTACATTGTCTATCGGATAAGACAGAAGAGCTGGAGAACTGAAGGTTGGTGATAGTCTACAGATAGAAATAATAACTAAATAAACAAAAATAATGAATAGGTATAAATTATGAACAATATTAAAGAAATGTTTGGAAGTTGTAACATGCAAGCAAAAACCTATTACTGTTTTCGGCTCTTAAACAGGTAATGGAAAAAATATAAAGTGACTAAATGTTCTATCAAAAAGATGAGCTTAGTACAACTTCTGTAGCAATATTTTTGCAAAAATAAATTATCTTGGGCAGGCTTTGCCAGTCTAATTAACTTCTGATCTTTTGATCAGACTGCCTACTTAATCCTTCTTGGAATATAACCAACTAAGTGAGTGGAACTTCCCAACGGTGTGCACAAAAGCAATAAGCTGAACATATCACAGTCGTCAAGGGTAACATTGCTTTCAGCTGTCTCAACAAAGTTGGTGTGATTATATTTATAATCTAGAAGCACTGAGGGGAGAAGTTAAAATACCCGTTCAAAAGTTTTTTTTTTCTTTTCATAGCAGCATTGAAGGGCAGTTAAAATACCAAGATAAATGAGCAAGCAGACTGTCCCTGGAGGAGTGGTTTCAGCCCAGAAGTTAGTAGTTTATTGGCCATTTTGGGCTAATTTCTATCTCTTTCACTTCCCTGCTATAAAAACTTTGCACAGTTTTAAAGCTTGTATTCCGCTCAGCAAGTGCCTTCCAGGTGTTCTGCAGAGTCTACAGCAGCAGAGAGACAAAAAGAGAGACTTTGGGGTGATTAAATATCACTTTTCTGCTTTTTTTGCTGTCTTAACTAATTCCACCTAAAATGCCAGTTTTTTTTTTTTAGCGATTCTGTGATTTAAAAAGTTTGTTATTATATACACCTCCGCACAGCTCCTTGTGGTGTCCTGCAGAGTGATACAGGCAACAGAGAGACCCAAGAGAGACTTTTCCAGATTTAAGTATTTTTTCTCTGTTTTTTTGCTTGGACTGCCTTTTCCCACCTAAAAAGCGAATTTCTAACTGATCTGTGATTTAAAAAGTTTAAATTGCATTTGTCTTCTGCTTTTTACAGTTTTTGCACTTGTTTTATATCAATTTAAGTTGTTTTTGTACTATATAACTGTTGTAGGCTACACACTAAAGTGCACTAGCCTGTTTATAGCATTTACAGTGTTTTGTGTGTGTTTTTCTGCTGTTTCCTGAAAAAAAAAATTCTCTTTTCCCGCCTTTGCTGAACTAGATTAGTCCAGATTTCAGTTTTGCTGAATTCTGGACTGTGGTACAGTTTCCTGTGTTGCCCATATCCTTACTTGGATAGGAGGAAGCTTCTCTGTTCACCAGTGAAAGTGGGGAGATTTGAACAGCCTATCTGTCCCTGGAGGAGTGGTCTCAGCTCTGAAACTAGTAGCTTATTGGCCACTCTGGGTCAATTCCTATCTCTTTCAGTTTCCCTGCTTTAGAACCCGCATTTGTGTGGTTTTTCACGATTTTGCACATAGCACAACATCGGTCAGTGCCGCTTAAACTGGTTTAAACTATTCCCGGCTCCACAAAGTCTGCTCTTCACTTTTTCCCTTAGAACTGTTCTAACTCTCAAAGTAAGTACTCTATTTTCATTCTAAAGCCCTGCAGATGTTCGTATAAGTAATCTTATAAGTAAGCACTAATAAACTAAAGCACCACACCCACTTATACTCCCGTTAAGTACTTGGCTCCCTATTGGTCCTTTTTTATCAGTCAAAAAGTAGTTCCTTATACTATTCTGGCATGTCCAAAAGTCAGTTTCGGGTTTACTCTCCAGTCCAGCTGGTGAATCTGGGAATCTTGAGGCAATGTTACAACTGCCTTATGTACACAGACCACCCTCTCCTCCTTCCAACAAGCTCAAATATATGTGAGAGATGCAACTATATACCAAACTGGAGACTGAGCTCTCTCAACCCAATACTAGTGCAGTCAGTCAGGAGGAGAAGGTAACCACACACACCACAAATCCAGACTCACATAGACCTATCGCAACAGAAAACCAAACACATAAACACACAAAAACATACTCAGAGGCTCTAAATAAAAATCTGCCCAAGCAGCAGAGACCTCCAAAGCAGACATCCAAGCAACCGCTACCCCACAACAATACCCACGTATCACATAGTTCACAAAGTCAGTGTGCCACACAGTCACAGCCCTTAAGGCTAAACAACACACCTAATACACTTGTAATAGGTGACTCTATCATCAGACACACTGACGTCCCACTCACTAGGCTGAACAAGGAGAAGGTCACTGTAAGCTGTCTGTCAGGTGCCAGGATCCGCCACATAACACAAGCACTCAGGTCACTCCAAAGCAAGTACAAATATGACTCTGTCATTGTCCATGCTGGTGTGAATGACCTGAGACTTACCTCCCTGGACTACATGAAAAGAGACATAGAGGAGCTCTCTGATCATGTAGCCCAGGCTGGTATAACCCTGACCTTGAGTAACATCTTACCCTCACCAAGAATGATGCCACAGTATGAAGACAAAATGATCAATTTTAACAATTGGCTAAAGTATTGGTGTCATTCAAAGGGGATCCAGTGTCAGTCAGCCTGGGATGACATGCTCGACAAACCAAGTTGCTTCGCTAGGGACGGCTTGTACCTGTCACCCCTGGGCTTTTGAATACTGGCTAAGGCTCTTGCCACCCCCATAGTGCCTTTTTTAGGCAAGGCTCAAAAGACAAACCCACCTCCATAGACAACACTAAGAAAAATAAACTAAGGGTAATGCGGCTCAACGCCAGAAGTCTAAACCTCAAGATGCATGCACTCGAGGCTCTCCTCAGTATGGAGAATATCGATATCTGTGCAGTAACAGAAACCTGGTTCAAGGCTCCTGAGAGCACACCAGCACTACCAGGTTATACCTCATACCATGCTTTTCGGCCCCAAAACTCAGACCGAACCACAAAAGGAGGGGGAGTATCCATATTCATCAAAGATACCCACACCTCCAGGTTAGTGGCACTGCATGAAGCATCGGAGACCATCCATGTGCAACTAACAGTGGGCAAAACTGCCTTTCAGTTTGTAGCCTGCTACAGACCACCCTCCCAAACTCAGGAACCTCACTTGGCTTTCCTGAGAACACTGGGGAATATGAAGGTCTCTCCAAACACCATTATATTGGGTGATTTCAACTACCCAAACATAGACTGGGAGCACTACTCAAACCCCAACACCCTCACCCAACTGTTCCTAGAATTTATAAACTCAAATGCTATGGAACAACTGGTCACCACTCCCACAAGAGGGGAAAACATATTGGACCTGATCATCACCAACATGGGGACTCTATGTTCCATACCAGAGGTATACCCCTCATTGGTAAGATCTGACCATAAATTAATCTCACTGGGTATCCATATCCCATCCCCACCCCAAGTCAAGGAAACCACAGTGAAGAACTTCTCAAAAGCAAACTTCATACTTCTCAAAACCGAGGTGGAATCCTTCAAAGCCCCCAGGCCAGTAGAAAATACGTCCCAAACCGCAGAATCCTTTACAAACGCTTTCTATGGACACCTACAGGAATGCATGGATCATTCTATCCCAAATAAAACCAAGACTCATTCCTCCAAAGGCAGTAGACCTGTCTGGTGGTCCCCAGCCATAAATAAGCTGTACAACAGAAGGAGGAAGCTACTACATGATAGAGCAAAATCCCAAAAAGGGAAGGCATCTCTGATCAGCACTAGCAAGAAACTACGATCCCTCATAAAATCATCTAAGGCCAGCTTTGAAAGAAAAATTGGACAAGATGCTAAAGATAATCACAAGGCCTTCTTTAGTTATGTCAGGAACCTGGGTGGCAACTCCCAGATATACTCTGAGTTAGTTCAAAATGACAAAAAATACACTGAACCCACAGACATTGCCAACATCCTGGCAGACAGGTTCAGTGCAAACTCCACCCCCTCCCCCCCCAAAAGAGAAAATGTCTATCCCAACAGAGTGTAGCCTCCCTGACATCACAGATGCACAGGTGAGAGCTGCCTTCTCCAAAGCAAAAAACACAGCATCAATGGGACTGGACGGTGTCCCGGGCTGCGTCTTACACGAACTCCAAGAAGAACTGAACCCTCGCATAAAGTCACTGTTCAATCTCAGCCTTACTACAGGATATGTACCCAAGGAATGGCGTACAGAAACAGTGGTCCCACTCCACAAAGGTGGTGCCACAATGGACTATAAGCCTGACTAGCCTGGTCTGCAAAGCTATGGAGCGTATCATCATGAAACTCATAAACAAAGACATTGGGAACCTCCAAACACTGGATCCTACCCAATTGGGCTTTGCTAAGGGCAGATCTTGCCTCTTGAACCTGGTTGACTTCTTTGAAACAGTCACCAAGGCCATAGATGAAGGGAAGGTAGTCCACACAGCCTACCTGGACCTCGCAAAAGCCTTCGACACAATACTCCACTCGGGCATCATAAATAAGCTCACCAGCTTAAATATCAACCCCTATGTCACAAGATGGGTTGCAAACTGGCTCAGGGATAGAACCCACATGGTCAGAATTGCAGGTGCCATGTCAGACTCAAAACCAGTTACAAGTGGCATCCCACAAGGCTCAGTCCTGGGACCTCTCTTGTTCGGTATATATTTCTCTGAGGTACAGGCTAACATGGGAGGACTATGGCTGACCAAGTTCGCAGATGACTGCAAACTGGATGCCATAATCGACTCGCCAACTGACACAAGCATCCTCCAAAAGGGTCTCACAGAGATGGATAACTGGTGCCAGAGCCATGGCCTAAAGCTAAATGCCAAAAAGTGCATAGTCACCCCCTTTGGGAAAAACAAAGTGCCCACAAATTACCACATAGGTGGTAATCCATTAAGTACAGAAGAAGTAATTAGGGATTTGGGGACCAAAGTAGATAGCAATCTCTCCTTTGACAATCATGTTGCCAAAGTGGTTAGAAAGACCTTCTATATAGCCCACCTTATCACAAAAGGGTTCACATCTAGATCAAGAGAGGTCATTGTGCCCCTCTACTCATAACTCATCAGGCCCATAATTGAATACAATGCTCCATTTGGGATGTACCTTACCCGACACCTTCAGCAACTGGAAAGACCCCAAAAATACCTCACCAAGAGGATCAAGGGACTCAAACAGATGCACTACGCAGTTAGGATAAAGAAACTCCAGCTCTACTCAGTTGCTTACCGCCTACTCAGAGGCGATCCGTGCCTGACGTATAAAGCCATGTCCAACCCAGAATTAATGGACATGCTCCACCTCAGGAAATCCAAATCCCTTAGAGCTACACGCTCCAGGGACTTAAGCCTCAGCACAGAAATAAATAGGACATGCTGGAGGTACAGATTCATATCCCAGAGGCTCCCCTCACTCTGGAACAAAATCCCAATCCATGTTAGGCAGAGTCCCTCAATAACCCTCTTCAAGAGAAATCTTGACGAGTTTATGGGAGATCGTAGGTTTACCCCTGGGATCTCTTCTGTGTCCCTACTAGACAGAGGCACAGTAAACTAACCTCAAAAGGGCTATCTT
Source organism: Protopterus annectens (assembly GCF_019279795.1). Taxonomy (NCBI): domain Eukaryota; kingdom Metazoa; phylum Chordata; order Ceratodontiformes; family Protopteridae; genus Protopterus; species Protopterus annectens. The sequence goes on from NC_056748.1 coordinate 213,359,528, forward strand.
CTGTGACCTACTATACAGAGGCACAGTCAACTAATCTAAAAGGGTGGCAAAAGCCAAACACACTCTGGCTAGGCTTATAAATGCCCTAGGGCAGATAGCCTAGTATCAACCTATGAACCTATGACACACCAAAAATCAAACAGGCAGTAGTTTTACCAGCTCCAAATAAAATAAGCAACTGTTTTGCTAGCTCCTTTGGAAGTGTGAGAGAGTGAGAGAGAGAGAGAGAGAGAGAGAGAGAGATAGAGCGATAAAGAGAGATTAAACAATGACTAGAATTGAGGTGGTCTAAGTTCAATTAATAGTTTCGGGCATCAGCTGTACCTGACGTGGGTGTAAGAAGTTGAATGATTAGGCTTGCCTGCTCATGTCTTACCAGACAGAGAGGAGTGGAGAATGATTTGGTGCACATTTTCCATATGTGAAGTTTTGGTGGAGACAGGGGCTTACATAGTGTGTATAGTCTACTTGGAGGTTTTAGCTGTACCTTGTGAAGGCCCATTGCATCAGTCACTTTGAACATGCCCAGGCATGTTCAGTGAGTGCTTGGGTTTCATATGTAACCATCCCCCCTCTTAATTTGCCAGCATGCTCCTGCTCTCAAGTAACTCAAACACATTAATCAAATAACTTTTTCCACAGGAAGAATGAATGTGATTACACAAAGGCCAGAAGGGCAAGGCTAGATAGTAAGTGTGTAGAATGTACCAAAGAGAAATGTGAAGAACATTGCTGTTACAACATCGTATATCCTTCATTCATGCAGCTGTCTATCATAAGTCCTTAGGCAGTATTGTTTAAGATAACTTGTGCTGCTAAAGGTAATTACTTTTGTCTGTGCCTTTGCATATGATACATACAAATTCCTTTACATACTTGGGCTTCCTCTACTATTCAGCACATATAAAGTATTTGTTGTATAGCCCAGATACTTATCGTTTAGAGGAGCAGAAACACTGTTCCAAAATCATGATGATGGGCTACTACATTTCTCATCTATTGTTTCTATGGTTAAATTTTAATAAGAAGACCTTTCATAAAGCACATTATATACCAAAGATACTCATATCTGTTGCTAATAATTTAAGCAAACACTCAGAAATGAAGGCATAAAGACAGAATAATAACTCTGAAGAAAAAGTAAGTCACAGTCCAATCAAACACGAAGTATACTACGTCCTACATAATCTGCACATCTAGCAGTTCTAAACGTGTACTATTCATCAAATATTATTTTGTATATTCTTCTCTGCATATGTATTACTGTTAGACAATGTGAATATTTAATAGGAAAGGAACTGATTTAATGCATCAGTTATGCTCATTTTACAGCACAGACATACAAAATATTAAATTTCATGACATGACATTTCTTCTTCAACTGTTTACTGAGAAATGACCCAGTGTTCTCAGCCCCAGAACTGTCCATGCCTATCTATAGATTCTTCTCCCATCACTAAACCATCATTTCATTTTCATTCTGTATTTCTGGTGAATCACTTTGTAGGTCATGTGAATATACAACATAGCATAATAGAGAAGCGGCTGGCATAATGCCACGGGGCTTTCAATTTTTATGTTTTTACCACATATCTCTATTCATGTTTGATGAGACACTCTGTCTTTGGCCTTACATGTCATAGCAAACTGCCTACATGACAACAGAATGAGTCATTCGAGCACAATATCACATTATATGCAGTGGGATACGCATTACAATAGGCGCAGTTCACACCATTGACTAGAATGGTCGGTGACCTAACACACCTTAATGAAATACATATGTAACATAGTAAATAATAACTCCACCAGTGTCACTGGAAGGGTCTACTTCAAATGCTCGAAGTTGCAGAACATTGAACCAGACATCATCGAGGATGACATGATTGATGTTCTACGACACTGAACATGAAAGTAGACTAAATTAAAAAAGATAAAAACTGCTTGTAAGTTTTTGCAGGTACACCCCAGACCACCTGCTACTCACATATACCAAATCCGAGATTGTGCTACAGTGAAGAGAGTGGTATATTCCCCATTCTGTGACACTCTCTTCAGTGTAGTGCGATCTCAGACTTGGTATATTATAGTAGCAGGGGGGTGTGGGGGCTGCAGGGGGTCTTGCCTCCCTGCAAACATGTGAAATAGGAAGTTATCATGTTTTTTTTTTTCTTTGAGTTCGAAGAACTCAAATCATCTAGTCCTTGATGATCAGAGGTTCGATGTTCTGCAATTTTGATATTCTGAAGGGGACCCCAGTGGACATATACCTATCACTACTATATCAGTGTTTACCAAATTCACATTTTGTAAGTATCTCAGACACAGACAAAAGATAAATATTATTCCTATTTGTCTGGGTCAGACAGATCAGTGGATATTTTAGGGCCATAAGGTGCGAATATCTGTGACCATATATATGTGTGTATGTTTCTCTCTCTCTCTCTCTCTCTCTATATATATATATATATATATATATATATATATAGGTTCTCTACGAAAGACTGAAAAACCACAAGACCGATGCCCGTAATGCCGAGACCAAATACCCGAAAGACGAGAAGACCGACAGACCACAAGCACGAAATTCAAAATCGCGAATGATCAACACACATACAGTACACACATAGACATACACACAGTGCCCCCCCCCCAAACCCAACAAATAATCCTACACTATAGTTAAGCAGGTGGGCAAGCTGCATCCCCCCACACCCCCCTACTTTAATATTCTAACTCTGAGATCGCACAAACACACACACAAGGCAAACTCACACCCACACATTACAGTCCCTCACACACACACAAACACCACAGTCACAACACACACTAACAGACACTAAAGCCCCTCACAAACACACTTACACACAGATACTTACCTGAACCACAACACCAGAAGCACTAACTCAATATCCCTTAACATCGGGATTTTGAATTTCGTGCTTCTGGTCTTTCGGTAATGTGGGGTATCGGGCTTCTGGTCTCGGTAATTTGGGCGTCGGGATTCTGAGCATTCGGTATATCATAGGGGACCCATATATATATATATATATATATATATATGGGTACAGGGGGGCTTGCTCCCCTGCAGAAATGTAGTAAAAAGTGTGTTTGGTAGTTTGGTGTCATTATATGAGGGAATGTTACTTTCTTATGATTTGTAGTGTTAGATGTTATGAAATTCGATGTTATGGGTTTTAGATGTTCTGGTCTCAATATTATGAAATTAGATGTTATGGGTTTTAGACGTTTTGAAGTAGAGCCATATATGGGTCCCCTTCAAAACACCTAAAACCCATAACATGTAATTTTATAACATTGAAACCAGAACATCTAAAACCCAAAACATCGACAACCCATAACATCAAATTTCATAACATCTAACACTACAAATCACAAGAAAATAACATCCCCTCCACATATAACAATACCAGACTACCAAACACACCTTTTACTACGTTTCTGCAGAGGGGCTTGATACAGTGGGGTTAGGAAATTAACTTTTTCCCACTGTAGTGTGATCTTGGAGTTGGTATATTTAATTTACAGGGGGTGTGGGGGGCAGAAATGTGGTAAAAAGTGTTTTTGGTAGTTTGGAGTCGTGGAGGGGATTTTATTTTCTTGTGATTTGTAGTATTAGATGTTATGAAATTCGACGTTATGGGTTTCACATGTTTTGAAGTAGACCCGTATATATATATACATATATATATATATATATATATATATATATATATATATATATGTATATATCTATATATATGTATGTATATATATATATATATATATATATATATATATATATATATATATACATATATGAGAGAGAGAGATGGCTGCCATTGGTTTTGTTGCTGCATGCATTTATTACATGCTGCTGCTTTTTGGTAATTTTTTTTTTCTGGACAAACTGGTCAATTTATATTACATTTGAATTTCATTAGTTCAGCTGTATTGTACTTCATGAGTTCTCTTTTTTCTGAATGGGTGCATGACTGCAGAGTTAGTATATTTAATTAGCAGGAGTGTGGGAGTGGACCCACTATGTAACTGCAAAATTTTCAGTTGTGTTAGCAATTGTAAATTTTACGTTTGCATTTGTAATCACTTGAGTCAGATAACAGTGATTGCTGCTGAACTTTTTTGATGTATTTTCTGTTGATTATAGTTCATTGGTGATTTAAATAAATATATTCATATTTTATCTGTATCTATCTGTGTGCATCTATTTATATATATCTATCTATATAATTTTTTTATTATTATCTTTCAATGGAGTTTGAGATAAATGTTCAGTTGACGAACTTACATACTTAGTTGTTCTCTGAAATGATTTGGAATGAAACTGTACCATTATGAATGGGAATCTATTCATAACATATGGTCTTAGATTGAAGCATCACAACATGCTAAAAGTCTACATTATTAAGTAAAAAGTGAGCATGGCTGAAGAGTAGTACATACACAAGCAGGTGTCCCATTTATTCTCTGTGTGGGCTGTGGTGAACCTCAGATCCTTCGGAGACTGCCCAAGGCTCTTGTCACCCATGTAGTGCCTTTTTTAGGTGGTGTTCCAAAGACCAAATTACCACTGTAACAGTTACAAACAAATCCAATCTGAGGGTTATGCTGCTCAACGCTAGAAGTCTAAATCTCAAAATGCACTCACTTGAGGCACTCCTTAAAATGAAGAACATTGACGTTGACATTTGTGCCATAACAGAGACCTGGTTTAAGGCAGCAGAAAGCACCCCTGCACTACCAGGCTATAAATCATTCTATATCTTTCAGTCCCAGAACTTGGACTGAAGCTCCAAAGGGGGTGGTGTTTCCATATTCATAAAGGATGCGCAGACCTCCAGACTGGTAGCCCAACATAACGCATCAGAGATACTTCAGGTGCAGCTAACACTGGGTAAGACAGCGATTCAGGTCATAGCCTGTTATAGGTCCCCAACCATATCCCAAGACTCACACTCCACATTCCTATGCACCCTGGAGAATATTAGGGTCCAACCTAACAATCTCATACTGGGCGACTTCAACTACCCTGCCATTAACTGGGAAAACTATTCATGTACCAATACACTTGCCCAACGTTTCAAGGAATTCATTAATTCCAATACCCTGGACCAGCTTGTTCTTACCCCCACTAAAGGTAGCAACATCCTTGACCTGGTCATTATTAACATGGGCGACTGTTGCTCTACACCAATAGTCAACTCCTCCCTGTTTAGATGTGACCACAAACAAATCACCTTGGAAATCCACATTCCTACCAGCCCACACCCCGCAAAGGTAATCACCATGAAAAACTTCTCCAAAGCTAACTCTGGTCTCCTAAAAACAGAGGTGGCTAACTTCACAGCACCCATGCAAGTGGAGAATAGTTGCATGACCATCGAATCATACAACAATGCACTGTACAAACATGTATACAAATGCATGCATCTCGCCATACCCAATAGAACCAAGATGCTCTCCTCCAAGAAAAGGGATCCAATCTGGGGGCCCCTACCATAAACAAACTCTATAACAGGAGGAGGAAACTGATATGGAATAAGGTGAAATCCCAAGACTGGAAAAACTCCCTTATCAGTGTCAACAAAAATTTGAGATCCCTCATCAAATCCTCTAAAGTTAGCTATGAAAACAGAGTTGCAACCAGAAGGCCTTCTATAATTATGTAAAGAATCTCCACATCAATACCCAGATTTGCTCTGAGCTAGTGCACAATGGTACATCCTATACTGAGCCAACAGATATTGGCAATATACTGGCCAACAGATTCAGTGCCAACTTTACCCCCCCCCCCCAAAGGACGAATCACAATACCAGTAAATTCCCAGGCACCCAGTATTACAGCTGCACAGGTTAAAACAGCACTGTCCAAGGCCAACAATACAGCTTCTATGGGAACTGACAATATCCCTGGCTGTGTTCTACATGAACCTCACATCAAGCTTTGTCCCTCCTGAATAGCGCACTGCTACAGTCATCCCTCTCCAAAAAGGAGGAACTACTACAGACCCTGGGAACTACCGCCCCATTAGCCTGACAAGTTTGATATGCAAAGCTATGGAATGCATTATCGTGGACCTAATAAACAAGGATATAGGGAATATCCAAATTCTGGATCCCACACAGTTTGGTTTTGTGAAGGATAGAGACTGTATCAAAGATAGAACCCACAGTGTGAAAGTAGCTGACTGCAAGTCAGACTGCCGACCAGTCACAAGCGGAGTCCCACAGGGATCGGTCTTGGGATCGCTCCTGTTTGGTATCTACTTCTCAGATGTCCAGGCCAACATGAAGGGACTCTGGCTGACAAAGTTCTCAGATGATTGCAAGTTAGGAGCCATTATTAACTCAAGTGATGTTGGCATCCTACAGGAAGGCCTCACTGAGACCAACGACTGGTGTCAGAACCATGGCCTTAAACTCAATGCCAAAAAATGTGTCATAATCCCCTGTGGGAAAAATCAAGTTCCCATGAATTACCACATCAATGGTAGTCCACTCATCACAGAAGGCGTTATAAGAGATATGGGAACACAGGTTGACAGCAACCTCTCTTTTGACCACCACTTTGCCAATGTGGTCAGAAAGTCCTTCTATGTGGCACATCTCATTATTAAGGGTTTTGCATCCAGGAAGAAAGAGGTCATTTTCTCCCTCTATTCTTCCCTCATTAGGCCAATCATCGAGTACAATTCCCCATTTGGCATGTACCTCAATAGACACCTGCAGCAACTGGAGAGGCCACAAAAGTACCTTACAAAGTGGATCCTAGGCCTTAAACCCTTATCTTACATGGACAGACTCAAAAAACTCCAACTATTCTCTGTCTCATATCACCTACTTAGAGGCGATCTCTGCTTGACTTACAAAGCCATGTCTGACCCAGCTCTGTTAGAAATGCTACATCTAAAAAAATCCCAATCCCTCTGCACCACATGCTCCAGAGACCAAAGCCTCATTACCACAATCAACAGAATGTGCTGGAGGGACAGATTCATAACCCAGAGACTTCCCATGCTGTGGAATAGACTTCCCATACATGTTAAACAGAGCACCTCACTGGCCCTCTTCAAGAGAAATCTTGATGAATGGATGGGAAATAGAAAATTCACCCCGGGGATCACTCCAGTGGCTCTAGTCGACAGAGGCACTGGGAACTAAGGTCGGGTGGCACAATGCTAGGGTGATCCTATGGACTAGGCTTATAAAGGCTCCAGGGCCATTAGCCTAGTACACACCTATGAACATATGAACTTATGAATACCTCAAGTCTATTTGCTCGGCATTGGTATCCCATCCTCTGTCTAGACATGTAACAGGATATACAGGGCTTACAAACTGCTTTTAACTGGATGTTTCATAATTTACTATAACAACAAGTAGGATCTTTTTTTTCTGTTTTCCACATACATGCTTTGTTGACTGGGAAAGTCTGATGGGGCAAACTCCATTTTCAGTGGAAGCCCAGAGGAAAAGCTAGACAGATACATTTACTATACTTGTGCAAAAACAGATTTTTACAAAGACAGATCACACAGATAGTTCTTAAGCCACCTAGATACAGACTGGCAATTGTGCTGTAGTGACACTGTACACAGATAAAACAACTTTTTTTTTCCTGTGGTAAGAAGTAGCTATCAGATATGGCATATACGACATGGATAAGGATGATTACAGTTTTGATTTTAGGAATAAATCAAATTGAGGCAAGGAGTGTGAATCATTATTCGCTAGGTAGACAATTAATGCTCAAGACTGAAAGAGGCATTTTAGTCAAGAATATTGTGAGGGTAGTAAGAATACTAGGGTACAGACTAATATAGAACCTGGATATAAGACAGGAAACTGAAATGTAAGGTGCAGATTAAGATAGGAAGGTAACCGAGGAGAAGTGTCAGATCAGCTTGTTGTACAGAAGTGGATAGACATTTAAAAGGGATAGGGTTCTTCATGACCATTTGTGGTTGCGGTGTTCTTTTAGTTAGACCTTAAATATGAAAAGTTTCATGGTCTGTTTTTTGTATGCTAAGATTGTGTTTCATAGTTTACATACATGATGGAAGTACAGCGTGCCACCTGCTATGTTATTTGACTTTGTTGTGATAACTAAAACCATATTGGATGAATGAAGGTCTCTGCCTGTAGTGCTTCAGGGTATATTTTAGTGATTTGCGTTTTTTTTTTTTTTTGTGCATGATACTAATAATAACAGTAAGGTAATCGATCCAATATAGTTGCTCCAGGGCTCTGTAGTGATGAGTCCTACACAAAAGACTGGCAGTAAATTTAGTTACTCTATTGCAACACATTGGGAGCTTAACTTTATGAGTAATGTTTAGGTTTTGCATGAATAGGTGAGGCACATAGTAGGCCTGGAAGAAGGTAAGCAGATGTTAATGTTTTTCTTGCATCATCTGTCAGGTAGTGTTTGGTTCTATAAGTGGGAGGGAAGTTTCTGTTTGTGTGTGCCTGTGTTTAAATGGCTTGTAATAAACAGTGGCCATATCTGAAGTTATTGTCATTTAAGATGCCTATAATTTTTGACTGGGTTACAGTTTTAATACATGTGCTGTTGAATGAGGTTATTTTGAAAGACTGCGCTTCATGTTGTTATTTTTAGGAGCAAAGAGCATATGTTTTGTTAATTTAGGATTTTAAAGTAGAATTGATCTTTTAGCTGTGTTTCATTAGCATTAGCAATTCTGAGTATGTCCTGAAGTGTTAGAAGGAGTGGGGCTGTGCATATAAGGACTGAGTCATCAGCATATTGAACTATGCAAGCGAGGTAGGAGGAAGTATGTAGTCTATAAAAATGTTTAATCAGAGCAGGCATGATATTGATCTTTGTGAGACACTGATAGTGACTGGTAGGAAAGGGAAGTGATTATATTTCCATACGTCTGTTTGCTGACTGTCTGATAGCTATGGAACTATGACAGAAAAGTCTTGAGGTAAAGGAAAGAAAGCTCAGTTTGAAGATATTGACGAGATATAGATGATACTTTGCAATGATTCTACAAAAATCTGTGTAGTGCTGTTGGTCTATTAATGTTTTAGTATTTCCTCTTTAAAGACTGTTTTTTGGATTACAGAGAGTAACAAATTCTGTTTACATTTTAATATAATCTGTCCAAGAAATATAAATTAAGCTGGAGTGTGCATTCGTGTATACATCAGAAGATCCACACTACAATATAATGAGTAATATTTCTCAGTGCCTGTTTTATAACTCACAAATGATGGAATGGATTATAAAAATACATTTCACAGAAAAGGTTTGTGTTTATAATTCAGTTTCAATAGTTTTGTTAATACTAATTGTATCATAGCTCTGCTGTTTCTGTTTTGTATCATGTTAGTCACCAAACTTGATTTTACCATCTTTTTTTTGTTTGCAAAAAGCAATGTCTGGTCTCTGAACCAGAAATATCCCTATTTTTTTACTCTCTTAAAATTCTAATCAGAATCCTGTGCTCTAAAGCACAGCTATCTGCCAGGGTTCAGTTCTCCTACAGATGATTCATGACAGCTTAAAGCATACATCATTAAGTTTAATAATTCAAGCATTATCTTATTTCCCTCATTAAAATAAATTGTCTGTCATCCTCCATCCATTTGTGCGGGTCCAACATTATTTTTGAAAGTAATTGGTGGGCTACAGATCATTGAGACTGCTCTACATGTAATAACGTTAAAAGTTTTGCTAAAGAGAGTCCATTCTTCAGAGCCTTTAACTTTATTAGCCTTATATTAACAGCGTACCCAGAATTAAGGCCATAATGTATAAGAGGTAACTGGCTCTTGCTGCCATAAAATGATGCTGACCCTTCATTATTACTGCAGTAATAATGAGATGAACTGCAGTATCACAGTGAAAGTCTTCTCGTTGTGAAGTATAAATCATAAGCATTATTCCCAGATAATTAATGTGCAGATTCACTGTACTTAACGCCTGTAGATTCTGTATACTTTATCTGCTATACACATTATACATCCTTGTAAAAATATCTGGGATAAGATTTTCCTGAGTGCTATACATGAAAAAAATAAAACGGCACTTAATAAAGACAGATGAATTAGTATAAATTACCTGTGATGAGGGCACATTTAAAAGCAAAAAATAAATGTCTTTCTGAAATTTGGGAAGTTCCACTGAGGAGTTCTGAGTCAAATGGTCTCACTCTTCTGAGCGTGATGCTCAGTTCATTTACTTAGAAGTTTGCATACTCCAGCGATATTTTGTATAGCTTAGGCTTGCATTTGTTTTAAATGAGTAATTAGCAGGCTGTAATAAAAAAAGTACTTAAAATGTTTGCAGTACAAGGAGCACAGTGATTACGCTCAGATATCCAGAAAAAGACAAATCAGTGAAGCGATTCTATAGTGGGAGACCTGATGGTAACACCAATATTAGCACTCCTGGTTCAGTAGTTAAGATTTGGTATTACACTAGGCAGCTAAACCTGCCAATACTGACCAGCAAATGACAGTGGTGGACTAAAAAAAGAGATTTGTTTCTGCCTTCTGTCTGTGCATGTAATGTATCCCTGACTTTTTGTAACACAACAGAATCTCTTAAACTACCTTTCTGACAGCGCTTACCAAGTGTTTTATGGCTTTGAAAGCTAGCAATGTTTCCCTTGTAACCAGTAGTACATTCTGCTACCTTGTATGTAGCATGGTTTTGGAATTATTAATGCAAATATGAACAAGCAATATCTGACGCCTAGAGGCGCAGTAGGAGGCAACTGCAGAAAAGCCTGGAGCCATCACTCGGCTGTAATGAGTTAAGCCAATAAAGCTCCATGCACTACAAATAATTATGACTGGACTTGCAATCATAACTCTTTATTATGTGTGTTCTTGACATGGACGCCAATATTCACATCAAGAGTGAACGTCTTGGTATCCATGTCTCAAACACAAAAGAAGACAGTTAAAGTCAGCAACCTGCTCATAATCTTCCATATTATTTTCCATCTCTTAACTGAAATGTCGATGTGGTCTGATGCTTTCTCACCCTCATTTTGTTATACTAGACGAGCATTCTTCGTTTCATGTGTGACCTGGGGGTTCACTCTGGTTAAGTTACTTGCTCATGAGCACAGGGTACGTAGACTGAGGAAATCAAACTCAGGACTGCAGGACAAAACTCAACAGTAACTCACAGCTTTATCCCTCTAGATTGCCGTTAGAAGGATTCATTTGATCAGCTGTGAATATTTTTTTTTTCTTAGGCTTGAAGCTTGGAGGTTAATTTGAACTAAATGACTGCATCTTACTTTGAAAAATCAATATTCTCAAAATAGTCAAAGTTTAGAAGATATACAGTTACAAAACTTACAAGAAAAAAATGCATATTGCTATTTTGAAAATCAAAAAACAGATTGCCTCATTCTTTTTTTAAGAGTTATTTCCTGAACAATTATTGAACAATTTTTTTTTTTGGTCTCATGAAGACCTGATATCAGAAAAAATAAGATCTAAATGTACAAGCTGTAATTTGTTGTTTATGTACAGTTAAACTCTATGAATTTTGAAGCAAAAAATCTACACAGGAAATCAATGCAGCAAAACAGTGGATACTTGATTCTTAAAGAGCTAATGGAGCAACACTTAGAAAATTTGAGCCCATTCTTTATGCTTTTATTCTCACATCAAGCTGTCATGCTGAGCAGAAAAACGGTGATGATGTCTATACTCATGTGCTACAAGGGAAAGGGAATATTGGCCTAATCCTTTGATATAACAATACCACATCAATATAGGCGTTACTCAGCCACAAGCAAAGCATTCAAACTTGTTTACCACTTGTAAAGAATATGCCTAGTCACTGCACTCATATTTTGCATTTTAATGCTAGTGACAATGCTTTGCTATGTGCAAAACTGTTAATGCAGAATACGCATTAGATGTTATATGTAATCAACAGTACAAAGTCATGAAGGCAAGTAGTTACACATAGAAAGTTTTTATTACTCATTATTGCTTTAGGAAGTCATGTCACTCATTCTGGTTATGATTCTGTTCTTTCAGACACTGGACCAGCAACACAGAAACACAGTTGGAAGTATTTTGACAGGTTGTGCAAGAAAGCATATTATATTCCAATAAGTGGCTAATTATTTATTTATCTGTATTAATTTTTCAGCTTTCAAGATCTTTGTCAGAAACTACTTAAATATAAATGATAGTTTAATGATTCAAGGCAGGTGTACTGTTGTCTTATTTTCCACAGAGTTTATTGAGGGGAAGATCTGAAGTCTTTTTAGGGTCCACCTAAAGTCACATTCTCTTGAAGCCTTGTGCTTTCTCCAGTGTTTTATTGAAAATGTCAGTACCTATAAAACCAGGCTCCCATTTTATATTCATGGACTGTGAGTGTAATCCCCAGAACATGAAAAGGTAAATATGGCAAAAGGAAGTTTTGTAAGCAAATAATTGTAAATTACCATGTGTTTTATACATATATATATATATATATATATATATATATATATATATACACACACACACACACACACACACACACACACACAAACACACACACACACACACACACACAAAAACAGTATGACTAACTATAATTTTGTAAATAAGGTTATACTTTCTGATTATTACTTTGGTTTGTATGGGATGTTTGAGTCAAACAGTGTTCTTTTGGCTGATCAAATGTACATGTTTTTTTTTTAAAAGAATTCTGAATGCAGGATATGCCAGTCAGCTGACATAGATGTGATGTCATCTTGTGCCAGAGCTGAAAGGAATAGAATCTCCACAGCAGTCTGACATGAGAAAGTAGAATTCTCATGCCAGCTTTCTGTGGCTTTTAAAAAATTCTACTATAAAAGTAGGTGCTGAGCCAGTTAAAGTTCTGTTTTGCAGTAGTAATAGTATGTAATAGTTTGTATGGGTAGACAGGTGTTGTTTTCCAGATCAGTAGTTATCACTTAGTCGCTGAGGACCAGACAGCAGCCTAAAAGTGGATATAAATTATCTTGCCTGGCAAACGTAAGAGTATCATCTTGACTTGCTGGGTTAATTAGATTAGACAGGGACAGTTAATCTTTAGACAGTTAAGGAACTAAAGTTTTTCTAGAATGTGTGAAACCTATCTGTCAGTGTTATTTTCATAATTCCTTTGTGTGAAACTGCTTTATTGGAATCAGTCCTTCAGTGTGTGTGTGTATATATATATATATATATATATATATATATATATATATATATGTATATATATATATATATATATATATATATATATATATATATATATATACAATGGGATCCGTCAATATGTTTGAAGTTGCACTACTTCGAACCCCACTTCACCGAGTCCACTTGTTCGAAGTAGTGAAACTTCGAACATTGACTTCGGCAGTCACACTAAAGCACGGAATGGGAATATTCCCTTTTCCCATGATCTTGGAGTTGGTATATTTAAGTAAGGGGGTGTGGGGGGTGCAGGGGGGGGCTTGCCCCCCTTCAAAAACATGTTTTAGTGGGGTTTTTTTTGGATAGCCCGGGGAACTAGACATCAGACTTCGCTGAAGTGTAGGGTCTACTGCTCTATTTCAAAGAAGTGTATTTTTGATGTAAAGCAGTAGACCCATATATATATATATGTTTTAAATAATTTTATTTATTAAATATTGTAATACTTTTAGTGTGGCTGGTTATTCAGAAGTACTTTTAGTAGCCTGAGAGTGTTTATGCTTATTGTGATAACACCAGTGCTATTCTGAAAAACCTTACTGCTTGGATTATATGCTGCCTTATATCAATATTTATCGTATCCAATATAGTTGAACACCCCTTTTGAAGGGTATTTTGGTAATTGACTAGTAGCAGCCCATACCTTGTAATTTGGGAAATCTGTGCCCAGTCTTTTCCAAGAGTTTTTATATGTGTGAATATCAAATATTTAAGAGTGAATGTGTCAAATACCTAGAACTGCGACACAATGTTCTGCAGTGATTAGTGTGAAGACTTGTTTGGGGACATGGAGTGAAGCATGTTGTCCATTCCCAGTGTACTGTTACAGGAAATTATGTGTTTCTATCCCTGCTTTCAGTGACGCTCCCTTACCAGAGACTGTGGTGAGGACTGAGGCTCCTTATTTACTGCCCTGGGTTTAAGTGGGGTCTTTGTAACTATGTATAAGTAGTGTGATGTGGGTAGATAGATCCCCCCCCCCAAATTGTGGGTGTAGGAGGGTTTGATGTAAAAAGAAATTGAAGTGTAGATAAAGTTTTGCACTTTTGTGTTATTTGAAGAAGACTGCACTTCCAGAATTACTTGACCTGCAGTATGGAGTTTTGTATTTAGGACAGATTACATATTTCTATGAAAAATTCAAGGAAAAAATAAATCAGTTACACAATCAGCCAAGATTATGGAATGATTTTTGTGTTATATGTTCAAAACAACCAAGATTAATTTATGTACAACAAAGCCAGATATATAGCTACATGCCTTGTTGACCATATGTAACAAATCTTGTGTAGAAATTCATGAATGTACTATCTGTGTGTAGACTGTTGTAAGTGCCAGAGTCCCTTGTTGCCATCTGTTACTGTTTCTTCCTCTTTCTCTCCCCAGAGTATGTTCAGTGCCATCCAGTTGATCTTTTTCACAGCTTAACCATTGGACCTTTTTCTTCTTTTACCAGACCAGCCATGGGTGTCTCACCTCATACTTTTATATTAGGTTTTCTGAAAATATCTTTTCCACCCCATTCTTTTTTGAAGTTTAGAACCGCAAGACCAGTAATTCCCATTTCAACAAGCTCTTTACATCCTGTAGTCGGGTTGTCATATGTGAATCCTTTTATGTATTACATCAAGACCCTTCTTGCTTTTCATTTGAATGCAATACCTTTCTTATCTTGATTCTGTATCTAAACTCTTCTGTAAATTAGGTGTCTTTCACACTGCAGCAGTCAAGTTCCATTTATTTATTCTAGTCTCATGTCCAGCCTTCTAGACATTCCTTCCTTTATCATGGCAGGCAGAAAAGAGGAAATTGCACCTGTCAATACTCACTAGAGCTTTCCATGTCCTACATCAGTGGTGGTGAACATTTTGGGTATGGCATGCCAAAAGGTCTTGGCACAGAATAATTCAGTGGACTTAACATGAGCAATGAATGCAAAAGCAGTGTCTTTGGTAACTCAGGTGTTGGTGATCACTGGCGTGTCACCTAAAACGTGGCATGTGTCACCTTTGGCACTCATGCCATAGGTTTGCCGTCATTGTCCTAGATCCATTATGCCTGAAAATTAGCAGAAATAATGCATGTCAATTTTCATAGTTCAGTGCCACAGAATGAATGATTACATTTTGAAAAGACAACATCATACAATTGGACTTGTTTTCTGCAATTAGTAAGAGGAAGAGAGGGTAGAACTGGATAGCACAACAAACTTGGCAGACTTGGTAGATGTATGCACCTGAGATTATTTGATATAAAAATGTCAGTTAACATGGGGTGGTTGATGGCAGGACATAGCATTTACAAAAAGGAAGTTTTGGTGGGTAGGAGGTCTATCACTTAGTACAGAGGATTAAAGCTCAGAACTGTTAATAAGTTACCTAGGGTTTAGGGTTTGATTCCATCTAACTCAACTTATATATTATTACTTTGACCAAGTCATGTTACTAGTCCATGGGTTTACACAGACAAGTACATAAAAATGTTTGACACTGCATTTTGAATTGCCTTCACATTGTGGTAAGTACTATCTTCCGCATTTACAAATAATTTATAAAATATATGCTAGAGTAGATTAGTTAGGTATGTATTTATGGGGCCTGCAATGACTTATTTTCTTTTTATTATTACTATTACCACCAAAATAAAAAAATAGCATTGCATTTGTGTTGCAATATAACTTTGTGCATTAGGTTTATATATTAATAGAACCCCTTTCAATAAGCATAGCAGCAGAGAACCTGAAATTAATTGGTAGAATAAATGTCAGTTTATATTTAAGCTAATAGACAACACACCCAAACAAGATGGCACCCTGTTTGCACTAGCCTTATTATCTACCTTAGCTTTGAACCAACAACCTTCACATTCACGGTGTCATCTGTAACTCTAGCACGCAACTGCATACAATGTTATGGCCTGTATTCCTAATATAATTACATATTTAAAAACACACACAGAATATTATACAAATATAATAGAAAAAGTCATGTTCAATATCATTAAAAGCAAATGGCAGAAACCTGTGGGAAGAATGTCCTGTGTAGGACAGCATAAACAAGTAGAGAAAAGTAAATTTAAAATAAAATAAAAGATGAAACCTTTGATCAGAGCAGGGCTGCTGACAGTGTTCTAATTCCCAATCTAGGTAGGCTCCTCTCTAATGAGATGTTGGTAAGCCTGGGAAGACAACGGACAATGACAGAGAAGAAGGAGACCACAGAACCCTTTTCCATCTGAGTTTCTTCTTGTATAGTGCTCTACAAGAACTTCATCAGCTTATTAGAACCTTGTATACAGAATACCAGTATCTGTTGAGAGTAGAGGTTTCCATGTAATATCTCAGCTGAGCTGTTTTTGTTTGGCCTGCTTCTGGGCACTGACAGGGTATTTTGATCATTCAGTTTCTGTGAGGGTAAACCACTACAGACTAAGTAACTGAATGACTGCTCATTTCAGTTCAATTCAGTGATAGGCTTACAAAGGTCCTCTAATGAGCAATCTGGAACACACAACAAGAAAATAAATAGCGTGAGGTGAAAAATACAGTGACTTTTTCCATCCGATTCCCTACCAGTTTAACATACTGCAAAATATTTCTTCAACTTCCTTGGACTGGCTTTGCGGTGTTCCCTCTTCTAGTATGAGTAGATGTTAATAAGTGGCAGCAATGTAACTTATGTAAGCTTCTGTTCCTCTCAAGGAATGGAGTGTGTGTTTTTGATTGGCTGACTTCTGCTGGGGTGTAAACTTGATGTTGATTGGCTTGCTTTAAACACATGGCGCCCTAAAGCATTTAAATAACCAGAAGTTTACTCAGTACAGCTAGCGTTCCTACCTGTAAGGAATTTTCCTGTCAGTAAGGGCAAGGATGTAGCTAGGCATACTCAGCGTACTCAAATGAGTACTTTTTTCTGAGCATCTCTTAGAAATGTCAATACTCAAAAAACACAGAATGTTTAGACCTGTGCAAAAGAATATTTGCAGTACAGAGGTACACAAAATTCATGTGCAAAAGGAATACACCTCTAAAACTAGCCTTGTATGGATACAAATGGTAACTGTTGAAAATAATGTGCCTCTTCCAATATATCTGGGGGTAGCATTTTGAGGGATGAGTACAATTTTTTTAAGGAATAGCTGGGTAGTGAGGTAAGCAATATTAGGTAGGAATGCAAAATGTAACTCTCTGGCTACACCCCTGAGTAAGGAAATCAGGGTTTCTGTCAGGAAATATGAAAATCAGGGTCTCTTATTAGGAAATCCAGTTATGATGAGCAATTTAAAAGTATTTTAAATCATTCTAAGAGCTAACATATTATGGGGGAATATTTCCCAAATAATGTTTACTGTTTCACTTGCATTTCCTATTAGTCTTCAAAGTCTGTGTAAAAAAAGTCACTGTCGTTGCTTATGCTTGTATATATCTGTGTGTGTGTGTGTGTGTGTGTGTGTGTGTGTGTGTGTGTGTGTGTGTGTGTGTATGACAGAGAGAGAGAAAAGGGGGGTGTACAAGAGCAACAATATGCTCATATTTTTTTTCACTTTCCATCATGTTAAACATCAGCATTGCACACAATAAGAAACTACCTTTAGTGGTCTGTGTACATCACTACAGTGGCCTAGCTAGTAATGTTGTCCAGTCTGAAAATGGCCCTACTCAGAAGTGGATACAGAGATCACTATAGTTGGAGAGGGGGAAGGGAATAGTGTTTTCAATATTTCTTTAATTTACCTCACAGTAAAACTTCAGAGAGGTGCAGAGAAGGTCACTATTTATATATACACGCCTTTTTCTTTAGGTTTTCCTGGTTAGGGGTCGCCACAGTGGACCACCTGTCCGCTCATGATCGGCAGTGGAGTTTTACAATGTCAAGTTGCCAGCCCGGCGCCCAACCTTCCACAGAAGGCACACACACGAATGCACTCACGCCTAGGGCCAATTTAGAGTGTCCAATCCACATAAAGCATGTCTTTGGAATGGGAGATGAAACAGAAGCACCCGGAGGAAACCCACGTGACCACAGGGAGGACATGCAGACTCCACACAGAAGGTATACCAGCTGAGGATTGAACTGGAGAACCTCTTGCTGTGAGGTGGCAACGCTAACCGCTGCACCACCGCAACCTATATATATGTATATATGAGATATAGGACATGCAGATATATAACAGAAATAGACAACACTAGAATATTTTTGTAAACATGTCAGTGAGTGTAAGTAAATACGCACATAGATGCATAATGTATGTGAGAGAGAGTGTGTGTGTGTGTGTGTGTGTGTGTGTGTGTGTGTGTGTGTGTGTGTGTGTGTGTATATATATATATATATATATATATATATATATATATATATGTATATACACACACACACACACACACACACACACACACAGAGAGATTTTGTATATATATATATATATATATATATATATATATATATATGGTTTCATATGAAACCATCGAATGCACACTACATCGAAAGTGAAAACATCGAGATTAGGCCATCGAAACTACACATCAGCAAAAACAGACATCGTCGATATTCAAAACATCGAATGCATGTAATTTTGAAAATACAACGAACAGCACTCATAAATATACACATGAAATACATCGTGCATAACTTCATGTAAGTAAACTGACAGACGGTGTCCATATCCGTTTACGTTACGTATTTAACAACTGCTGTAGTTCCTGGTTAAATGGGAGACGAGAATGGCGGACTTGTGCAGTTATACACCCGGTACTTTAGGTACGTTGTACGCATTGGTGAAATCACAGCATAATAAAGATGTACTAGCTGTAGATGGATGTGTCTATAATTTAGAACGAAGTGTAGAGACTAAACGATACTGGTGCTGTAAACAAAAGCATATCAATAAATGTAAGGGACGCTGTGTTACAGTATCCCGATCCGACGGTGAAATGTTACTGAAGAGTAATCCCCATAGCCACACTGGAGATCCAGGAGTGGTAGAGCGTTACAAAATGTGTAGCTATTTGAAAGACAAAGCCCTAATGTCCCGTGACACACCATGTGTAATAGTTGAGGATGTCATGTCAAGTTGTAGTCTCAGTAACGTCACTAGTGTACCTAGTAGAAAGTCTTTGCTGCAACAAGTAAGGAGAGTGCGTAAAATGAATTGTAAAGGGACACACTGTAGTAATGTCACCCTATCTGATATTGATATATCACAGTACAAGTTGAAGGAAGGTTCATTCATTAGTAAGAGAACTGTAGATGAATGTACAGGAGTCACAGTTCTTGTGATTAGTACAGCTAAGAATTTGTGTGATTTGGGCAAGTGCAGAATATGGCTGATGGATGGAACGTTCTTCTGTAAGGGATTAATGTGTAAGCAGCTGTATAGTTTGCATGGCGTTGTGTACTTTGGTTCCAACAGTAGGACATTTCCATTGCTGTATGCGCTGATGACTAGGAAATCTTTGAAGAGTTATAATATCATGTGGCATTCTATCTTAGCTATGCTGTCTGTGCTTAACATAGCACCTGTTGTCAAGTATGTCCTGTGCGACTTCGAAATAGCCGCCATTAAAAGCTTACGAAGCAATTTAAATGGTATTGTTCCTAAGGGATGTCTTTTTCACTTTAGCCAGAACATATGGCGAAAATTGCAGAGTCTGGGATTAGCTGGTTTATATAACAGGTGTGAGCAGTTTCAACTGTCTGTTAAGTCTCTCATTGCACTGTCATTTATGTGTGAAGATGACGTTCTCTCTGCTTTCAATCAACTGAAAGAATCATTCCCTCAGGACAGACAGCCCTTACTTAACTATTTCAAAGAATGGTATCTCTTGGGTAAACCGAGAAAGTTTACAACAAGAACCTCAGCATGCATACGTTTTCCCCCTTTGTTCCCTAAAGAGTTCTGGAATGTGTCACAACTTAATTTAGAATCCCTTCCCCGTACACAGAATGCCATAGAAGGATGGCACCATCGGTTGAAATGTTTATTGGGAAAGCGTGCTAATGATTTATCCTTGCTTATGTCAACGTTAGCTAGGGAACAGAACAGGACAGATGAAATACGTCTTCGTATATTAGGCGGATTTCCTGCATCTCCGAAAAGACGTAAAGTAGTAATGAGGGAACAGCATCTTCAAGCTATTTTGCAGAATAAGGACTTATATGACACAGTAAGCTATTTGAACGCTATAGCTATGTTGTTAAAGATGTGAATACGACACAGCGACACTTGTAAATATGTACATAACGAGTGGAATTGCGTACTAAGCGTGGTCTACACTGTGTTGCAAACACCAAGTTGAGGTGTCACTCTCACCTTAGTAGTGTATATTAAGATATGAAGTTTGGGTTCCTACTACGGAGTACTAATGTGATGTTGCATAAAATGGTGTACATTGTTTGTTTTGTTTCCAACACCGTGTTTAGGTGTTAGTGGAAGTGTACTACAGGGAATATTTGTGCTAATGTTGAGGTGCTAAAAGGGACTATGTATGGGATGTTAGTTGCAACGTTCTCCGTGTTTCAGATGGTAGTACTATTCTGGACAACTGCTCTACATATGCTGCCGTAATTGAAGGGCACGTTTAATTTAGTAGTGTTTTGGTTTACTTTACGTATGCACAGAAGCTGCAACATGTCTAATTCGACGTTTTGGAGGTCGACGATTCCCATTTTCGATGGTTTCAGGTTTCGATGTGAAGTTCCCGTTCTTGTTATTTTCGATGTAGTGTGCATTTGATGGTTTCATATGAAACCATACATATATATATATATATATATATATATATATATATATATATATATATATATAGGTCCACTTTGTAATTTCGAAATACTGAAATCTCGAATTATGCTATATATGCTATTGTGTGTATATGTTTTTGAAGCATAGTTCATAGAGAAGGACCATGTGATATGCTTTTATGCTGTTACAAAAAGTTTAACCCTCCAACCCTGGAAGGTGGGTGACTGTACCCCATTCATAAGGTAAAAGGAGGAAAGGCCCTACACAGAGAGGCTGCTCCACATGCTGAGGCATAAGTGAGAAAGATTCCTGAAGGAGAGGGTTTAAAGAGTCTCCAGGGATTCAAAAAGAACACTGTAAACTGAAATGCATATCCACAAGAACAGCTGCTAAAACTTTTATCCTAGATTTGAGAAGTAGTTGTCCTGTGTGAGGATAGCAAATTATCTGTTTGTTAAATGCTATTTAAAGGTGGAAAGTCTAGAGTAATCCCGGTTCCTCTATGTACAGCTCTTTTGAGAAATCAATATGAGAGTGTGCCAGAAAACAATAATCTTGAACTGTGAAAGCTTCTGCATTTGGTACTTGGAGTTTTTGATTTTTGAAAGAATTGTTCAAAAGCTGTGTATACCATACTGTTTTTGGTTTGTGTTACTTTGTCAGCACCTCTCAGGTAATGTGTCTTGAACTGCCTCAAATGGAAAAAAAAAAGCGAGAAAGAAAGAAGTTAAAAACAGAGTAGCATAATGTTATTCATCGTTTTCCATAGGAAATCACTGTTGGTACAATTTCTAAGCTGACAATGATTCTCTTCATTTGGGAGATTTTTGAGATGATGCAGCCATAAAATTTGTATATAAGCTGAGGGGGTGTGGAGGCTTTCATCCTTCTGTGCCTCAGGCATTATATTTCAGTGTTTCTGATACTCAGGATTGTGCTGTTCTGTAATGCACAGCAGAGCAATTGTTTGTGTGTGTGTGTGTGTGTGTGTGTGTGTGTGTGTGTGTGTGTGTGTGTGTGTGTGTCTGTGCGCACTCTGTATATGTGTATGTGGGGGGGGGGGCCTTCATACTGTTTTGGTGATTATACTCACCACAACCATTATATAGGTACTCACATTTTTTTAAACTGCATTGTATTCTTTTTTTACGCAAATGTCATGTGTGCACCTTTGTAACAAACCTGTGTTCATCTCTTCTATAAAGAGATTTTCTGATGTTTTATATTACTGAATTTGAAGTGGCAATAACTGGGTAAAAAAAACTGGATGTAGGAAAATGACTAAGTCAAGCCATCTGCGAGCCAGAACAGCTCCTTAATATGACAGTGCTAGTTCATGTTGCCTTGTGTAAAGGAACTCTCTAATCTCCATTGCTGGGTAAAACTAAATAACTGCAGTGTGAAATAAAGTAAGCCCCATGATCCTGGTGATTTTTTCAGAGTGGGACTCGATGCATGGTTACACTATAAGGTGAAGGATACAACCAAGAAGCATGGCACTCAAAGTATGTAATAACAATTAAAGAACAGCCTTTCTCTGCTTTGAACCCACAAAGTACTGGGACAGCCTCTGGTTCCTCATGACTTTGAAATGGATTAATCAGGTTAGTAGAGAATGAACACATGAATGAAAGAAAGAATGACTTACATTCAGTGCAGTAAGTGCATTATGTAAAATAGATGCATTTCTTATTCAAAAAGCAATTACCGTTAACTTACAGAAAACACTTTGCAGAGATGTTTCATAAAGATAATGCCATTCTTAAAAGCCCTTAGCCTCTTCTTGCTTCTGCCTTAAGTGCATTTCTTATAATCAGATTAAAGATTTGAATCATGGTTTTAATATAAAGCCAGTTATACCAAGCTGTATGATAGATAACTGATTCGTTGCCATTGTGAGTGTGTCTGGTTAGGTCAGCCCACTCACTCTGTTGACATAAGAACTCTAATCTTATGAATGTGTCAGCAATGAGAACAAGTCCCTTTTCTTTTGGATTAATCCTTATAAATACTTGTTTCATATAACAGTAAAAAAAGCAGAGTCCTATATATGAAAGAAAATCACATTACCATGGCAAAATTCCCTAAATTGAATTATCAGCATTTGCTTTGGATCACAGAACTCCAATTAATTTAGAGATGCAGTAACATTTCTATTTTCAAAGCTTCTTATTGAAAATGATTTATTGCAGCTGTTGTAATATGCACAGAGTAAAACTAGGCAAAATGCAAGATGCGTATACATTTTAAAAGGTTTGAATAAATGCCATGTTCCAGTAGTCACATATCAGATGACCTCTTAAGGATACATTTCACATATTCCTTTATTGCATTTTGTTAACTGAATAAATTCACTGCACACAAGTCTGTTTTCAAGGGTGACCCAGATGCATGCCTGCTACAAACAACTGGTGATAATGTGAATGAAACCAAGGACTACAGCATGAAGTTTGTTTGCCGTTTATATCCTTAATCCTCTGAGATAAGTTATCAGACTAAATTCTACATATTTACAGTTGCTTTGTACCAAATAATGCATGCACATGAGAGAGAGAGAGAGCAGAGAGAGAGAGAGATAAAGTGTACAAAATTGTACAAAGCGTTTCTTATAATGCAATATGCATTAAAAGCTAAACCATAAAAAGTAACTTTCTAAGAATGTCTTCGAAACTGGTTCTTATTGTTATAACAGTCATGTTTGTCTACATCAGATATCAGGGTAACACAATGCCGGTGACACTCTGTGATCTCTATTTTAAAGTTACTGGCTTGAAAGACAGAAAAAAAATAATTTATTCTGTCAGAAAAAAGGGTGACACTAAGGAGTGGAATGGCTGTCTTTAATGATGAGAGATGCATTTAACTATGAAGGATATCCAGCCTTTACAATGCACTACATTCATCAAATTCTGAAGAGGGATTTGGGGAATCACAGTGAACTGAACGCTTGCAAGGTATGTGCATTTTGCAGGACAGCATCATGGAGTTAAAGCAGAAAATATATATTTGATCATTTAGCCAACAGTTATAAGGAACCACACCATTACAATATAGTGACGTGGAGTGCACATGTCCATTTCTCAGTGATCACTGAGGATACAAGGCCTGCCAGAACACTACATTTTATCACAAAATGTAAAGAAATGAGCAGACACTGAAACCATTTTTTTTGAATTGTTCAATTTACAACATATTTCTAGGCACACATGAAACCTCCATATATAAGAAGAGGAAATAAGCAATAAATAACTGCATCCAGAAGGTAATGCAGTATTTAATAACATGCATTAGCGCAGAATCCTTTTTAAAATTTTTCTTTAGCAGTTTTAAGAAAAGATTGTATTTCTCATATTTAGATCTTAGGGAATGTAATAAAATTACATTCTACTGTCTTATCCTCGATTTAACTCCTGCACTGTCAGGCATTTGTAAGGATATTAAAAGTTTCCAGTTGTAACAGTAAGACCAGTTCCCAGGAAGAAATCCAAGAAAACTTTGTTTTATCCCCCCTCCAGTGTCTGGATATCTACATCTTTTCATGGCATTCATACTAATAAATGTGTCTTTTAAAGTAGGTTAGCACAGCACAGTGTTGCAATAGTTACAAGTGCTGCATCACGGTGCTAAATTCCCCATCTGTTCTTGGCCTGGCTGGACTGTTATTTCTATAAATTTTACAGATCTTTCTTCTATCTGTGTAGGTTTTGATTGGTGATCTGGTTTCCTCCAATTTCTATTAGCCTGGATGTAACCATAAAGGCTTAAAAAGTAAAAAAATAAAAATAAGTCATGGAAATTTAGAAGCCATGTAACTGAAATACTTGATATCCTTAAGGGGTAATTTGTATATAGGTTCATAGGTGTTTACTAGGCTAAAAAACCACAAGGGCATTTTTAAGCCTAGCCGTGCATCACGAATCTCTGTCAAGTTCTGATATCCTTGATAAGTGTAAGTACGACTTGGGAGATGAAACAATTACAAGCAGGGGCCCTGGAAGATGAACCTTTTACAGGTTGCCTATGTCCATTAGAGACATACCTGACAAACCAGGGATAAATTTCCTGTACCCCATCCAATTGTCTGAGTTGCACTTGAATTGGGTTAGGGAGGAACTCAGCTTTGCAGTAATCTCTAGGATAAATTACTGTCTTTCCAGCAGGTCATATTTATATCACAGGCAAGGTTTAAGTCTTCAGAATGTATAATTCTGGTGCTATTTGTTTTGCGGATATGCAAAAGATCCATTAGAGTGGGCACTGATAATGCCCTGTATGCCAGGTTTAGATCTCCCCTCAAAAGCTTGTAGGAGACTACAAGGATAGGTCGTTAAGGTAATCTGCAAAGGACATTTTATTTATGCCATTCTTTTAGTAAGAAACCTCTGTGGATGTGTTCCATTTGTTGGATATGCCTGGTTAGGTGTATACCAAAGGGGCCATTGTACTCAGTGATAGCTCTGAAGAATGCCAAATACAGTGGAATATTTACTTCCTTGGACTATGATGCCATACCTATGTTTATAAGTTGTACAGCATATAATGATTTCCTCACTGCTGTAGACACACAATGGTCAAATGCTAGATTACTGTCTATGTGTGTTCCTAAGTCCTTGACTACTGGGTCAGCTCTAAGGGGTACATTGTCAATACGATAGTTAACAGGGGTGGATGACTTCCCAATGGATGCTATTATGCATTTCTTGGCATTTAGTTTTAGTCCATGGCTCTGACACCAGTTGTTTGTCTGTGTCAGCCTTTCCTGGAGAACATTTGTGTCAGTGTGAGATTCAATGACAGCTCCTAATTTGCAATCATTTGGAAATTTAGTCAGCCAGAGACCAATGACATTGACCTTGACTTCAGAGAAGTAAATGCCAAAAAGGAGCAGTCCAAGGACTGATCCCTGAAGGACTCCACTTGTGACTGGCCTCTTTGTAGAGGTGGACTCCCCAATTCTAACTTCCCAGGTCCTGTCTGTGAGCCAGTTAGTTAACCACCAGGTTACATATGGGTTTGTACCTAACCTCTTGAGTTTGTCAACAATGCCTTGGCCAGGTGAAGGTAGGTAGTGTGAACCATTTTGCCCTCATCCATTGCTTTAGTGACCTTCTCAAATAAGCCCACCAGGCTGAGTAAGCATGACCTGCCCATGACAAAACTAAACTAGGTTGGGTTCAGTGTCTGGAGGTTTACTATATCACTACTGATCATTCCCATGATAATTCTTTCCATGGCTTTACATATAAGACTAGTGAGACTTATGGGTCTGTAGTTTCCAGTGTCTGTAGATGGCCCACCTTTATGCAGAGGGATGACTGTTGCTGTTCTCCATTCATGAGGCACAAAGCCTATTTGGAGGCTACAGTTAAATAGCAATTCCAGACGCTCTGCTAGATCATGTTTCATGCTATTTAGAAGTCATCCTGGGATATTGTCTGGGCCCATTAATGGAATGTTCTTGGCCTTAGAAAGAGGATTAAGGACCTGTTCCCTAGTGATAGCAGGGAGAGATATATTTGAAGGTATTTCCTGAGGGAAGGCTGAGGGGGAAAGAGGGGTAAATTTGGAGATGAATTTATTAGCCAGTAGGTTTGCTATATCTTTTGACTCGGTATAGGTGACTTCATTTACAATATGCTCTGCACACAATTATGTATTGCCTTTGAGGTTGCAGACATAGCTAAAGAATTACTTGTGGTTGTCCTTGGCCTCTGAGTTGTTTGTTTATTTGATGAGAGTGCTTTTATCCTTGGGCCTCCATTACAGGAGGTTTAAGGTATCATACAGTGAAAACTCTAGCTTGGCTAGATTTCCCTTTCAGTTTTTACTGAATGGTTTGTTTGTGTGACCATTTATAATTTGACTTGTAAAGAAATGAAAGTAGGTAAAATAGTAAACCCATGACATGGCCTTAAGAGTGTCTGTGTGGTTCTGTGTACATATCCTGTAATGGTATAGAGTTGTATTAGGGATTTGTACTGTGGCTTGCTTTCAGAGTGTGCAGCAAAATTCATTTATTCTATCATAGTCCTGAGCAGGATAAAACTTGTGTGATGGCCGTGTCCTGGCCCAGCAATCAAGGAGCCTCAGTCCTCACCATTAACACCAGTGAGGTCATGTCATATAAGAGAAAAGGATAACAAATACACACAGTAAAGTACAATTTCCCTTAAGTGCACACATAGATCACAGTCAGTCTGGGGCTGGTTGCTTCCATGCTTTCCAGGTCCCCAATAAGATTCCCTACTGGAACAGCTATATGGTCCAGATCTCAGCCTAGCTATCAAGCTAACCTCCAGTACCCTCTCTGTCCCAACAGTGCTTTGTGTCCCTGCCCAGGTAGCTGACACACCACACACACTTTGAGATAAGTATTTATAGAACTTCACAGACACTCCTGGGAAAGGCTGACACAGATTTTCCAGCTGTGCCCCTTTATCCAGACTGTACCGTAGTAATTTCTGCCACCACCAGCTAATACTTATCAGCTACCCAAATGCTCTTAAAAAGGTGTCCAATCCAACAGGTAATGTGACTATTCAGTCTAAGGTTTATTAGAGTGGCTTATTACAATAAACTCTATAAATATGCAATGTACTCTAGAGCCTACTTATCTCTACACAAACAAGCCACAGGTAAAGGTTTTTAAAATATTTAATAATAAATAATTAAAACACAAAGCAATACTACTACACCACAGTGATATCTAACAGTTCAGAGATCATACAGAAACCTAAAACAATACAGTAGGAAAGTTCTGATATAACAGAAAAACACTTGTCTAACTTTCTTCTATGTTCCTAGCTATTACTACAAGAAAACATGCTTCTGTCTACATAAGACAACAGGCAGAGTGCTGATAAGTGGGATATCAAGATCAAAATGCTCTCAGTCTCTCTCTGAAAAATAGTTTTTAAACTCACTAACAAACATCTTTGCTAGGCCCTCACAAATTACATAATTTTGACACATAGGTTTTCCCAGTATACAAATTACATCATTTTGACACTTAGTCTGGAGTTCCCAGGCCAACAAACTGCATTTAGCAATATAACACATGTTCAGGAAACTACAACAATAAAAGACATTTCACATGTACACTCTAGCAATTATTCCTTAAGTTAAGACAATAGAAAGAATGTGTTCAGCTAGCCTCTTCGGAATCACTATCTAGATCAAATGGGTATAAAAGACAAAATTTTAACTTCAAAAGAAAAGATGTGAAGTGCTTGGCTTAGTTTTCCTTACAGCAGATGGCAATGTTGCAACAATCTTGAAGTTCACATTTTACAGTGTTTCCTTTCATTTAAGAACACAAGCCTGTATTTTACATTTATATATACAAATTATAGAATTATGTATCATATTCTATTTGACTAGGCTGGCAGCCTCCGCCCATCTTCCCCCAATCTTCACATCTTGTATGAGAAATCAGATAAAATTTGTTTAAAAAGCAAGTAAAAGTAGCCATTGAGAGTAATCCCCATCCCCGAGAAGAAATGATGTCATGCTCATATGATCACTACACTTGACTATTATCTCAGAAGTACAACATTCCTGAGAATTCTTCATCTAATGGCTATTGTCTGAGCTCCCAAAAGATGTTTTTATTCTTGTCAAAAGCAGTCAAGTTAGTGGGCAAAATAATGACTGCAAAAACCACAAAGGTTACTACAAACAAAATGCACTCACATTACAGTAGGCCCACAGAGGGTGAGGATGACAAAACAAAAGCCAACCTTGACAATCATACTGCACCATAGTTTTTATACTTTCATAGTTTGCCAGCTTTGAAAACATTAATTACTAATGATGCTTACTTTAACAAAACAAAGTAAAATAAAATAACAATAAAGTAAAGCACAGACCACACTGTCATTTTATATCTATTTAAAAAAGCAGGATCTTCATATTGTAGACTCAAAATAGATGCAATCAGTTTCACCAGGAAAAATACTACTTTCTTAAAACAGTAATTAACATTTTAATTAGAACATTACCATTTAAATGAATAAAAAAAGTAAAGCCAAGTGGAAAATGGTTGCATGCACAAAGACAGTTCAAATTCTAGCTATCTGACTAAAAATAAAAGAAGTAAAAAGATGTAATTAAACTAAAAAAAATAGCAAATCCTAACATAAACTTTACTAAACAGCTAAATATATCAAAGAAATCAACTGATAGTATTTTTATTTTTTAAATGCCTCAGAGAATAAGAGTAGAAAAGCACTCGCTAGTCCCTCTGTTCATGAAACCCTCTCATAAATCACTTTTAACTGTATTTACTGTAAACTAAGGTAATCAACTTTCCCTCTGATGTCAGAGGGAACACTTGTGCTTCAAGAAGACAAAAAATTGTTGAATCGTCAACTTGAAAACTGTAAAAAGCATAGTTTGTATGAATAAACTTTGCTGCATCTCCTTGTGAAGATCTAAACCCATTACACCCACTTACGTGAATATACCAACTTCCTGATAACACAAAAAACTTGAAAAGACCACACAGTCTTGTACAAATGGAAACTACCGTAGCAGTGATTCTCTGTGGAAAACAATGACTGCTCAGGAAAGACTCAGTGAATTCAAATTAACAAGATGTAGGTCTCATCCACTTAGAACTCTGATTCATACCTCTCAAGTTTACCTCATTACGAGGAATGTACCTCATTTGGGGGTCGTAAAAAGTTCATGTTCCTCAAAGTCCATTGAAATTCCACACTGAAAGACTCTGTCACACCTTCAATTTTAGGACTTTTTTAAGTGAAATCCATGGTAGATAGAACTGAATTATTAATTCATTAAAAAATCTTCTTTATAAGTAAAACCAACATATTTTAACCATCCAAATGGCCTTCGTAATTGAAGTTGTTAGTAAGCCATTAGTATGTGTTCCACATTTTGCCTATTTGTTCCTTATTATGAGGACTAGTGTTCCTCATTTTGGAGATGGAAGGTTGAGAGCAATGCACTGATTAGTAGCTTAACCTTGAAACAAGATGGGGTCAGTTCTGAGTGAAACATAAAAATGCCTGCAATATATGATTTTAATATTTTGATATTTGGCTCATAACTCATTCCTTAATCCTTCAGTGTGAGACATATTATTCACTAAACAGCATGCAAAGAAAATAAAAGAAAACATGTAAGATAGTCAGTACCATTATTAACAATTATTGCAAAAAACATGCCTGAGTAATCTTTGTTGTTAAAAGCCCTTTATACTTTCTCAGTAACACAAGCATGATGAAGACAGATTTATAAATGTAAAAAATATGTCAGACTATAGAATGCAAAGCAGGGACAATTCAGTATGTCAGCTTTCTCAAAAATGTTTTTTTTCTGCATTCTATGCTACTTGCAATAACATGGTCCCCTGCAAAAGGGTCTCTGTGCTATTTATAATGCTTCAGTAAGGATTGCACTGCAGTTTTTATGCTATTTCTACTGTGGAAAACATGTGAATCTTGCTAATTAAACAATGCATTATCCACTCTGTTTCACACCATGACGCCCTAACATCAGTGATGTTATACATAGCTATGTGTCCTGGTCACCAAGATAAAGATTTTCAACATACTAATGGCCACAGTCATTATAATACCAAGCTTCCCATCATGGCCATACTCAGGCATTTAGGTTGTACAGTGTGTGTGCCCCTACGGAGCTTGGAAATGCAACCTGTCATCACCCTCCAACACACACACACTACTGACAATATGCATCATGCTGCCATAGAAGGGCATCATGATGCTCTGCTGCCCACTGATGCCCGACACTTGGTTTATGAGAAGTGTGGCATTGAACCATGGCTGTCATCTTCACTCCAGGGCTTGGTATGGCATAGGAACTGAGCACTCATCATCAGCAGGACCTGAGTTGGGCAGGACTCCTGTGTAGTAAAGCCATGGGTGCACATACTGGGAGGAAGGGATAACAATGAAGGTCCCTGTACAAGCTGGATGCCTGGTACACATTTGCCCAAGCACTGCATGATGCCTTGGCCATCACTTGCTCTCAAGAATGCTGCCAGCTATGGAGGTACCACACATACCATCTCAGTAATGACAGTTATTGCTTGATTTACAATTGTTATAAAAACTATACTTAATCTGGTTTACAGAACCATGTGGATTTGTTATGACTGCTTCACCATTGCATAGCAGTTCTTTGTCCATGGAGAATTCTAGTATGTATCCCGAGTTTCTGTGCTACTGTTCCAAATTCTGCCAATTATGTTTAGGTTCACTATGGTAAGCATTAAAGCTGTACTTAACCTGCTTACCACAGCAACGGGCATTTTTTTTTCATTTTACCACTGTCATTATTGCTTTGTTATTCATTAGCAGTGCACATTGGTTTACATACATATACTCTATGTTACTCTCGTACATACTGGACCAGTTAGGCTGCATTAATATCCCCTGTTGTCGCAGTCTGCCATACAATAGCTGTTCCCTAGCCACTGTTTTATATTTGCTGCTATTTTTCCATTCGGGGACTGTCTTAATAAAGTGTACTACATCATACATATACTGCCTATGATATTTGTTTCTTGATATGTTCTCTTTTTCTCAACTATTTTATGTTGCCTCATTTTGCTCATTCCAGTTTATTTTATTTTTTTTTTCTGCAGTATTAGCTGTGCGCAGCAGGCAGCAATGATGCAGCAGCCCCCATCTCCTGCACTGGCCATCATGCTGACTGCTGCGTGTTGTGTCTCCAATAGTTTCCATGATTGCCTCTGCGCAAGGTGATGAAACACACATCTTGTAGAAGGTGAACTGCTAGTCTCAGGGTTTACAGAAAGCCCCCACTTCTGCCTCTCTAGTGGGTGATATAGACTCCCTATCAAAGTGTGTCATGTAGGTGCCATCCTGGGGCATTTGTTCTGAGGTTCAATGGCCATTGAGGACTGTTGTGAGTGGGGTGAGGGCTCAATGCCAGGACTGGCACACTGGTTTGCTCTCCATTGTGACTGAATTCACACAAGTGCCATGGCATGACCACTGATTCACCAGTAAGGAGTCTACCCCTGGTGTCAACCACTGAGGCAACTGACTTTTAGGTGTGTTTTCCTTTTGAAAGGCTTGGCAGGCTGTCTCCACTTTACCATATCTTCCATCATGGATTTCTCCTACCTTATGTCACTCCCCTTCTCATCATTATGGTGCAGCCCCCCTCCATTACCAGCTGTCCACCTATTTTTGTCTGTGTATATCTAATGTGCCCCACCCTCTCTGTCAGTACAACCCTCTTTGTCCCTGGTGCCATTCTAATACATGCCTTCCTAGTCATCACTTACCCATGATTCCTTCCTCCCTACTCGACTTCTGAATAAATAATTAAAAAAGCACTTTTCCCACAATATATATATATAATGCCAGTCTTCCTTGCCCTCTGCCATTCTCTGTGCTTTTCTGTTTGCTGTTTCCCTTTCTAACTGTCGTATCATCCACTTTCCTTCCCATTTATATAATAAACCAACTTGGCACTTTGCTGTGTAGTCATTGTCTGGGATCTCAGCTGTCCTTATATTGCTGAAATCCAGTACTTCTCATGTCAGCCATGCTACGTGCATGCTGATTC
>NC_056748.1:213397083-213459583 GCF_019279795.1 Protopterus annectens
GTACCCACCCCCACCACACGTGCACATTCATACATTTATTAGAGGTATGGCATCCACCCCCTCCCACAATCACATCCATGCATTTATTAGAGGTATGGCATCTAGCCCCCCCCCCCCACACACACACACATGTGCACATTCAGGCATTTATTAAAGGTATGGCATCCAGCCCACCCCCCACACGAGCATATTCAGGCATTTATTAAAGGTATGGTATCCACCCCCCCCACACACACACACACACAGGCACATTCAGACAGTTATTAGAGGTATGGCATCCACCCTCCACATGTGCACATTCATACATTTATACAGACACGTGCATACATATACAGAAACATGCAACATGCACACTTACACTGACAGTCTTAACCCCACAAGCACATATACACACATACTCACAGACTGCCCTACCTGCACACACTCCCCATAGTCAGACAGCCCCCCCTTACCTGATATCACTCAGAGACATACCTGACCCATTCGCCTATACAGACACAAGTGCACTCGTATTCTATCTATCCCCTAACTAATCCCCCAACTGCAACCTCCCATGCAGGTGTGTATACACACACACATCTGCAAACAAACACACAAATATGCATGCACACACGTGCACACACACACACACACACACACACACACACACACACACACACACACACACACACACACACACACATATACATGTGTGCACTCACATGTTAGCACATCATGCACACAAACGTACACACACAAACTCACAGAAATACACACACAACCATGCATGTGCTCATGCACACACACACACACACACACACACACACACACACACACACACACACACACACACACACACACCACCACCACTAGTGAAACTGTGATAGTTTACCTCCAGTGTAATTACATGCTTTTTTGTAATGAATTGTGGCAAATGGTAGTACTTGTAACATTTAAGTTAGTCACAGGGCAACGTTCCCTTAGAAGCTCATATTTAGTTAAAAGAAAATTCAACACGCAAGAGAAGAACTGTTGCTTAGAAAAGAAAGTCAGTCTTAATATGTCCATTTTTTTGTGTCAAACAAGATACATCCTCTGGCAAATGTTCATGCTTATGTCTAAGGTCAGCTTCTGGTGATTTCTCCTGTCCACCTGGTGAATCTGGGCATACTGGGGCAATGCAGCAACTGCCTCTTGTACACAGACAACCCTCTACTCCTACCACCCAACATTACAACCTGCGAGAGATGCACTTACATAGCCAAACTGGAAGCAAATCTCTCTCCAGCTAAGATTTTGCTAGACAGTCAAGAGGAGAAGGTTTACACCTGCTCTACACCTCAAACAACACATAGCCTTTCAAAACCCACACCATCAACACCTACACATAGCAACACTAAACCCACATATGTGGAGGTCCTTAACATTAACCTGCCAAACCGAAGCATAAAAAACCCAGTCACAACCAAAGTGACACATAGCTCACAGCACCAGTGTGCCACACAACAACAGCCCCTAAGGCTGGACAATGTACCCAACACTTTAGTCATAGGTGACTCTATAGTCAGGCACACTGATGTCCCACTCACCAGGCTAAACAAGGAAATAATTATAGTCGGCTGCCTGTCAGGTGCCATGATCTGCCACATAACGCATGCACTCATGTCACTCCACAACAACTACAAATATAACTCTGTCATTGTCCATGTTAGAGTGAATGACTTGAGAGTACCTCCCTGGACTACATGAAAAGAGACATGGAAGAGTTCTTGGATCATATGGCCCAGGCAGGTATGACCCTAGACCTGAGTAGCATCTTGCCTTTGCCCAGAATGATACCACAGTATAAGGACAAAATGATTGACTTCAACAATTGGCTAAGCTTTTGGTGTCATTCAAAGGGGATCTAGTATCTGTCTGCCTGGGATGACATTGTCGACAGACCACGATGCTTTGCCAGAGATGGTCTGCACCTGTCACCCCTGGGATTCAGGTTACTGGCTAAGGCTCTTGCCACCCCTATAGTGCCTTTTTTAGGCAAAGTTCAAAGGACAAAACCACCACCGTAACAGGTGCAAGCATGCAAATTCTGAAGGTAATGTTACTCAATGCTTGAAGTCTAAACCTCAAAATGCACTCTCTCGAGGCACTCCTAAAAATGGAGAACATCGATATATGTGCAGTGACTGAGACCTGGTTCAAGGCTACAGAGAGCAACCCTGCAATACCAGGCTACAACTCTTACCACACTTTTCAGCCACCAAACCAGGACCAAAACACTAAAGGTGGAGGAGTGTCCATATTCACCAAGGATATTCACACCTCCAGGCTAGTTGCCCAACACAATGCGTCTGAAATTCTCCAGGTGCAACTAACACTAGGTAAGACTTCAATCCAAATTGTAGCTTGCTACAGATCCCCCACCATGCCCCAAGATTCTCACTACACCTTTCTAAACATACTGGAAAGTATTAAGATACAACCAAACACCCTAATACTGGGTGATTTCAACTATCCTGCCATTAACTGGGAAAACTACTCAGGTACCAAAACCTTTTCCCAATGGTTCTTGGAATTCATAAATTCCAGTGCCCTGGATCAACTAATCCATTGTCCTACCAGGAGGTCCAATATCCTAGACCTGGTCAGTACCAACATGGGAGATAGATGCTCCACGTCAGTGGTCACCCCCTCATTGGTCAGGTCTGACCATAAGCAAATCACCCTTGACATCCACATCCCAACCCCACCCCCCAGTAAGGAAACCTCCATAAAAAACTTCTCCAAAGCCAACTTCATGCTACTCAAGTCAGAAGTGACAAACTTCATGACACCCATGTAGACGGGATCTGAAATTTTGACTGCTGAATCCTACACTAAGGCACCGTATGAGCACATCCACTCATGCATGAATCGTGCCATCCCAAATAGAACCAAGATGCTTTCCTACAAAAAAAG
The DNA here is from genome assembly GCF_019279795.1 of Protopterus annectens. Classification (NCBI taxonomy): domain Eukaryota; kingdom Metazoa; phylum Chordata; order Ceratodontiformes; family Protopteridae; genus Protopterus; species Protopterus annectens. The sequence goes on from NC_056748.1 coordinate 213,400,021, forward strand.
GAAGCCAATCTGGTAGTCCCCTGCCATAAACAAACTATACAATGGAAGGAAGAAACTGTTGCAGAAAAGAGGAAAATCCCAGGGTGCAAAAAACTCCCTTACCAGCCTCAGTAAGAAGCTGAGATCCTTCATAAAATCCTCAAAAGCTAGTTATGAAAATAAAACTGCCAACGATTCCAAAGATAACCACAAGGCATTCTATAGTTATGTCAAGAATCTAAATGGCAATGCTCAGATCTGCTCTGAGCTACAATAGAATGGCATTAAATATACTGATCCCAAGGATATTGCAAATATCCTGGCAGATCAATTTAGTGCCAACTTCACCCCCCTCTCATCCCCTAAATGGCCCATCTCAACACCAAAAGATTGCCAAATTCTGGTAATCACGGCCACACAGGTAGAAACTGCACTCTACAAAGCTAAGAATACAGCATCCATGAGACCAGATGACATCCTGGGCTGTGTACTACATGAACTACAAAATAAACTGGCACCTCACCTAAGTGTCATGTTTAATCATAGCCTCACCTCAGGCTTAGTGCCCACTGAGTGGTGCACAGCTACAGTTATCCCACTCCACAAGGGGAGGTTCATCTTGGATCCCAGGAACTACCATCCCATCAGTCTGACGAGTCTGCAAGGGCATGGAATGCATTATCATGGAACTTATAAACAAAGACATTGGCAACCTTCAAACACTGGACCCCACCCAGTTTGGGTTCGTGAAGGGCTGATCTTGTCTCCAGAACCTGACTGACTTTTTCGAATCAGTCTCCAGAGCTGTGGATGAGGATAAGGTGGACCTTGCCAAGGCTTTCGACACCATCCCCCACTCTGGAATCACAGATAAACTTACTAAGCTGGGCATAAATCCCCAAGTCACTCGATGGGTTGCCAACTGGCTTACTGACAGAACCCAGACTGTAAAAGTAGCTGACTCCAAATCCAGCTCCAGACAAGTGACAAGTGGAGTACCTCAGGGTTCAGTCCTGGGACTGCTCTTGTTTGGCATCTACTTCTCTGAAGTACAGGCCAACACTAAGGGACTCTGGCTAACAAAGTTCGCAGATGACTGCAAACTGGGAGCCATTACTGAATCCCCAAATGATATGGATATTCTGAAAAAGGGCCTTACAGAAACAGATGCTTGGTGCCAGAGCCATGGGCTCAAGCTTAATGCCAAGAAATGTATAGTTATCCCCTTTGGGAAAAAACATGTACCCATGAATTACCACATAGGTGGCAGTACACTAAACACCAAAAGTGTGATGAGGGACTTAGGGACACAGGTGGTCAGCGGTCTCCCCTTTGATAACCACATTGCCACAACAGTCAGGAAATACTTCTATGTGGCACACCTTATCACTAAGGACTTTTCATCCAGAAAAAAGGAGGCCATTGTCCCACTGTATTCATCCCTCATTAGACCCATTATACAATATAATGCCCCATTTGGTATGTACCTCACAAGACATCTGCAACAGCTGGAAAGGCGGCAGAAATACCTCACTAAAAGAATCACAGGCCTAAAGCAGATGCCATATGCCGACCATCTAAAGAAACTCCAGCTATATATACTCTGTGGTATATTGTCTACTCAGAGGTGATCTCTGCTAAACATAGAAGGCCATGTCAAACCCTGAGCTGTTGGACATGCTCTACTTAAAGAAATCCCAGTCCCTCAGAGCCACACACTCCAGAGATCTAAACCTTGTCATCACAATGAACAAAACATGCTGGAGGGATAAGTTCCTGAACCAGAGACTTCCCATACTCTAGAATAGACTGCCCATACATGTCAGGCAGAGCACCTCCTTGGCCCTCTTCAAAAGGAACCTTGATGATTGGATGGGAGATAGGAAATTCACCCTGGGGATCTTGTCAGTAGCCCTGCTAGACAGGGGTCCAGGGAAGTAATATCCAGGGAATTGTTATGGCTAGACTTGTATAGGCCCTAGGGCCGACAGCCTAGTACCAGCCTATGAACCTACATGTAAGCGAGGTCATCCCATTACAAGCGATTGTATTGAGGATTTAAAAAGCATCTCTTCAGGGGGCAAAACACTCTGATGGCTCCTAAAGCCCCCCCCCTATTATTCACATTTCAATTTCCCTGTATTTCAAACAAACTGTTATAAGCAATTTAACACCAGTCCTCCTTTTTATCAGAAGTATACTATCCTTTGAAAAAATAAAGTTACAATCATGTGTGTATTGCCATCTTTCTCCACTGTAAAGTGAACAATGAAATAAAAGTAAACGGCAACTCAAGTTGGTATGCATAAGCAACTGTAACTCAACTTGGTTGATTGGAGCTAGTGACTGAAAGCATAAAAATATGAACTTCTTCACTCTATTTTCTTGATGTACTTAATATTTCATACATTAGTTCTTTCATGTTTATCATCTTGAAAAAATGGTGTATAATGAAGCTTTGCAGTATTCCTACATCTGGTGAGAGGTTAAGTCCATTCATCACATTCCCACATTTGAAATCAAGAACAAAATGCAACCTTAAGAAACAGGATGAGAAATTAAGGACGATCAAGTATTACCTCTAAAACAGTTGTTTATATTTTAGATCCTTTATGATCTTGCATATCATTACTCATCCATTAATTCATGTTTTGCCTACATTAATCTACCCACGTGAAGACAATGTGATGGCATTATAAGGTGGTATCATCTCCTGAATAACTCTGTATGCAGAAATATGGAATTCAACAATATCAGTGAATCACTAATAAGGTATTCTTCCCAATGTTTAATTTGTCCTCAATGAAGATGCCAGAATAAATGCTGACTTAAATGTTAATATATTATTTAATTAAATGTGCTGTTTTGTGTTCCATACAGCTAGTGTACAGCACAAAAGCACAACGCCTTTTAGACCTTTACTTTAAACCATCCTTTGCAGGAAAGTCTGGGAAGCACATCACTGTCAAGATGCAGCAATTACAGTAATGTACTTTTATGTAACATGTTAGAAGTGCAAAACGTATCACACTCACCAACAGTGCAGATGCCTTTGTTTTCTATTGCATCTCCAGGTAAACTGATTGCCAGCACTGCAGTGCAATATGAGCTTCGGGGGCTGCACTCCTGAGTAGGCTGCCCTTCCGATGAGATGTTAAACTGAGGTCCCTTCTGCTTGAGTTGGTGGCAGCTCATATGGATGTAGAAAGGTCACATTCCACCTAATGATAAGGGCAGGGGAAGTTCTACAATACCTGTCCAAATTTCCCTGTGGTGTTTAACATAAATACCAGCTCAAGTGTCCCATAAAAGAGGCCACATGCTAAGTGGGATTAACCTGGTCAACAAATTATAGATAAAAAGTAAATAAATTACTAAATAAAAATGTGAACTGGTGTTACATAGCATCCTGTTGTTACTTCTTGACATTACAACACCTTGTAGCATTAGACAGTTGTGCTGATGTATTGTAAACATCGGTGACAAAATGCTCACATGCATAGAAAATCTTACCACCATTTGACAACTCTGCAACCTGAAGTACTATAATGTACAACAGTCTGGTGAGAAGTGTTAATGTTCTGAGTGTCTTATCACTGCATAGCTGCAATGACACAAAATGGAGCAATACCCCCCCACCAGAAAATGGAGCAACCCCCCCCCCCGCCACCACAGATTTTAAAATGAAGTTAGTCGTTTGGCAATTTTGTCAGCTTCAGACCGTAATACACATATTTAAGACACAAGATACAGGTTGTAAACAAAGAGCAGGTCATTAGGGAAATGTGGACATTCTACTGCTGTCATAAGACCTTGAAATGGGGCAAGTATACCAGTAGAGACATAAAAATGAAGATGACACCAAGGAAAAAGCTATACTACCCAGCATCCCAAGAAAAAACTGTGTAAAAATGGTGCTCTAATATCTTTGATCTACAAGGGAAAGCACTCACCTGCAGTAACATATTCTCAGTCAAGATGGTGCTAAGTAGAAAGGGAGAGAGACAGAGGGACAGAAAGAGGAAGTGAGAGAGTGAGAGAGAGATGATGTCCTAAATACATCTGAGGAATAAAATACAGCAGGACTACCAAAATTCTGATGGAAAGCATTTTGTTTCAGGTTTTGAGAGAGCAAAGTGAATTTTAGGCTTTGAGAGTGATCAGAGAAATTAGGTTTAAGGAGGGGGGTTGGACCTTTAAATTGTTAGTTTTAAGAAGAGGGAAGGGAGTTTTAGGCTTAGGGAGCAACCACAGGCTTTAGGGTTAAGGAGGAAGAGTGGAAGCTTAGGTTAAAGGACCAAAACTTTGAGTTGGAAACTGGATGGGAGTTTTAGTTTTAATTTTAGATTCTGATACAACTATGTAATTTTATAGGGTCAGGTGTGGGGAGGATTACAGAGAAATGGGAGATCAGTCTAGTGTGGGTTTAATCACTTGCTTTTTCAAGTCAGAGGCACTGAACAGGTGTCCCATGAGCTACTAGTGAGGAAGCACCTGCAGTGGACCCATATTTTTATATCCTCTGCACTTTTACATCAGTCCTGGTCCATATAATATATAAAAAATTGATCCTAATTATGCAATATGCCAGTTTGTGCAGAAATGACTCCCACTGTACTAAACTGCAGAGTTTCCAAACTTGCTCTGCTAAACCAAACATACTGAAATACACTGATTTTTGCTAAATCCAGGTCCATAAAATATACCATCATTGCATCAGTGATCAACAGTAGCTCACTTCGTCTTTTACCAGAGGTCTGGAAGCCACATTTTTGAAGATATGTTGTCAGAGTACATGACGTCTGAATAGCAGGTACAAGAATTGAGCTGCACCTACATTGGCTTCATTCACTTGGCTAAGTATGAAGGAAAATTTCAGCCTATTGATGCCTGAGTGAGAAACTTTTGATCAAATTTTCCATAAGAAATACATGCTGATAAAATTTGTATTATTTATATATCAGCAGTTATTCAACTTGTTTTGGATTTTCTTTTTTCTTCCATATTTTTGAAAGAATGGAGTTCATTTTGTTAAAAGAAAGGGAGATGTGAAGTAAAACCACCACTTAGAGAAGTGGGGAGGATTGCCTCCTGACAAAAAAATGTATTTTTATATTGTGTTAACACTTTATTTAGTTTTTTCTAACTGACACTTTAACAGTTTTAGTCTTGGTGAAATATACACGATGCAACCATCTCAAAAGGACTGAAGCATATCACACTGCATTACTTTATGGAGTAGGTCATGAAACAGACATACATTATGAAATATTATCAAAACATAGTTTGAGAGTGATACTGTCCATAAGAACAGATGCCATGCATTTTCCAGGTTAGGTGAGAGATCTACAATCCTAGAGGTCCTTCCATTCCCCCAACAATGAGAGCTGGGTGGTAGGAAGTGGGCCATCTGTAATCCAACAGATCAGCCTAGCAACTTCCCTCCCTTAAGCTGCTTAAGGCTTACAATAACTAGAAATCCAAAAAATCCAAGTGCTGGAAACTCTGGGAGTAGCAGTATATCCATGAAATACAACAAATATAGCAAAAAAACAACAATTTTATTTAGACCACAGAGTTTTGGGGACTAGCCCTTCTTCAGTGTGTGCAATAAAAAACACAAACCAATCACTTAAATACTCTATAAAGATCACATGACAGTCCAATTTAGAACAATTAAACAATTAAGACAATAAGAACATCATAGTCATCATAAATACCTTTCAGTGAGCTTTACCAGCATCTACAGAAAATACGTAAATAGCTGCATATGCTTAAACACACAAGCATTCACATTAAAACCATTTGTTTCTTCTTTAAAATTGTTTTAATGCTTACTGCTTTGCTCAAGCCTGGTGGATGGTTTGCCTCCAGACAAGTAATCCATTCATACTCTCATACCTCAAGACTATTATTAAAATCAGCACCCCTTCTACTCTTGTACTTAACATCTGTCGCCCTAAAATGACCCTATAGTCACCATCCTCATCTCTCATGTGCTTACCAAGTGCATTGCTAGTTATTCTCCTCTATATTTCTGACTTATGCTTGATTATTCTTTCCTTCAGCCTCCTAATACATTTTCCTATATAGAAAGCTGAAAGTTTTACACAGTTTGCCATATAGACAATGGCAGCCATGTTACTTGTGGCATAGCAGCCAAACAAAAATGTCCTACCCATGACAGGATGTATAAAGTTGTTGTTCCTCTCAATATCATTAGAACATTTATAGTTATAACAAGGAAAAGTATCACTTTTTCTACCAAAGATGGATTCTCCATCACATCTTTATAACATAGCCTTTTCTTCAAACTTGGACATATGTGATAAGAGAAACTGAGTTTTTCACCAGCTATTCTCTTAATTTCAGGCATGAACTTACAATAACAGCCTGGTCAGGAAGAAAAAGTGAGTACATCTCCCATACACACAGCCCTGTGTCCCTGACTCAGCAGTGAAGTCCCTGATCTATGCAGTATGAGCAGACACAGCCTCTGTAGGCAGGCAACACACCTTGCCGCTGTTAGATGGTGTCATTGCTGCAGGCCTAGCAACCTGCATCCCACCAGGATGAGCAAACTGGCATCAGACATTCAGTCTCACCCTTTCCTATCCCAATCCTTCAGATTCCCATGATACTAATTATACAGGACTAATTACAGCCTAAGTTGTAGACAAACAGGGACTAAAGCTTAACTGAACAGATCTGTTGTATGTCTGTTTTTATAACTTTCATTCAGTTTAATGTAGAGGTAGAAAAACTTTGTAGGATTAGCAGGAAACATAAAATACAATATCCTATTTCATAAAATTATCTAATACTTTATCTTCATTTCCTTTGGCACAATATGTAGAAGCAATGGTCCAAGATGTAGGTATATAGCTGATAACTTTACTATGAAGCATCCTATGTGCTGTTACTCTCAATAAACAAAATAAGCATGGTGTCTCCTTGTGTATTTCATACATCTCTTCTATGCAGCACATTTCATTCAGAGGCTTCAGAAACAGGGAGTGTAAAGTGTTGAAGCCGTGGCATTTTCAGATATTACTGATAACCCATAGGCTTTTCTGACTTTTATGTTAAATCTTTAATCAGTGCCCTTTTATTAAATTCTTATGTGTAATGCTGTTCTGTTCTTTCACTGCCTTGTTCTTGAAATTACTACCTTTGCTTCTTGTTCTATTCTTGGCAACATAATGGCCCATTATTGCATTCCAGTCATCCATACCTTGCAACAGGGATAACCTCCCTACTGGCCAATACAACCAAGGCTGCATTTTTCTCACAAAGGACATTACTGGATTCAGGCACAGCTAAAAGGCTCTACAGCCTTTGCATGTTATCCCAGAGGGTTTTACTTTACAATCACTGAACATTTATTTGCTTTTTTGCTTGATTAATGGGACATTTATGTGCATAATTTTATGGTCATTTTAACTAAGGGCACAAGAATGCCAATGTGCATAATATGCAGTTAAAATTATATTCATAATTATCACATTGGGAAGGTTTTATGGAAGGCGCTTATTACAGAAAATTGGACTGGTGTGAAATAGCTTATTCTGAGGTAAAACCATCATGCATACAAGAGTATAGGTTGTTGACCTTCTGTGCATTAAAATTCTAACATCACAGGCAGTACCCGGTTAAATTGCAAAATCAAGCTACATATAAAATGAAATCATAAATAATACATCATTTGCAATTACGCAATTCATTAGTTAAAATACATTTACAAAAATACTGCTGAATGAATTCCATCTGGAGAGTATTCACCATGTATCTGTAAAACCGTACTTCAGAACAATAAGCCCCAGAAATTCACAAGTGAATTTCAATAATTTTGTTGCACTGTTCTGAAAATAAAAACCCTCTTAAAATGGTTGCCATAATATAGGTATGTGTATTTCACGCAGCCTTAAAAAAGTTTAATGGATATGATAACATTTTTATTGAACATATTATCTTAAAGTTAGAAGTATCACCTACTCAGCTGTCTTCCTCTGTCAGGTTTTTAATAACAAAATGATTGCTTCAGACTTAAGAAGAGTTAGATGGTAATTTAAAGGTGCTCACTATTTTTAGTGAACATTAAGCTAATTGTGTTATTTCATTCTTTTCAGGGTTCATCGACTGTGTAAAAGGATACGGAATTCATAAATGTCCCAGACTGAACAACATGTCACCTACATATATAGTCAATACCTGTTTTTAACAAATACTGCACAGGCAAAACTTGTGTACAAGATGTGAAGTTGCCCTTCTCTTTAAATGACTGAATGACTTAATTAACTAATTACATAACCCTTGTGATTCACTAATTAAGTGGTTACTTGTGTTGTGCAGGCTCGTTGCCTGCCAGAAGTACTGAGCATCCCAAAGAATACCATCAAGCTAGTTCAAAAAAGAGATCACAACAAATGTAAAATAAGAGACCATCTGCCAAGAGAATAATGAAAAAAGGCAGTGAAATGATCAATATACTGGTCTGGCGTCCCAACCTGCAGCCTCCACAGTCTGCTGGACAAAGCAAAAGGCCAGGAATAGGGATGCTGTTCATAATGTTGGATCCTGGCCACAGTTAACTTAGCAAAACATAGCAAAAATAAAATAAAGTCCCATTTCCAGAAGGGAAAAACAAAACAATTCAGTTAAGGTTTTAAGCAGATCTTTATTCAATGATGGACAAATATTCTTATCTAACTCTAAACTGACAACTGAGCATAGTATCATACCGGGGGTGTGTGTGTGTGCCAGGTCTGTCTAGGTGAGGGGTTGTACCTGGTGTCTCCAAATTAACTTGAAATTACAGTCTTATATAATTTTATAATTTAACACTGTTAAAATATCTTTCTTCAGCAGAAAATGACAGAAACCACCACCTTAATACCACTTAAAGGAGCAGATACTTAAAAAAAATAATAAAACAGTACAAATTGGAGAGAAGGCAATCAGAAAGTAAACATTCAGGAATGCTTTTGCCCTTAGGCTTCCTCAGGTCAAATTGCAGTTTTAAAACAATAAAATTATCCACTAGTGAGGCAATCAAAGAAAACAGTAACCACTATTAAATAATTTATTAAGAGCTTTCATCAGTTACAGCACTTCATCAGAATAACTATCAGGAAACACGGAAACCTTTTATAAAACAAAAGAACCAACCAGCATCATCTTCCAATTATTACGTCACTAACAATAAAACTAATTTAAAATGCATAAGTTGCACAAGTAATAAATTATACACACTTATAAAAAAACATTTAAAACAAACAGTTTCATTCAACCCCGAACACTTGTTTTCCTGCATTCTCAGCTGCAAGAAAGTCTCTTGCCTTAAAAGCTGCTTTTTGAAACATCTACCTCTAAAATATAAATACTGATGTTCCAAAACAGAAAAATAAAACTTCTTAAAGGACCCATAACTTACAGTATGCTTGAACAAAGCATTATTGCCATCCTTGATTTAATGGCATATAAATGCTCCTCAATTCGTTTTGACAATTTTCTTGTAGTCATGCCAACATAAAATGCATCACAGTGTGAACAGACAGCAATATAAATTAAACCCATGGAGTTGCAATCATAATGTGGATTAATTTTAATACTTCGTTCCATACATACTACATTGATGCTTGGACCTTCCAAAATGAAATTGCAAGTGCTACAAAAACACACTTTAACATACCATTAATTTTTCGGTATGTAATAAAGCTTTTTAGGACCATCATTCTCAAGTTATTGCTTAATAGATCGAGCTTTTTACATACAAAATTAGGAGAAGGGCTAACTGCATTAAATAATTCAGAGCTTCCCTTGAAAATCTTCACATTTTCACAATATTTCCAATGCTAATGTCATCAATAGTGTTATGTAAATGATGCAGCTATATTGTATCTATCTATCTATCTATCTATCTATCTATCTATCTATCTATCTATCTGACCACTTGTAAAGGGCACAAAGAAAACAAGGTGCAAAGCAATAGGAGATCTGGTCAAACCAGTAGAGGACACAATGGGGGGTACAGCATGTCTGCTTTCTTTAGAGGGAGTAGTTTCTGTACCTGGTATTCCTTTTGCTCTCCTGAGATGAAGCAAAAAACATCACTTCTTGTTACCCATGCTCATTTGGACAGCAGTTGTCATTTGGCAGGATGTAACAAAAAGTCATAGTCTATTCTGGCAATCATGCTGTGTACCAACAAAAATGCCATTCATGTCATTGTGGGTTCAGCCACTGTTAAAATTTATGGTCTTATTAATTTGTCTTTTTCTACTCAACACATTATGGGGGCTCACAATACATTTGCTGACAGTTTTTCTTGCTTTTTGGTCTTCAAGGTTTGTTGGGTGCCCTGAGATGTGGTGCTTTTGCTCACTTAAATCCCAGACTTCTAGTGGATGATTGGAGTGGAATAGCACATGCACTGTGGCATAATTCCTAGGCCCCCAATATCAAGACAGCACAAGGATCTGCCATTAGGCCCTTTAACTGTTTCTGAAAGCACCTTCTGAAAGAAATGCAGCTGTGAACCCCCAGTATAATAGTACCATCCTATTCATTCAGTTCATCCTAGCAGACTGATGGGTCATCCGGCCGCTTGTCAGATCTGATTGACATTACTAGTTCTCTAGCCTCAAGCATGTTCATACACTTTGCCTCCCATAATCACCCTTGTACAAATAGATCTTGTACAACCAAGTGTTCCTGCTCATCTTCTTTGATAAATTTCTCTTTCAAACATCTTAAAACTTTTAAAACTGTTTTCCTAAAACTTCTGTTCATTGATCCATTTCTCTCTCTCTCTCTCTCTATATATATATATATATATATATATATATGTATATATATATATATTTTTTCACACACACATGTATATATCTTTTCAGTGTAACCACCACTTTGTGAAAACAGAACTACCAACTCTTTCCACTGACGTGATTCCCTTTCTAGTTTCCATCTGAATATAGACATACTACAGAAGAAAGTATTTTTCTTCACAATGGTGCGTATATATATTCTTAGGCATTTAGGATACGTATAGTGTTTATTCTAGTTTCTCTGAGAGTGCGTGTGTGTGTATTAATGCAGTGTTGCATTCATCATCATCATCATCAAACTCTTTTTTTCCCATTTTATACATGGGGTTGGTTTGTCATGTCACTTGTCACCATCTCTCCCTATTCAATGAAACTCTATCTTCTTCGACACTCATATTTGACTGTCATGTGTGTTCTCTAACCCAATCCATCCACCACTTTCCTGGATGCCCTTTTTTCCTCTTACCTTCTTCTTGTCTGTCACAAATCTTCTTCACCAGATTGTCTTCTGCTTTCTGAGCATAGGTTGAGAACCACTGTAATCTGTTCTCTTTTACCTTTTCTACAGCTGGAGCTACCTTGGCTTCTGCTCTTATGTCTTCATTCCTTATCTGTCTCACAGTGTGCATCATACCACCCATCTCAGGCACTTCATCTCCATCCCCTCTAACTTCTTCAACTGTTCTCCCTTCACTGCCCAGGTTTCTGTACCATACAGTAGTACTGGTGGCACCATTGTCTTGTACACCTTTTTTCAGCTTATTTGGCATTCTTCTGTCATAGACCACCCCTGACACTCTTTGCCAGTTGGCTGCAGCCACTCTGATTCTAGTTTTAAGATCCTCATTCAGACTTTCCTTCTCCTCAACCACCTCTCCCAGATACTTGAAGCTGTTAACCTTTTTCCAATACTTTCTGTTCTATCTTAATTTTCAGCTGATTCTAATTTCTCCCATTTGCTACCATTACTGTTCGATTCTCAGCTAGAGCGTCTTCTGTCTGGAGACATGCGTGAATGGGTGTACCTTCGTTGAAGGTTGTACATCAGGGCTGGCAACTCGGCATGTAAAAATCTACTGCCAATCATTAGCGGACCGGAGTTCCACTGTGGCGACCCCTAACCGGGAAAAGCCGAAAGACACAACAACACTTGTTTTATCTGTACTCAGTTTCATCCCATGTGCTTTCAGTTTTGCATTCCATTCCCCCTATCCTTTGCCAAATTCTTCCTCAGAGTCTGCCTGTAACACCGTATTGTCTGCATACAGCAACTTTGTTGATCCATTCCCTCTGACCTGTTTACTAATGTAGTCCATCACCAGAATGAACAGTGGAGGACTCTGAACTGAAAACAAGCAAGTTGGTCACAAGTACCCGAAACTGCACTGATAAACCAAAAAAAGGTACAAGCCAGATAGCCAGTCCCAGATGATTGTTTAATCTGCAAATCCAAGAACCAACACTGATAAATCACACTGCAAACCAAAGAACATTAACGTAGTATAAAATATCCTAACGTTTTCGTCATATCACTTCATCAGATGAATACCACAATCAAAATTGACTGTTTTAATAGAAGTTTAAAATGTTGACATCCAATGAAAATACAAAAACAATTAAAACCTTGTTAAAATTGTGACGTGTTTGAAATATTTTGTTAAATGCTAAAAATATACCATATATGTACGTATTTAAAAGAACTGAAAATATTATTCTAAAAACTGAATGTTTTGACTCTGATCTGAACCCTGATGCACACCCACTCCTACTGGGAATCCCTCTGTATGACAGAACACTGTTTTTACTTGAGTCATTGGGTCCTTGTACATAGCTTGCACTAATTCTACCAATGTCTCTGGGACTTTGAACCATGACAGGACTACCCAAATCAGCTGTCTCTAAGTTTAGGAATGCCCATTTGGAGTCTTTTCTCATTTCTAGCTTATTCTCAAGTATTTGTCTCAGTGCAAATATTGGGTCAGTTGTGTTGCATCCTGATCTGAATCCTAATTACTCATTTCCCATCTTACTTTCTACTCTTCTAAGTATTAATTTATTAATCACACTCTCCAGATCATTCACACAGTGTGATATGAGTTTGGTACTTCTATATTGCCCACAGCGGTGAATGTCCCCTTGTTCTTGAACATTGGTACTAGTGTGCTTATTCTCCAGCCATCTGGGGTACTTCTCTCTCTCCATACTGCTATGGGTATTGTCAGGAGCAATTTCTCTCATATCTCACCCAACATCTTGATCATATCTACTGTGACCTCATCTGAGCCTGCTGCTTCCCTTGACTACAATTTCCTCAATGCTGCACTTATTTCTTCTAGACAGGGCTCTTCCTCCTCTTTCACTGTAGGGTCTGTATGGTGCAGTACAGCCTCTGTGGGGTTTTCTTAATTCCAATGCTGCTGGAAGTACTCCTTCCATCTGCCTTTTGATGTCCCGTGGACTGGTGATTGTGTTGATGCTGGGATCCCTTATGGAAGGGTGTCTGAATATTTTCTTTATATTTATATCGTTGGCTTGCAACCTGATATAGTTTATTTTGCCATCTACTGAGACACTTTCCAGAAGTTTGTAGTGTGCCTCTGATGCCCTGTTCTGTTCTTTTTCAACTCCTTTCTTAGCCTTTTTGTTAGAAAAAATGGACCAGGCTAGGAAGGGATACTAGTTGGCTATCTCCCACTTTTTCCTGCACTTCTTCTTTCTTTTTATAATTTCTTGGACTTCTGCATTCCACCACTAGTTTTCCTTATGTTCCTTATTTCCATACCTGGCACAGTCCCATATCCGTTTTGTAGTCCTTACATGTGCTGTTTATTGAGACTGACATTCTTCGTCAACTCCAACTATTTCATCATCTTTCTGAGACATCAAAGCCCTGATTAATTCCTCTGAACTGCTGTGTATATGCATTCAGGTCACCCATAGTTAACACCAATTCCTGTTGTCCCGATTTATCCAGTATGTCTTGCAACAGCAGCCTGAATGCATTTTTTTCCTCACTAGCACAACCCTACTACTGGGGCATAGGCTGGGACTATAAATAGTGCCCTAAACTTACACTGGAGTCTGATTGCCAGTCTATCATTAATTCACACCTTCTCTCCTGAATACATAAAATATTCAGCCCCCTCCTTATCATCTTATCATCCACTTCCAAGCCTCATCCTGTTAGTGAACCTACATTGAGAGTGGCAATTATTAGTTCATGTTTGGCAGGTTGACTATTTTTACATCCAGCTTTCACTCATCAGAGCTATCCCAGGTAACCTAACCTAGGCAACTGGATGCTGGCCAGCCAATAGCTTATTGACCCAGGGCTGCTGTGCTATGGTGGGTACACACTGGCCAATATGGGCACATATACCCACACTGGCCAATATGTGCACATATACCCCTCTCGCCATTAGCATGGGTCCTTGGCATAGATTGAATAGGCCAGGTCCTCAACCAAGTTATCATCAGAAAATAGCCTTTTAGCAACATTAATCATCATGTCCAAATGAACTAGAGTCATACTTTTACACCACTGAGTGGCTAGCCATGCCACAGCATGCTGCATGTGATCTGTGTTCATCTATCTTAAGGATACTGTGCACCATAGTAGATGGCTAAAGCAAACAGTCTATACATTTCTTCCCACTATAGGGCACCATATAAAGTCTGTGCTGATGCCCACAACCCATTTTTAGGTGAGTTTAAGATGGAAGCACTCAGCATGGTTTTCAGATGTGGGAGAAATCCCACAGAGACACAGAGCAAACATATATACTTGAAATAAGTATTAGTTGGAAGTTAGGATCTAACACTATACCTTGTGTATTGGAGATGAGGAGCTTAACCATTATGCCAAATGGTCTCTTTATTAGACCATTTATTATGATGGAGAAACTAGAGAAAGAAAAAAAGAGCTTCAAGAAATTTGCAAATGTGCCAATAAGGGTATATCCCCAAACACCCTTAAGCTCTGCTCAGTGTTCCTTGTGACAGAATATTGTTCAGAACTCTGTAGGTCCTTTGGTCCAACATCTTGCCAATTTTAAAGACAAACTAATCATTAAACGTTTGCTTCCTCTGAGCAATCAAGTGAAAGAGTGAGAGAAGCAGGAACTAAATGGGCAAACAAAAAGAAAAGGATGCAGACTAAAAGAAAAACAAAGCAGAGGACTCTGGTTCATCTTTTGCATCAAAATATCAAGAATGGAATTGATTCCTCTGTCTATTTGAGAAAGTGCCCCCACCCCATCACTGTTATTCTTGGAACAAATAGTGATCTCAGATAAGCAGCTGAATCATCAGCCTGACTGTCATTTATTCAAGACATTTCCCTGATTCATATCCAGACCCCTGTTGACTTTATCTTTATGGTGTTTCTGGTTCTTTAGAAGTGTTTCAGATGTTTTCTGAGAACTTATGATGTGAGCCTTTTTGAATATGTAGACTTAGAAGAGTGTCATCCCATCCGCCTCTGTTTCAATGGTGGATTAGGCTGGCTCATCTTCTCTCATTCTTGCTCCTTCCCTGGTCCATGTTGTGGCACCAGAGGTTTCAGATCTGAGGCAATTCCCAGAGCCTGCATATGGTGCCGACTACTAATTCTACCTCAATGTCGATACCTATGCATCAAACTCATTTGATACAGAAACCTTCAATGTCAATTGAGTCAAAGAACAGACCACTTAATGCCAAGTCTTTAGCACCATCCTTAGCACTAACTTGTTAGGATCCCTTCTTGTTGTCAGAGTTTTTGGCCTTCAAGGTGTCAGAACCAATGTCTTCATTCAGGCCTACTAGTTTGAAGGTGCTCGAGATTCCTCCCTTGGCACTATTTATGTCCACCTAAGGGGGATAAATGCAGTGCCATTAGGGGCTGTCTGGTACAGAATGGCACAGGGTTAGAATTTGATGTGATGGAGAATGGATCAAACTGAGAGCAGCCATACAGCCTTGAGCAGTGTCAGCTCCCCCACCAACCATTTGCACCTTAGCCCATTTGTTTTCTATCACAGGGTCAGAGCTGAGAAAATGGTCTCAAGAAACCTGCTTTGGTTCATTGAGAGTCGTTTCAGGAGTTAGAGTCAGTTGTTGTTCTTCTTTCAGCTTTTCCTGGTTAGGGGTTGCCACAGCGGAACTCCGGTCTGCTAATGATTGGCAGTAGATTTTTACAGTGCCGTGGTGCCAGCCCAATGCCCAACCTTCAACGAAGGCAAGCCAGTTCATGCATCTCTTTTAAATGCCACTCAACCACGGGGAAGACATGCAGACTCCACACAGAAGGCACTCCAGCTGAGAACCTCTTGCTGTGAGGCAACAATGCTACCACTGCACCACAGCGGCTTCTCAGGAGTTAGAGTCAGGACTGTCCTCCAAATGTTGCCAAAAAACAAGAAGACACACACAGCTCTCCTACCACGTTTCTCACCTCAGACACTGACTTTGATTATTGAAAGGATTCCCCAATCACCTGCAGAAGGAACAACATTTGGTGAGATGCTAGAATTGATGTGACAGAGGGGATCATGGCCCATGGACACAACTTCTCAGGATGAGGAGATTGTATATTCATCCAGGTAAATCCGTTTGCCCTACCCCAACAACAGCTAACAACTCTGACAATATAGCAACCCAATTCGATAAATTCTTCACATAAACTATGCAGTTCCTAGCAAATTCTCAAGGCATTGTAGGCAACCATACCTCTTTTACACCACAGAGCAGCAATAACTCCCAAGACTCCACCTCCCACTTTAACTTGCACTCAGTATCAGTTAAATCTTTAACAAACTACTTCAAAAACTTAAACCGACCACCCTAGCCACTACTAACCTTCCAGAATAATTTCTACAAATTACAGCTGGAGCAATAGCCTACCCAGTAGCCATACACAAACAGATCAATATCTGACAAGCCAGGTTACATGCTATATGGAAAACCTCCCACATTCTGCCACTAAACAAGGGTGGTAATTTCACTGAATTCACAAATTATTGCCCAATTGCCATCCTATCTCCCTTATCCAAAATACTAGAAAGAGTCATGCGCACCCAACTAATGGACTACCTTCTCATACACAAACTATCAAACACCCAACATAGTTTCTGTCCCTTTCACAGCACCACCACAGCACTACTGTCCTTTACTAACACAGTGAACCACCATAGAAACAATGGACAATTTGTATCCGCCATATTTTAAGACCTATGCAAAGCCTTTGACATGGTAAATCACAAGAAACTCATCAATATTTTATCCACTGTAAACCTCAGCATTTCCACTATCACATGGTTCCAAAGCTACCTAGCAGGATGACTGAAAGTCATCCAATGGCAACACCAACTTTCCCCTCTTCTTCCAGTTACACTAGGGGTTCCACAAGGCTCAGTCCTTGGACCTCTACTATTCTCTCTATTCAATAACCAGCTGAGCACTGCCACACCATACTCCTCTGTAGTACAATACTTTAATATGCACTTCCCCCACACTGCAAGACCTCCACACCATAACTCAAGATTGATAGATTCCTTTCTGACAGTAAAAACATGGCTCACTAACTCCCATCTCATTCTAAATCCCAGCAAAACTAAGCTCATCCTTTTTAGTCCAACTAGTCCAGAAACAAAACTATGATCACCCCAATTACTCACACTAAACTGCTTGAGGTCAAAATTGACAATAACTTGAAATTTCATATTCACATAGCCCAAACTATCAAAAAAGTTCACAAGAAAATGGGACTCGTATATAGAAATAGTTTCTTACAAACAATACAAAACCTACCACAGCTCACACACACCTCCTATCTACCTTCCTCTATGCCCCCCCCCCCATTATTAACCAATCTCCGGAAAACTGACTTAATCCAACTGGAATCTTGCTATAATAAAATAGAAAGATTTGCCACTGGTGCCTCACATAGATCACATCACTGTACAACACTTAAACAGCTAAATTGTCTTGAACTTCCCCAGCTTTTTCACTTTAATCAACTAGGCTTTACCCACAAAATTTTCCACCAGCCTCATAAAACCTTTTCTCTCCATAACCTCATTCAACCATACACCACTGCCTGATCTCTTTGCACCAGTAACCAACACCTTCTAGAAACCACCAAAGCCAACAACTTAACTGGGAAATTTCTCTTCTCTAACTCTATTCCTAAAATATGGAATAAGCTGTGAACCCCAATAACTTCCAACAGCTCTAGCTCACAATTTAAAAAGCTCCTCAAGTCACACCTAGTGTACACCTGGCTATGCTCTTGTAATGCCGCTGAATAGGCCTTCCCTACTACCCAGACAAAATACTGCCCTTTACTTTAATCTAACAACAAGTAGCAACTACATCTGTTGGTAGTAAACCCTGTTTATAATTGTATTTGAAGCATTATGATTTATAATGAGACTCATTCCATGTAACAACTGATGGCAATTGAGTAATGTTGAAGAATACAATGTGGTATCTTGAAATCTTTGTAAACTGTTCCAATATCTGCAAATGATACTCTCCATATACTTTTAGATACTAACAATATGCCTGTAACTGGAGATTTTCTCCCTGGGCCTCTGCTGAAAAAGTACCTGTATCCAGTTGGACTTTACCCTAGTCATTACCAACATGAATGACTGGTGTTCCACACCTGAAGTCACCTCCTCATTGGTCAGATCCAACCATAAGCTAATCACCCTAGATATCCACCCCCCCCCCCCATTAGGGAAATCACGGTAAAAAAACTTCTCCAAAGCCAACTTCATGCTTCTTAAGACAGAAGTAGTAAACTTCATGACACCCAGGCAGAAGGACAATACAGTTATGACTGCTGAATCCTACACAAATGCACTCTATAAGCACTTACACAAGTGCATGGAGCGTGCTATCCCAAACAGAACTAAGACGCTATCCTCCAAAAAAAGGAAGCCAATCTGGAGGTCCCCTGCCATAAACAAACTCTACAACAGAAGGAAGAAACTGTTGCAAAAGAGAGTAAAATCCCATGAGTGGAGGAGTTTCCTAATCAGCCTCAGTAAGACTAAGTAAAACTAGCTATGAAAACAAAATTGGCACTGATTCTAGGGACAACCACAAAGCATTCTATAGCTATGTCAAGAATCTCAATGGCAACACCCAGATCTGCTCTGAGTTACAGCACAATGGCATAAAAATTACAGAACCAACTGATATTGCCAACAGATAGGTTCAGTGCTAACTTTACATCCATCTCACCCCCTAAAGGGCCCATATTTATACAGGAAGAATGCAGAGTCCCTGTAATCACTACACAGGTAAAAGCTGCACTCTAAAGCCAAAAAAACAGCATCCATGGGACTGGACAACATCCCTGGCTGCATTTTACACGAACTTCAGAACGAACTGGCTCCCACCTAAGCACCATGTTCAATCATAGTCTCACATCAGGCTTTGTGCCCACTGAATGGCACACAACAACAGTTATCCCACTCCACAAAGGGAAAGCCACCACTGATCCTGGAAACCATCGCCCTATTAGCCTGACGAGCCTGGTCTGTAAGGCCATGGAATGTATCAACTCATAAACAAAGACATTGGTAACTTCCAAATTCTGGACCCCACCCAGTCCAGGTTTGTGAAAGGCAGATTATGCCTCCTGAACCTCATCGACTTCTTTGAGGCAGTCACCAAAGCTGTAGACGAGGGTAAGGTGGTTCACACAGCCTATCTTGATCTCGCCAAGGCTTTCAACACCATCCCCCCATTCTGAAATTATAGCTCACTAAATTAGGTATAAATTGCTACGGCACAAGATGGGTTGCCAATTGGCTCACTGACAGAACCCACAGTATAAAAGTTGCAGACTCCAAATCTGACTTCAAACCAGTGAAAAGTGGAGTACCACAGGGTTCAGTCCTGGGACCTCTCCTGTTTGGTATCTTCTTCTCTGAAGTACAGGCTAACGCAGAAGGCCTTTGGCTAATGAAGTTCACAGATGACTACAAACTAGGAGCTATAGCTGAGTCCCCTAATGATGTGGACATCCTACAGAAGTACCTCACTGAGACAGATGCCTGGTGTCAGAGCCATGGCCTCAAGCTCAATGGCAAAAAGTGCATTGTCATCAGCTTTGGTAAAAACTCTGTACCCATGAACTACCACATAGGCAGCAGTCTACTCAATGCTGAATGTGTGATAAGAGGCCTGGGGACCCAGGTGGACAGTAGTCTCTCCTTTGATAATCACATCACCACAGTAGTCATGAAATCCTTCTACATTGCACACCTCATCACAAAAGGGTTCTTATCTATGAAAAAAGAGGTCACTGTTCCCCTCTACTCGACACTCATTAGACCCATTATAGAGTACAGTGCCCCTTTTGGAATGTACCTCACAAGACATATGCAGCTGCTGGAAAGGCCACAGAAGTACCTCACAAAGAGGATTACTGGCCTCAAACAGATGCCCTACACTGACCATCTCAAAAAACTCCAGATTTACTCAGTAGCATATCACCTACTCTGAGGTGATCTCTGCCTAGCATATAAAGCTATGTCAAACCCAAAGCTGTTGGACATGCTACACCTAAAGAAATCCCAATTCCTCCAAGCTACATGCTCTAGGGACCTAAACCTTGTCACCACAATAAACAAGACATGCTGGAAGGATAGATTCCTGTCCCATAGACTTCCCATACTCTGGAACAAGCTACCCATCTATGTTGAGCAAAGTTCCTCATTAGCACTCTTCAAGAAAAATCTTGATAAGTGGATGGGAAATAAGGAAATACACCCTGGGGATCACTTCGGTGCCTCTGCCCAACAGGGGCACAGGAAAATAACTTTCTTGGGTGGCGTAAGCCAGGGGAATCTTGTTGGCTATTCTTACTTAACCCCTTGGGCTGATAGCCTAGTACCTACCTATGAACCTATAAATAAATGCAAAATAAAATAAATAATAAATAAATATTTGAGGCCTATCATTCTGCACCTTCTGCCTTCCGGGTGGTCCATCCTACAGACCATCTAAGAACTTTGTTCATCAAGAAGGCATGTCAGATACCTGGTTCTTCTGAATCTATTCCCAGGAAGCTCAATAAAATTGTAGTTACCAAAAAGATAGCAGCAGTGGTACAAGGGTCCTCTGGTAGATTCCTTAATCAGAGCAACATCCACCAAAAGAGACCTTTCTGATGATCCAGCTGCTCACCATTCAGCCTTTACACAATCTAACGTGATAGACAGACTGGCAAAGTGTGTATACACTTTAGGCACCTTTACTCTTAGAGCACTAAAGTATGTCTGCCACATGAACAACTTCCAGAGATATTTAGTAGTACAAGCTTTAGCCCTGCTCAGAAAGACACCCATAGCAGAGTCCAAGAAATTATTGGGAACTATATTGTGCTCAATGCAGAATATCTCTAACCTTTCCCTGTGATTTATACATTATGCTGCCAATAGAGCAGCTCATATGGTGGGCACACATTACAACGAGGCATCATGCCGGTTGTGATATAGGGAAATATTGTCAGGTCAGCTATCTGGAATTTTGTAAATAATTCTATGCCATTTGCGAGTACTGATATGATTTATACAGAACTGTATGTCATGTACTGAGCTAAAATGTATCTACAGTGTACCCTGCTGGAACATAGAAGATTAACCTGCAAAACTTAAGAATAGTTGAGGTTAAGTTACTTTATAGCTGGGCCATAAACAAAAGATGTTATCTCTCAGTTTCAGTTGAGCAGCAGACACAAGGTCTAATGCTTAAAGTTTTTTGTATTGTCTTGGAGAGAAGTAATTACTAGGTTTAAAATGTAAAAGTGTTTTATTGTTTTACACCTTCCAAATTCTAAGCAAACATCTGAGAGATGCATTTTCACACAGAAATGTTAAATTCTGTTAGTTTTTGTGTTAGCCTGACAACTGACATCGTTTGACAAAAGTGATGTCATCCAAGCTAACCCAACTGTAATATTTGATTTTAGTTTAAGAACTCTCTCAGAGAGAGACTGTGTATTTTATATTTTGTCTTGGACCTAGCAAGAACACCCATCATCATCATCATCTGCACATTCCTTGCTCTGTAAGTAAGGTTTAGGGTATAGTATCTCTTTTAAATATAAATAGGAATATTTTAAAGATTAGTTTAGATGCTTTCTGTATTTATATGAGACTGCCCTGTAATGTTGTTTTAAAATATTTCCTGTGATTCTTTAACTCTGAAGTTACTGTGCTGATTTTACTGAGTATTGTCTTGATCTTTCATTATTTATTATTAAATATATTTAAACCTATTTTTTGTGGCTATATGTTAGATATATTTAAGCTCTTAGAGTACCTGCATATGTCTTTCATGACACTGTACAGGCTACTTCTATATAGCCTTGTGAGTCTTGGTCAGGCTACCATTTGGATAACAGTAACATTACAAAGTAGATTGGACACCCTTTGTAAGGGCCCTATAGTAGCTGATAAGTATGAGTTTGTGGCGGTGGAAACTACCTTATAGTCTGGGCAGAAGGGGGCATAGCTATTAAACCTATGTCAGCCTTTCACCCTTGTGTGTGTGTGTGTGTGTGTGTGTGTGTGTGTGTGTGTGTGTGTGTGTGTGTGTGTGTCTGTGTTTATAAACATGTCTCAAAGTGAGAGTGTGTGTGTGTGTGTGTGTGTGTGTGTGTGTGTGTGTGTGTGTGTGTGTGTGTGTGTGTGTGTGTGTGTGAGCTACTTTGGCAAAGACATGAAACATTGGTTGTACAGAGAGGTTGCTGGAGGTTCTGGCTTGGCCTTTCAGCTGAGATCTTAATCCTATAGCTGTGCCAGTGAAGAGTCTTATTGGGGATTTAGAGAAACAGGGAAAAACCAGCCCCAGATTGACTGCGATCTCTGTGTGCTCTTAAGGTAAATTGCACTTTACTGTATGTGTACTTGTCATCCTCCGAGTGTGTATGTCCCCCACTGTTGCCACTGCTGAGGATTGCGGCTCCTTAATTACTGGGCCAGTGCAGGGGTATCCCACCCGTCTCCATCTTTATGAGTTTGTTGAAGACTTCAAGTTTCCTCCACATTCTAGTGAATGTTCACACTTCAGCTAAGGACTATTACACTTATGCCCTTTGAGATACTGTGTTTACTAGGCCAAATGCAATAGGTTTATGCATTAGCAAGATTGTAGGGTCCTCAAGATGGGGGTAACATGACTGTGGTTCATGAAAACAACTTGGTGTGGGTCATGAGATCCAAAACTGATCAATCTAGTCTGTGTCACAAGTCTAACTTAGACAGAACCCCTTCTTTGTTATTTTGTCCCATTAGCTAGTCCGTTAAACTTCAAAAGCTTTCCTTCACAGACTGATTGGATAACTTAGTTTTGTTTTACCCAACGAGACTCCTTTAGTACTCAAGGACATGGATCACTGTTTGTGCATAACCTTATTCTTGCAAATGCCTTCCAATTAGAGGTTTATCTTCCCATTCTTTTAATATAGGCTGAGCCACTTCCTTAGCTATGAAAGGAAAGTTAGTAGACAATATAAAAAGAGGTCGTGGAGATGGTCATGACAAGCCTTCTTGTTTTACATTATAAAGAGTGGCATTTTAACCTTTCTTGGGTATTTACTTTATTCTTGTCTTATTTTTTTTGATACAGTTAATATTTGAGTTCCTATTTTGGGCAATTCCTTTGTTTGCCAGTCTGCCAGCAGAGCTGAAGTTCAATGAAGAGCTTCATATCTGGGTATGGATCCTCACTCTTGGAGTATACTTTGGAAAGGCATTGGTGGCATGATCTGGGATCAGTTGTTGACAACAACCCAACAGCTTATAAGTGAGTTAATTAAGTCATCCACATATTATCATTATTCTTTTAGGGGTTAATGACATTGATTTCCAGGTGGAGACTACTACCAAGAATCTCAGAAATTTAATTGTTCAGCATTTATAAACTGGCTTGCTGGTTGTTTGGGCATAAACAGTGCCTGCATTATTTTGTCATAGGGATCATAAGCCTGCAGCTTTAGATTTAGACATAATATATACAGAAGAAACCACTAATACAAGATGAAAACACAAAAACAAACAAAAGTGGAGCTGATAAATTCTTTTACTGCGCAATCAGTCTGGTACCTCAACAGTTTTGCCTTCAACGGACATTTTAGTGCAAAGTACAGTTCACTTAAATACATTTCAAAAAATCCCAACATCCAATCAAATGTATTGACATACATTCAGCCATGGTTAACCCTTTGATGACTATTCAGAAAATAGATAATTAAGTAAAAATATCAAAACTTTCAGAATTTTAATTAAATAGAAATAGCTTTACCACTAATATTATTTAATCAAACAGAAATAGAATATTCAATAAAAAATTAATTCATATAGAAAACATTCAGTATTTAATAGAAAATTCATTAATAGTTCATCAAATTCATAAAACAGAATTTGATACAAGCAATAATCACAAATGTGCACTCAGATCATAGCTGAACAATCTTAATAAATTTATACAGGATGCCTAGTCAATCTTACCTAAACACAAGATGCTTGACCTTACTAAACTTGATATATTCTAAAAACCTTTATAAATACATTCAAGAAACCAACCAACGCAGTGAATCCCCCAATAAAATACATCACCTTAAAACACAAAATTGACTTCCAAATTAAGTTCCCTGGGCGAAAGAGTCCTGTAGTTCAAAATGAACTTACTTTCCAAATGTAATAATTTTCTAACCACATCTGCACCCCGGGATAATAATGGCTGGGCCAGAACTGAATAAAATAAACCTGAAGTATTACCCTGATGGACCTTAAGAAAATGTTCAGCCACAGGACTCTTTAGATTGCCATTATGAACATCTCCAAGGTGCTCCAAAATCCTAGTCTTGACAGCCCTCTTATTCTGGCTAATATACCATTAAGTTTCAACACAGTTACACCCAATTACACCCAATAATATACACTACAGCGCATGAGAGACAGCTGACACTAGCCCTATACAAGAATCTCCTCCCATTAAATTGTTCTCCCCCCAAACTTTTGACATGATTACAAACTTTGCAATGGCCACATATGAACATGCCTGAGGAGTTGGAACCTACCCCACACTGAACCATTTTCAGAAGCTCTTTAAGGTTGGCATAATGTCCATAAGAGAATTTCATATCTGGGAACAAATTGCCCAAACTGTGCATCACGATTTACCAAATGCCAAGAATCCAGAATTATTCTTTTCATTTTTTTAGCTTTAGATTTAGCTCAGAATTATTGAATCATGAATTTGCCAGGGTTGTCATGGGTTTGGGTTTCATCCTCATCGACTACGGAGACATAGGAGACAAAGACCCATTTGGTAACATGTTTAATACTGATTTGCCATAATTTCTGCAAATTTTGCTATCCTAAGGCAGATGTAGAACACTATTCACATAAATCAGAGTTAAATGACTGGGTTTTCAAGTTTCATAATATGAGTTGAATGAATTATATTGTTGTCGTGTTATCGGTTTTTAATTTCTGGTTTGGTTGATTTTCTCTTTGCTGATGGCCAGGAAACAAAGGAGGGAAGCTACTTAATTTACAGCCTGATGGGCAGCTGCTGTGCAGCCTTTCCTCCTTTTTAGTCTCCCTTTCCTTCACTGGGTCAGTTCATTCTTCAGAACATACGGTCTCCAAATGACAATATACACAACAGGTGGCTTAGTGGTTAAGATCCCTACCTCACAGCTCCAGGGTAAAAGATTTGAAACAGAGATTTAGATCATTGTGACCTCACTAAGCAAGAAAAATGGATAGCACAGGGTTCATAACTGTTTGGCAGCTGGCACAGAGTGTTAAAGATATGAGCTGCAGCTCTTGTTGTACAGGGTTTGATTCTCTTAGCTCTTATTTGCCTCCTGTGTGACTTTGAACAAGTCACTTAACCAGACATTATTTGGGGGGGCAACTGGGAAACTGTGTTACAATCCCCAGTGGTCCCCTGGACTGCAAGCATGCTAACTAAATATGATCCTGAGGAATGTTGGAGTGAGCTGTCTTCAATGCTGCGTACGTAGAGTGATCTGCTTTGTCAGTGGGGTGGGAGTACTGTATGTATGTCACTTTAATCATTCTACTTGGATTATTATGATGCTTAGAGTTATCTAACAGTATTCTAGTAATAAAATGTTGGCTTTCATTCACAACAAAGTGATATGCTTTTAGATACTGTATAACAAACTGGTTGCAATGTCTGCAAGTGTCCTAGTTCTCTTTATTGGGATAAAGAGGGATTGGGGACAGACTTCAGAAACAGTGGTTCTTAAAAAAGTAGGTTAGAATCCATTATCATGGTTACAGTTATTTCTACATTGTTGATGAAATGTCAGTATTTATCTGCATAAAAACTTTTCAAAGGTGTGTGGCCAAGATGGTGGCAAGCCAAAAGCACAATTCTTCTGCTCTGTTATTTGAATTATATTTCTGAGAGGAAATATAAACTTTAAAATACTCAAACCACTTCTTTTGTGTGAGAATATCTTCTTTCTATCACTCTAGTAATTACATTACATATTAATATTTTTCCTGTCATAAATTTGTCAGAAAGGTTAGTGATTATAACCTCAAGATGAGTCATCTAAAGCTAACTCACAGGACATGTCCTTAAAAAATAAGAACTGAGGTCAGTTCTTACAAATATTTAGAAACTTTCAATAAAAATGGATAGAGCAATTTTAAAGAAAGCATGTACAAAACAAATGGAACACTTACACGAAATTAAAAAAAACAACAACATAAAACTCAGATTTTGGGAATAAAACAGGCCTTAAATGATATAGAAGGAAGACTATCATGAAGGTGAACATAGTATACATTTTTTACTAAAAAATACTTTTTTGTTAAATAAAATTGATGATCTAGAAAATACGTCAAAAAGAAATAAAATTTGCATTTACTGTTTATCAGAGAAAACAGAAGGTGACAACATGATTAGTTTTGTTACATTCTGGCTTCCAAAAACTTTAAACATACCCAAATCCTTGTATTTTGGTACTGAAAGAACATGATTGGTGGCAGTACCTTCATCAATGAAGAAACTACATCCAAGGTCATAATTGTTAGATTCTTTTCCAATCAGGATAAGGAAATGGTTTTAAAAACAGCATGAACTAATTCTCTAATTAAATTAAATGACAGCATAATAAGATTTGAAAATGACTACTCTACGTCAGTAATGTCCCAAAGAAAGGAATTTCTGCCATTGGTAAAATAATTAAATAAAAGACAGATTAAAGTACATTCATTGTGTTCTGCTAGATGAAGTATTTTTTTTAGATGATATCAAAATATTTGAATATCTAGAATCTGCTATGACATTTTTAAAGACTAAAAAATGTCTTGATCAAACAGTAGAATTGATTGGAATAATAGTTCCTTGAAAAGACATGTTGAAAAAAAAATGAATGGAAAATTAACAAGAAGAAGAAACTAAAGGACAAATGACTTTTTATTAACTTCAAAGTACAATTTCTAAAACCTAATTGTAATTATTCACTTGCTATTATAGTATTTCATAACTTGTACTATACTTGAACCATTCCTGAAGAAAAAAGAAAATATGTACATATGCATGTTTGAGGTATACTTGTTTAGATTATTCTTAGTAATACAAATGCTCATTACCTCAAAAGTTACTTATAAAAATATGTTCCAACTTCACTACTTTTCAATATATAACACTTAATTCAAAAATGTGCATACTACAGTATCATTTTTATTCTGACTAGAACTCAATATTTTTGTAAATATGCAATAGTTAAATATGTATAGTTACATATATATAGTTGAGAAGTAACAAAAGTTATTTAGAATGTATCAAAATATAAATTAATAATCAAACTTTATACATTATATTAATTAAAACTTTTTTTAATTGTTTAACTTTTATATAAGTACATAAAGTGTGTAAATTGTTGCTTTAGATGCACTTTTGAATGATTTTGTAGTCATTTGGTAGGAACTTAGCATTTGTAGACTTTGTATTTTGGGGGAGCTGCTGTGTTTTATTGATTTCCTATGAGGTATGCAAGTGTTTTACTGTGGTGCGAGCTTTATTTTCTCTCTCTCTCTCTCTTCTAGGTTGAAAGTTTTGGTATGTGGATATGGGCATTTCTTATTTGTTTTAGTTTTGTTTTGCTCTCTGCTTCCTGGCCTGTGATTTTTACTCTTGTTTGGGATGACTGTGAGCAGATGTTTTTAAGGGGAATCTTGTTAATGCTGCATGAGCTGTTTTAAGCAGTTTAATAGTTTAGTCTCCTTTTGCTTGTTTAACTTTCCCACTGAGATTGTGAGCGTGTAGACTTTAAAGATTGCTAGTAGGGAGTGGGAAGAGGAGATGCAGCTATAACAAAGCAGGAGAGATGTTTTGATGTAATTATGGAAAGGTTAAAGGTTTACTATAGGCTCATTCACGGGTTCTTATTACCAAACCAGAGAGGCTAAACATCGAAACAGCCTTAACATCGGAAATGCCGTTCAATGATGTTCTTTTTGAGAGATCACAGTACAGCGAAGATCAGAATATTTGCCCTTTCCTAACTGTAGTGCAATCTCAGAGTTGGTACATATAATTAATGGGAGCCCCCCGCAAATGCGACTTCGATGTCCATCATTTTTGGACTTTAGGCCATTGGATATTTAGTGTCTTCGGTGTTCTAATATTCACAGCGATGACTACAACAAAAATGGATATGATATATATTATTACATACCATAAATACCATTAATAGGTTAGCTAATGAACTCTTTCACTTAATGTTATGGTTTAAATAACCTAGTGCTTCAATGTCTGACCTACAGTGCACAGATGTTTGTAGTTGAACAGCAGGAAGTAAGCACATTATTTAATGACATGATGAGACTATTCCTTTTTTTTTCTTTAGATTGGTAAAGGGGGATATCAAGTATTCAGAGCAGCTGGTGAATAGAGAAGTGTTTGAATTGGTAAGATGAATGCAACTATTTTGGCAATTGGTAATTTAGCAATACATTCATCAGACACTTTAAATGCTGGTATCTTGTTAAATTTCAACTTCACATGAAACAAATGACTCAGTAACTCCTCTTTTTTGTGACTGACTTGACAGAAGTGTGTGTGGCTTTAAGTTACTGATAACTATTTTAGTAATGATTACTGAAATATAATTAGTGTGAAGCTGGTACATATAGTTAGATAATTTAATACTTGAAAACTGTTACATCATATAACCTAGAAGATTGTTCTTCACAGATCTATATACCACTTTATTAATACAATTACCTAGATGGGAAATGACAATGGCGTACTAACTACTGTAGTTGAATTTGTGTAACAACTGTCATTATATGATCTAACTGAAGTTGTTTTAGACTGCATTTATAACATAAATGTATGTTTTGCAAATGATTATATAGACTGAACATATAGCTGTTGATTGAATGTAAACTTTACAGGTCAGAGGATCTTGCATATCTATATCACATTTGAACTTAGAAGACAAAAAAAGAGAGAAAATATGGCTTATAACTGTTTATACTTTGATTAATTAAAATCTATTAATGACTAGAATATTAGGAATATAAATAGATATGTGATAAAACAGTGTGGACAATTATTATTTACAATTTAGTTTAACATCTTGCGTGATAGTTTCTGATGTGTAATTATTAAGCAACTAACAAAGGTTACAAGTATATTTTTAATAACATTTTATTTAATGTTTTGTTTAAATGTAATTATCAAATAGTAGCAGAGGAAGTTTTATTGTAGTCATTGCTATGTGGTATGTGTGGGTAGAGAAGCTATTCAATCTTAGAGTATTATATTCCAGAGATTGTGAGGCTATAGTTTATTTGCTGTCTACTATTGCTAATAATACTAGTTTAACTGATAATTCTGAAATATTATGCATAGATATATTTACAAAAGACTTATGTTTTATAGAAATGGTATATTATTTAAAATAAATTAATGAAAAGATGCCTGTCTCCATTAATGTTAATGGATTCATCAATGGTTGTAAGATGGGTTGCTTAAACAAATATTTAAAGATGCTTAGTGCTCAAGTTATATTTTTAAAAGAAACACATTTAATACAAGATGATGTTGATAGACAATACAAACTGTTATACTGTCCTTAATATTTTTCATTACAAACAGAAGAGAAGAGGTGTAGCAATGTAATGGAAGAACTCTAATCTAATAACTAGAATCTTTATTACATATAATAAGAAGGACATGTTTTGTTTCGTGACCTTGGAAATAAAAGTGAAAATGTACACCTTAATCTTTATTGGATTCCTGGAATAGAATTAAAAGTTGTTAAACATCAAATCAAAAAGATAATACAGTTTTATAAAGGAAGCATTATATTAGCAGGTGATCTTCACTGTATATTGAGTAACAAAGATACCAATGCCATTAATAAGCATCGAATAGCAGCTGCAACTAAAGTCTTGATTGACTTTATAGATATGTTTAATATTAAAGATATAAATGAATTTTCGGAGCAAAGTTTACCATTTTTTACATATTTTTCACATAGACATGGTACACAATCTAGAATAACAGGCTCTATGTTTCTAATGATACAACAATAAGGTTAGGCAAAGTAAAAATAGTTTCATGTCCATTATCAGATCACAAAGGCCATTACTTTTGAAGTTATAATAATTAATAACAATAATGTTTCTATTAGAATACCGGCATATATAACCAACTTAAAATAATTTAAGGATTTTTTTAATAAAGAAATTCATTTTTTATAAAGATAAATAATGTATAAGCTATATCTGAAATATTTGTTTTAAAAGCTTATATAAAAAACAGTAAGGCAGGGAATTAATAGATTTACAAAGGAAAGTAGATAAACTTAAATTAGATATACAAAAATGTAACAAAACATTAGAAGAAGAACTTAGTAGGTTAAATAAAATATTTAGAAACTTTGCATCATACATTTATGATAAAACTAGAAAAGATTAAGATCAACTCTTATTCTTTAAACCCTAACAATCAGCATAAACTACCAATTACATTAAAGAAGCTTAGTAAGTCTAATGATATTAAAAAAGTTTATATTCCTAGTAGTAGTAAGAAAGTCACGGAGTAAGAGAATATATAAGAGACATTTAGAATTCATTTTAGTAAAAATTAACTAATCTAAACCACTAGTAGAATCACAAGATGTAGTTATTTTCTTAAAAAAAAACATACTAAAAACAAACTATCAAAGGATCAGAAAAAGTTAACAGACAGGCCCATATTAATGACCAAACTTAAATCACAAATTAATAAACTAAAACTAATGATGGAATTATCAGAAATATATAAATTAATGCCTAATGAAGCTTTAGCTGTGTTGCTAAAAATATATCCATTAGTTAAAGGATTTTCTAATGTAACCAGTCTAATCTACTTTTTCCACCATTTAAAGACACTCGGAACCACTACTCTTTTTTCTTGCATTAGGAACCTAAACTCCCTCCGTTTTTACCCTGCTTACAATAAATTAATTTGGGCCACCAAGTGGCATACTTGTCCCTTCCAGGCCTTGAAGCCTTCTACTGACCTGTACTACACCTTTGATATATACTGTTTGTCCACAGACTTGCTATTAAACTGTAGCCCATAACATCTATTTCTTTTTATGGTTAGCTCTCACACACCCTCCAAATGACTCTATTATCTACTCTTTTGACTTTATTCCAGTATTTAGGGTTATCTACCTACTGTAATCCCTGCTTCAACTGATTGTTCTTTTCAGCTCCTTACCTCTCTTGTCTCTACCCGCTCCATTCGCCATGTGGGCTCACTCTGCTACCCTGCCCTACCCCCAATACCCCCCCACCCCTACTGCTCCTAAGCTTATACATCCTCACCACATCATCTTCCACTCCAATCCAATCACAGTAGTCATCTTGTTAACATTCTACATACACCTCTCTCTAATCACCCCTAGTATAACTCCTCCCCTTTAAAGAACACCAGTAAGCTTATTATTCACTATGCAAACACGGCCTTTCCAAATCCATCTAAGGCTCCTAATCATTGTCTTTCTCCTACTTTCTCTAACAGCAACCTACCTGCTAACCTCATATGAACAGTCAAAATATTTACCTCTGAACTTCCCTAATGCACAGACAAGTACTACACCTCTAATTAACTCCCTAGAACACATAAATATAACATCTTTACCTACCTATTTACCTGCTAGATATCAGAGACAGACCCATATCAAATACAACTATCTAAAACCTAAAAAACCTCTTCACCATTACTTTAACCTCCATAATCTCTTAAACAAACTATTACACCTCTCCTTACTAGAGGGGGACATTCATCCTAACCCAGGACCAGGGCAAAAAACAAGCACAAAACCACAAATTTATGTTCCTGCTACCCCAAATATCTCATCTAAATCTCTCAACTCACTCTATATAGCTCACCTCAATATTCACAGGATAAATAATAAAATTACCCACCTCCATGCTCTCCTGGATGTTCTTTCCTTTGATATACTTTGTTTAACAGAAACATGGCTAAAACCCACTACACAAGATATTGAAATTATTCCATCTGGGTACAACATCTTGAGACAAGACCGCAAAGTAGAAAAAGGAGGTGGTGTTCCTATCCTCTATAAAGAATGGCTACAAAGATGTATACTAGATCTTCGTTCCTCTTCTGAAAAAAATGCAGAAATCATTAGATATCATTAACACCAAACTTCAACTTAATCCCAGCAAATCCATAAATATAATATGTATCTACTTGCCCCCTGGTAACAACATCACCACTCTGGAAGGTATTCTTGCTGAACTCTCCACAAAAATTCCCCAAGAGACAATAATTCTTGGAGACTTTAATATAGACTGGAAGGACTGCTCTACTGAATCACCAACCTCCCATATTAACCTTAATGGCTTCTCACAAACAATTAACTCCCCAACCATAATTAATAAACCCAATAACAAAGAATCCATCCTAGACTGGATTCTAATAAATAATCACCAACAACTCTATAATGTAGGGACCCTCCCTGATGATGTAAGTGACCATTCTCTCACTTACATTATCAGGCAAAGGTCGAGCTCACACAATCCAACCAGATATAAAACAATAAGAAGCAATAGAAACTTTAACCCCAATAACTTCCAAGCTGAACTAAAAGAATGTGATTGGTCACCTATAAAATACCTCCCACTTGACGAAGCAACAAACTACTTTAACTCAAAACTCTTTACAATCCTTAACCACCATGCACCAAAATGTTCCATCAAAATTAAATCTAAACCCACCCCATGGCTTACAAAGAAAACCAGGCAGAAAATTCAACAGAGAAATAAAGTTTGGGCACTATGGAGAACAACTAAAAACCCCGTAGACTAACAACAATTCAGGCAAAAAAGAAATGAGACTAAGAAAGCTATACTCGAAGATAAAAAAATCTTCTACTTCCACCTCCAACAGTCCAACCAAAATAATCCACAAAAGTTCTGGGCTAGCATAAACAGACTACTTCAACCAGCCCAATCCACAACACCATCCCCTATAGGATCAAATTCTGAAAATCCAAAGCAAACTGCTAATACTTTTAATACCTTCTTCAATGAGACTATCCAAACACTTGCTAATCAACTAACAGCCGATAGCTCTGCCCTTCCAACCAATACTACTAACTCTCTCGCAACTCTGAACCTGCAATCTGTTCCACCTTCCCTCATCTGCAACCTCTTAAGTAAACTATAACCTACTACCTCCTCATATGACCAGCTACCTGCTGAATACCTGCAAAAGGCAGCCAAAGTCATAGCTTATCCTGTATCATTGCTGATAAATAGAACCATACAAGAAAGCACTATTCCTACCATTTGGAAAATCTCCTACATTATCCCCGTACACAAGGGAGGAACCTCCAGAGAATATTCTAACTACCGTCCCATAGCTCTACTTTCCCCATTAGCTAAAATAATGGAAAAGTGTATCCACAGACAGTTACTGGACCACCTACTCCAGAACAATTTACTGGCCAAATCTCAACATGGCTACAACTGCACTCCTATCCTTCACTGACAGCATCAATAAAAACCGTAATAACAGTCTTCTCTCCATCACTTTTCATCGACCTTTCAAAAGCATTCGACATGGTCAACCACCACTTACTTCTCAATATTCTAAAATCCTTCTCTCTGGACACAAAGCCTATAAAATGGTTCCAGTCCTACCTTGATAATAGACAGCAGGCAGTGCTATGGGACAACAACCTCTCATCCCATCTCCCAGTTACTCTAGGTGTTCCTTGGGGCTCTATATTGGGCCCCCTCCTTTTCTCAATATTTATCAATGACCTCAACCTAGCTATTTCTTTAACTAACTGTGTACAATATGCAGATGATTCGACAATAATCTGCTCAGCTAAATCTCAATACCAACTACAGACTCTAACTCAGACAATGTTCAATAAAACAGAAAACTGGTTTCTACAATACTGCCTTCTCTTGAACCCCCCCCCCCCCCAAAAAAAAAAAAACAAGCTGCTCCTCTTCACTCCTATCCATAAATCACTCCCAGTGAACTTTTCAGTATTATGCAATAATGGTATACTCATATCTCCCGATCCAACAATTAAACATCTAGGGGTAACCATTGATAACAACCTGAACTTTGAAACCCATATCAACAATACCATAAAAACTGTCAACAGGAAACTAGGCTCCCTCTATAGGATAAAACCCTTTCTCTCCCCACTAGCCAGAACCACTATTGCCTATTCCCACCTTATCTCCACACTTCTTTATGCTTCTTCCAGATATACTAACTTGTCAAAAAATAACCTTAACAAGTTAGCCAACACTTACAATAGCATTGCCACATTTGCTACTGCTTCCTCCTTTAGGACCCATCACTGCCATAATCTGAAACAATTAGGCTGGTTAGAGCTTCTGAATCAGATTCACTTTAAACAACTCACCATTGTGCATAAAACCATTTTCCAACCTACCAATACTCCAATACCTGCTAGTCTCATTACCCAATATAAGAACATTTCAACTTTATGCTCATCTAATAAACATCAACATGTAAATCTAATAACATGTCAGGAGATGCTCTGTTCTCAAATGCAGTTGGAAAGTATTGGAACCAACTCCCCCATGAACTTACATCACTGTCTTAATTTACACTTTTTAAACACAATCTAAAACTCTATCTTAAAACCTATTGGTTATGACCCTGTACAAATCCAGACTAATCTAATATTATATCCCAAATACCATCTCTTAAAACCTAATTCCTGCTCTATTTGTGTCTTTTCAGATCAAGGCCTATCCTTGGCAAAAAACATATCTTATTCTAATAGGTATTTTAAAGTATCTCTAGTTAAAGGCTTCTGCATATAATTATAAAGCGTCCTACCTCAGGCAGGCAACAAGTATTGTTTAAACTGTGAGCATTGCTGAACTGTTGAAATGAAGTATGCATTTGTTTAACAATTACATTCTAGTTACTAATGAATTCTTGTACATAAAGTCTAAAATATCTTATCTAATGCTTGTAACATGTTTTTGTATAAACTGTGAAGATTCCAGAACTGTTTAAAATGTGTAGTATTTAACTGTATAACAACTAGTACCTGTATGTTAGTAGTCTAGTAATGTCTTGAAGCTTATCTCCAAGGGACTCTACTGAAAATGGACATAAATCCAGTTAGACTATCCTGGTCAACAAATGTAAAATAAAATAAATAAATAAAATAAATAAAAAATGTTTATCCATCTTGGAAATATATCTTAATTTCTTTTATTTTAAAAACTGATAAAGATGCAACAAAATGCTCTTTTTTATAAAACAGTTTCACTAGTAAATGTGGACTATAGAATATTTATGGCAATATATGCCAATAGATAAATGAGGATCAAATTGGTTTCATAATGAATAGAAATTCTGATGACAATAATTAATAAAATACTTACAATAATAAAATATATAAATATTACAAATAATTTAACTTTGGTTAGCTTAGATATTAATATTGCCTTTGATTCTGTTAACTGAGATTATCTATTATATATTTTAAGATTATAATTGTTTTGAATATTACACAACATATTAAAATTCTTTATGAAAAATCCTTAACTATATACAAGCAGTTAATTCATATGCAAATGAATTGCAATTACCAAAGGCACAAAGCAGAGATGCCCTCTATCACCATTTCTTTTTGCTCTAGTCATTTAACCATTTGCAAATTATATTAGATCAAATACAAATATTAATGGTATTCAAATAGATGATCATTTAAATTCTAAAATAGAACTTTAAGATGATGATATTTTACTAACTCTGAAAAAATTTAGTCATTCTCTTCAAGCTTATTTTAAGACAACAAAAATCTTTTAGATGACGTCTGGTCTTAACTTTAATAACAATAAAAGTAAGATTATACTTAAATTGCAATGCATACAGAACAGACATGAAATTCTCTAAATATATAGTGAATGATAAAATCAAGCATCTAAGGGATATTTTAACTGATAATATTAATGATATAATAGCAATTAATTCTACTAATATCAAGCATCTTATCAATAAATGGAATTAGCTTTTTTTTACAATGGAACAGAGACATAGATTATTTTTGATCAAAATTATTATTCTTCCAAAAGTGTTGTATCTATAACTCTTCCTCTCTTAAAATTTATATAAGACAGTTTAATTATATTTAATTTTGAACTTTTTTTTTTTTGTTTCCTAATAAGCCTATATTGACCTTAAATCATCACTTAAGATACTGGACAGCAAGAGGTATTGGTTTACCAAATTTGGAAATATACATTTTATCATCAGTTATCAATATAATAACTTTAGGGCTGAATTCTAATCTTTCTGCTAAGTGGAAACAGATACACGAAAAAAAAAACTATTCAACATTGTTACAATTAAACAAATATATTTTTGAGAGTAAAAATAAGTCAATAAGCTCCTCCTATATAACTAATATATTAAATATATTCAAACATGTTATATATAAGAATCCTGATATAAAATTATCATTCTTTCTCTTATTTGCTACTGTTTGTATACAAAATAGTATTAAAACTTTCAATGTCTCAAAAATGATAAAACTCAAAGCAAAAAACTTTGATTTTTTTTTTGCATCAACTGACAATTAATCAGGAAGTAAATTCCACAAATTAAATTATAAATGCATTTGAATTAAATAAGAGTGCGGTTAAATATACAAACCTACAGACAATTTATTATTCAAATGATTCAGTCAATCAAATTAAGAACTAGAGCGAAAGTACCTAAATTTACAGAATTTGTAATTATTTTAGGAAGTTACAGTGATACTAGAAAATATATAAAGTAGTTAACACAAATATATAAATAAAATATTGGGATTACTATGGATCAATTAAGATTCAATATCTGGTAGATGAAGATAAAATGTATTATTGTCTTTTAAAACAAACTACTCTTTCATTACTTTGAAGATTATTTTCCTGGAAATTTTATTACACCTCATAAGATTGCATTGATGTATAAAAAAGAAATTGTATGCTGGAAATGTAAGTGAAATGTTAAAGCTGATTGGCAGCATATGTTTTATGATTGTATACTGCTAAAATCTTATTGGTAAAGTATGAACTCCTTTTTATAAGCCATGTTTAAAGATAACTTTATTTTAACTAAACCATTAGTTTTGTTTAATGTACCAGTACCTACATGTGTTGCCAAAATAATATATACTCTTCTATTAAGCATTTTAGCCATTCAATAAAAATTACTATAATTTGGAAGAGTGAGACTATTCCTACCTTCATAAAATTCAAGAATATAGCAATAACAACTTGAACTAGCTACAATCAAGATGAGAAAAGACAGTGTCACTTCATAGCATAATGCCTGGTTAAAATTTAAAGAATTGTTAGGAAAAAATAGATAAATAATGTGCAATTAAGCTTTGTTGCAATTTGATCAATTAATAATTTCCTTTATTTACTAGACAAATTTGGAAATAGGTGGTTTATTTCTCACTGATGTGAAATGTTACTATAACAATTTAATACTGTTTTAAGTTTTCACAATTACACTAATTGATTTTTAATATTTAATAAAAAGAAATAGTAAATTTTAAAAAAAAAAATCTAAATAATTGAGTAAGTTAGCAGCAGTGCAAAAGAGTTCTTGAGTGGATGCAGGTAACAGCTAAAAAGCAATACAAATTGCATCAAAATTGCTTTAAGAGTGTATGATTCCTTTACAAAGGTATGAAGACTGAAAATGTGTCTTACGGACAGGTCCTGCAAGAGGAAATTGTCAAAATGATTAGGGTTGGACAGCTTGGCAATTAGATAACAGAATATCATTGTGTGAGCTTTAAGATGTATTGAAAACTTTAGGAGGCAATTGTCAAAATGTTGATAAGAGGATGAATTTTAGGTGGCTGGGTGAGGTAGGAAAGTGAAAATATTGTAGTCATTAATAATATCTGTGTTCAGGTTCAATGGAAAGTACTAATCTAGCTACTACTTCAGGTCATTTTAGACTAGACAATGTTCTTTTTGGTGCTTGAATTACCCTGTCCCATTTGGTGTTAGATTACTCTTACCATTCCATGGTCAATAATTATATATTACCCATAGAAAGATAAAGAGAATAACTGGCATCATACCATATGAAAGATAATTTGAGGGGATCCATGAATGGAATAAAGCATTTAGAAGCTGCCTCTCTCCATTAGTAGTACAGGGGTACGTTCCAGAGTAAAATTTCCATTATCCATCCATAGGTCAAAGCTGCACTGGAATATGAACAGGGATGTGCTTTGTTTTTTTCATGGATGTGGAGTATGTTCCAGAATAGTGCTATCCTCTGTGAGACGTCCCTATAAACCCTTCTGTTGATGTTGCAAAAGAGGTTTAGATTCCTAGTCCAAATATTTCTGCTGACATTTGACTTCCTGATGTGTAGTAGGTCCATTAGTAGTGGTTGTTCAGAAGATGCCTTGTATGGCAGACAGGTCACCTACAAGCAGTCTGTAGGATACTGAGAATAGTGAGAGGGCTATAATTCAGTCAGTGTAAGATATAATGTTTAGGCCTTGTATCCTTTCAGAAGGTTATCTCTGTGGACATTCCTATTGTTGTATACATCTGGACAGATATATGTCAAAGGGGGCATTATAGTCAATAACTGGCCTAATGATGGCTGATTAAAGGGTGACAATGCTCCAGTGCTAGACAAAATCCTTCAAAATCCTTTTGTTAATAAGATGTTCAGTACAGAAGGATTCCTTACGACAATGGACACATGTAGTTGAAAGTTAGATTACTGTTTTCATAAGTCACATATCACGTGAGAGAACTGAAGAATATGAATTAGTAAAGTTTTTTTTTTTCCCAGTCCAGTTGACTTTGTCATTTTGGGTTAGGGAAATTTGATAAGATTTAAAGTATATGAATTTAGCTGTCTTAACTGAAATATGAATTGCATGTTTAAAAAAATGTGTTTAAATACATAGAGTTGATGTGGACTTCTGTAAGTGACAGTAGACGTTGGTCAAGTACATTAAATATTTAACAACTGGGGGTAGCCATGTGCATTGTTTGCACAAAATTGTCATCTTTTACCGAGATACAAAGCATTTTGTAAAAGAAGAAATATAATAAACAGTGTGAGTACACCTTTAAGATCTAACTTTTTATAAGCAGACCAAAAATGAGGCTGCTGGATTTTTTTTTCTTTTTTGTTAGCATAAGATGAAGTCTTTTCTTTGCTGACCTCAAACCTCATCTTTACTGGCCTGGTTCTCAGTAGACAACATCCATTCAGGTCTGCCAGCTAATCTCCAAATCGAAACTTACTCCATATTTTTAAAGGAGCCAATCATGGATCCTAAGGGTCTGCATTTCCATCCGCTACGGATTTTTATTCATGACCTACACGCCCCCCCCCTCATTGATTACATCTGAGGGCAAATCCCCTCTTCAAACCATGCCTCCCCTCCCCTCAGGGAGTGCATCAACAAGTATTCTCCAACCTAGTGTGGCCATGCCAATCTGTTCCCTGCTGCTCTGTCAGTCTTCTGAACTGCAAACTTAACCAGGGCTGGCTGAGCCCTAGTCAGGGATTTATCTTCTACACCACCAGCAGCAAAACAAATTCTTTGTAATACCAATTAAAATGATGGCACACTGTCAAGTGACACAAGTAGTTAAGACAGAAAAGGAACCATCTGTTGATGTATGTTCACCAAATTGGTCAGTGCTGCAGTAGCCTTGGCTATATAGGTTATATCGAAATGTATCTTCCACATGCTCAAACTGTCAGGCAGCTCAAGCTGAGATGACTATAAGAAAAGCATGGATTCAAAGCCCTCCAGAGGTTTACTGTACCCAAAGATCACACTCCTGTGTGGCTTTTGAGGATCGACAGTTGGCTTGTGCTTTCCTTTTTGGTTGGGTAAGTTCCCTTTTGGGGGGAAAAAAATGTCCATATGCTTCAGTTTATTGATTTTTTTTCACTTTCCTAGTCAAGATATTTTGAAACTAGGAGTGTTGTGTTTTAATGGACTGTCTCAAGATTTTACCCTTTTAACAGACTGCTCATTTTTTTCTGAAAGTTTAAAAAGTGGGGCAAAGAAATTGAAAACATTTGTTCTGTCAAGTAATACTGTTTGTTTTACTTTTGAGGGTTGCCATGGAGTTGTAAAATGTTTTACTGTGTTTTTCTCTGTTAAAAAATAACTTTTGTGGACTGGTAGTGTTTACCGGCAACTGCTGCTTGTCTTCCCTGGGAAAGAGGCACCGTTTTGTTTTGACCATGGAACAGGCTACTTGTCCCATGGTTGGTGCTTCTTCCAGGAACCAAAATAAAAAATTAAGCAGTCTTTACCACCACAGCAGGCTAGCAATTTGCTTTAGCCCCAAGTGGGTGACTCTGCTGCTGCTAATTTCTATGCCTCAGACCACTCATCTTTTTATGCCAAATCCCTCTGGGGTAGCATTTACAGACATTATGAAGTGAGGGCTGCCACATCCTCTGTGGCTCTTTGGGTGAGGGCAAACATTAGTACCACAGTTGGCCACATTTTCCTGTCAAAAAGAAAAAGAAAACAAGCATGTATCTACTCCTCTTCAATATTTTGGATAGGAGTCATTTACTGGGTCTGGCTCAGGGTATAATTCAGGTTATTGTTCCTTCTTGTGAAGTAGTTTCTGAAAAAAAAGAGGGATTCCACTTTTAAGAGATTTAAGATTCTGAATCTAAACAGGAAGATTTCAGGGATGGATTCATTTTTGTCCCCTTGCATTTCTGATACATACTCCGTGGAGAGCTCAGTTTAAGGATCTCCCAGTGTATGTGTGTGTGTGTGTGTGTGTGTGGGGGGCTCTTTCTCTGGGACTATTGTTAGAATGTGCC
The DNA here is from genome assembly GCF_019279795.1 of Protopterus annectens. Taxonomy (NCBI): domain Eukaryota; kingdom Metazoa; phylum Chordata; order Ceratodontiformes; family Protopteridae; genus Protopterus; species Protopterus annectens. The sequence continues at coordinate 213,441,252 of NC_056748.1, forward strand.
AGTATTTTCAGTAAGAGGACAGTGAGGTTCCTTAGTCCCTGAGAAAATGTTACGAGTTGTTACAGAATAATTTTCCAAAGCCTACATCAATTCCTCCTGTTCTGTCTGCTTTTTTCAGAATGTGTGTTACAGCCTGCAGTTTTTTCTGAAAATGGTAGCAAGGATATATAAAGTTCTTAGTCTTTTAAATTTTAGACACTATTCCTAATCCTGACCCGGAAGCTATAGCTTTACTTGTTCCAACTGCTGCTAGATAGTTAGTTCAAATCCTAGTCTTTCTGATAAGGATAGAAAAATTATTGATAGGTATTGAAAAAAGTGTATACTTTAATTTTCCAACAATCGAATTGTCAGGCTCGTATGTTAAAGTTTGTTTGTAGGCAATGATTACTGACTTGTGCAGTAGAACAAACTATTATTTAAAGCAGATTTTTCCACACAAGAAGAAACTGCAGATAAAGCATTCCTCATACTATCACAATTTGTACAATGTGTATGACTCTGTTGATACTTATTTCAGGGCTATGGCTACTGGTACTGTTTTAAAGAGGGTTGCATGGCTGCATTCTTAGAACCTCCCAGATGATGATAAAAATAAGATTTGAAATTCTCCCTCAGAAAGAGGTTTAGTCCTTGGTTGCTCTGCTGCAGAGATGACCAAAAAGTGGGATGAAAAGGGGCAAGCTGATCCTGAATCTAAGCTTTTTTCAGCCCTTCTTTTCCACATTTTCCAAAGGATTTTCTATTTCCTCATCTAGTTTTGGCAAAACCAGATTAAAGAGTCTCAACATATACAGGAAAACATGAGTTTTAAGAAGAAATGGCAAGGAGGTTCCAAAAAGGGTCTTGAACCTCCCAAAACCAAGGACAGTCCAGCAAGTCTGAATTGTGTGGAAGAAATGCTGAGCAGGACCAAAAAATACTCTCAAGCAAGGAAACTAGGTCAGAGGATCTTCCAAGATTTGAGCCGTCTGTGGGGAGTTCCTTAACTAGACCACTTTAACTCATCTCTGAACAAACTGTCAGGTTCTGCTCCAGGACTCCATGCAAGAATGCCTGGAAGACAGATGCATTTTCTTTTCTTTGGACAACAATGGTTCTCTATGCCTTTCCACTCTTCCACTGATATACAGCGTACTTCTGAAGATTCAGAAGGAATCCCACAAAATGATTGTGCTGACTCCCTTCTATCCCAGGCCACAGTGGTTCTCCTTGCTTTTGGAAATGGCCAGGAGCAATTACCACAAGCTTCCTCACAGAATGGATCAACTCACATAAGAACATGGGTTTCTGATGCACCCCAATATGAATCATTCAAATTACTGACTGGACAATAAGTGTCTTAATTCTGTTTAGACAGTTTTTACTGACTATGTCCAGCAGATACTAAAGAAGCCAAGAAAGCTTGCTATAAGTAAATCCTATATTAGCAAATGGAAAAGGTTTTCTAATTGGTTCAAACAACAGAACCAGCACCCATTCAGGGCTTGCTGTGCTTCGGTTCAACACGATTTTTGTGAGTTTATCCTATGGCCCTTCTTGTTTCTCTATCAAGGTTCATTTATCAATGATTTCAAGATGTCTGCCCATGGATCCTCCTCTTTCAATGCAGTGTCACGTTAAAATGTTTTAAAAAAAAAATTCTGCATAACAGGTATCCAAGAAAACTGGTAGTCTCACCTTGTGATCATAATTTTGTGTTAGATAAGCTAGCACTTTTTATATTTGAACTAGTTAATCTGGATAACTTGAGGTTTTAACATGGAAAACAGTTTTTCTCATTGCTCTGACTTTTGCAAGAAAGGTATCTGACTTGCAAGATCTTAACGTGAGTCTATACTATCTCAGTTTATATAGGAATGAGGTTTCCTTGAGAACTAACCCTTTTTGCTTAAAGTGCTATCTGTGTTTACTTCAAGGAACACTATCCATCTCCCCATTTTCTTTCCTGAACCTAAAAATGAGGGAGAAAAAAAGGATACACCATACCTTGGATGTCCATGGATAACTCATGTACCATCTAGACAGAACTAAATCTTTCAGATTTCTGGATCAGTTGTTCATTTCTTATGTAGGTAAGAAGAAGGGACAACGTTTGTCAAAACAAACTATTTCTAAATGGCCACCTACAGCTATTACATTTAGTTTTACTCACCAAAAACAAAACTATTCTATGCAGTTTCAAGAGAAGCCCACTCTGCCATGGCTTGGCTTCATCCATGGCTTTTTAGAAAGGGCTGGTTTTTAGAAGTATTCTAGAAGATCCTTCTTGGTTGTCTGTACATACATTTGCAAAACACTATAAACTGGATTCCTTCTTTAGGTCATCATGCTCCAGGACTCTTCTCCTTCCACCTCCAAAATGCAGTTAGCTAAGGTAATCTACCCATATAAATAAGGCTACTGCAGCATTAATCAATATCATGAAAATAGCACAGTCATGTATGTTAAACTTAAAATAACAGTAGACATTCAAATAACTGCTGCAATAGCTACTCCTTCCTCCCTCCATCCCCTTTGTCTGTTTGTGTGTTTTTTATGCCAGGGTGTGGACATTTAGTTTTTGCTGTACCTAGCATTGTCTTTTCATGGTTCAGCTTCACTCTCTCTGCTGGCAGCGAAGCTCCAAAGGGCTTTGTGCTCAAACTTGTCTTTTAGTGAGCTCAGCTCAAGCTGTCTGACAGTATGGGCATATAGAATGTGCCCTGAAGCTTTGGAAGTTGCCTGTTATATCCCCAGCAAGATATAACCCATGTAGCTAATTCTACTGCAGCAAAGATCATTGAAACATATATTGTTATGTTAAGTTTAACTTCCTCAACTGTACTCTCCTTATTAGTAACATGTCTAGTAAGGATATTATTGTTGGATGGGGGGATTAGCCTATGCTGGGGTGAAAAACAACAGTGGAAAGCCAGATAAGTCAGGTAAGCCAAATAAGGATAAGCTCTTCAAGTACAATGATTGTTTTTCCAACAGATCTTTATTAACCAGTAAAATTAATTTTATGAGGCATAAGGATAAAAGTCTTCTAAGCTACTGTGAATCAACTGTTGTGAAATGACAAGCTCCAGTGGATCTGTATCGAGGCGAAAGATTGAGGTTACAACCACAAATGCTTCAAGGACATTACACATAAACACACACATATATATATATATATATATATATATATATATATATATATATATATATATATATATATATATATATATATATGGTGTAGAAATAGATATAGATATACTTTTTATCAGAATCATGGCTCCACTACTAGATGTATCTTTGCAATGATCATTTTGAAGGATATAAGGTTTGTTATAAATAAAGAATATTAAAGACACAAAGGATTTCTGAATCATGGTACAGCAGTCAGTCTTCCATAGATTCGGCTTTATTTCTAGTACTTTATCATTTTAGAGTCCAAAATCTTAATGGTTTAGATAATAAAGGACACTAAGAGAAACAAAAGAGTTTTTGTTAAAATATCTCCAAACTGTAAAAGCAGAAAAATGCCACATTTGTAGAAAAGAAGAAGATGGTTTTATTTTGAAAATAAAATAAATTACTTAGAACTGTAATTATGGAGAAATTGTACAGGAAGTAAGTGACTACTAAGTTTGTCTGTAATACCTAAGCATTTGAAAGCTGATAGATATGAGGAGGTATTAACTGTATGGCTGTAATAAGAAATAAAAAACAGTATGGTAAAAAGAGACACATCGGAAATAGTAACTTTAGCAAGTATAGAGAGCTGTTTGTGAAGAAAATGAGAAATTGTGTTATCTTGTAGAAGAAAAACAAAATAAAGGTGAAATAGCAACATGACAGTGAGAATAAGTTGGTGTTTGAATAACACATTAGGATCATGACATAAGGGGTGACTATTAAAGCAAATGAGTCAGAAAAAAAAGCAAAGTAGAAGTAGCAACATAACTGAAAATAAGTTAATGGTTTGAAGCAAGCAGAAGGCCATGCTAAACATGGCCTAACATGGAGAGACCAGTAAAGCTAACTGTCCAGAGATTAGAAGAGACAAGAATAATATCCTCTCTTAAAAATACATATTCACTATATAAGGATTGCCTGACACTATATAAAGCTGATTATGTTGTCTGTCTCAGACTTCTTTCTGGTCTGTCCTAGGCACAATGCAAGTGCAAGAGATGGGGAGAGTTTACGGCATACAAATAACCAGCAGGTTTGTGAAGGTGAAAAAAATGATATTCCACGGAAAAATACACAGAAATTAGGTTAAACATACAATGTCTGTGTAGACAGTGATTAGAGGTGAGGATTAAACCCCAGCTGTAGAAATCACAGAAATCCTACACACTGAGCCACCATTCTACAAAAGCCAGAAGAATAAGAAGGTAGATAACTTTGTAAGCTAAGTGAAAGGTACCAGTCTGGAAGAAAAGTGTCATCAATTTGGTTCTTATAGTGAAAACATAGAAATAACACAGGTTACTTAAACAAGCTACTGATATGTACTTAACCAACTATAACATTACAGAAAAAAAAAAAAAGATTGCATATTCAAAGATGGGAAAGAACAACAAAACTGATGCATGCAGATGATCTGGTACTACATGAGACTCTGAACAAGAACTTCAGTAACTGATAAGGAACTGGAAAGCAAACCTAAAGATACAGAGGATTAAACTGAAACAGACAAATGAAGACAGTGGTCATGGCAGTAAGTTAGTACAATCAAAAGGATAAAACTGAAATAGAAGTGAAGGCAGTAGAACAGGTTAACAGCTTCCCGTGTCTGGAGGTGTTTTTGAAGAGAAGGTAAATCTGAAGAAGACAACAACTGAATGCAATAAGCCAACGACTTAATAAACTATAATAAAGGTGTGATTGGATTACCAGTCGAACAGTCAGCGTGTTCTTTCCACTCTTAGGTAGAGGCACTCATTGGCGTCCTCGCAGTACTAGTTTATTAAATCTTTAGAAGAGGTCAAGGCTAGAATTGGAGATACGGCAGTCAGCTGACACAAACTAACAGATGCAGTGAGAATAAAAAATACCAAAGAAGTAGAAAAATATAGTACACAAAACAGTGGTGCAGCCAATCATTCTCTATGACACAGAAACTGGACAGTGAAGGCAGAGCAACATAGGAAGATTGAGATCATGGGCATGAATTGCCTGAGACAGCTTGTAGGACATAGTAAAACAGACAAAAAATTGGGTCAAAAGAGCAGCAGACAAAGTAGCCCCAGTTGCAGAGAAAGTCAAGGTGAATAAAAGAACAATATTTAGGTACGTGCAGGAAAGCAGAAAATGATTTTGGCAAAACAAATCTGAGGAGAAAGGAAGAATGCACAGAGGGGCGAGGATATCCAGCAAAGAGATGCATGGATTGCATATCAGATCTGAGGCAAGCAGGCATTACTGGCAAAGAACGTAGCAGTGTGGATCTGAATAAATAGACATGGCAAAAAAGTTGTCACAAAACCAGACCCTGTAAAATCAGAAAAAGGATTGATAATAATGACAATGATGATTATGTTGATATGAAAGTTATTTAATAATAACAGAGATTCCCACAATACCATGCTTCAGAACAAATACAAAGTGAATAAATAAAACAGTGAAATGATCATAATAATAATAATAAATAAATAAGTGCTATGACATGATCTTTGTGAGACATCAGTAAATCAAAAATTTTGAACCTTAGTGCTAGATACTCAAATTACAATTCACTCTCTTCTGTAATGTTTCACCTCTCCTTGGAAGAGACAAGTAGGCCATGCCCATTCACCTCACCTCCCTGCCCTTCTCCTCCAATGCTTGGGTCACTAACTGACCCCTGGCGACTTGGGTCTCAGACTCAGTTCTCTGTAGATCAGAGCCACGTACCTAAGATGAAGTATTTTGAAACTGGCCCAGTGATAAAATGACAGTGAGATCCTGTCTTAAAAAGTAGATATTTACTATATTTGGGAAAGGTGCAATCTGATATACAAAATATGGATTAAGATGTTTCCCTTAGGCACATAAGCTTCATGGACAGAGAAAACTGTGATACAAAGCAGGTGAATGAATAAACGTTGTACACTTTGGACTTCATGAGTTAGAAATGATCAAGTCTTCCTTTCTGTTATGAACTGGAATAAAATAAATGAAATATCTGCTGTTTGAATAAATTGTTTAAACACCAACCAAGCTATATTCAGTCACAATGTTAATACCACATACAGTGGCCAAGATTCACATGCTTAACATAACTAGGGCTATTGCTGACAGGAAGAATAAACATACCAGGAAATCAGACAGTAGAACTGGATCCATTTTCATAGATTAAGATAGCAAAAAAAAAAAAAAAAAAAAAAAAAATCCAATCCATTTACAAACTCAATTAATTATAAAGAAACTCCAATACTCACTACTATAAATATTTCAGAATTTCAAATAAATGATAAATACAGTGAACTACTCTGAAACTCAAAGTGCCCCTTCAGGCCACTGGGCATGATATCCTTAAAGCATGACACACAGTCATAAAGCCACTGGCATGATAGTTGAAAATAAACCCATATTCCAAAAAACTAACATCAAATAATGCGCAATAAGCCAGTCATGCAATGATATTTAGAACTACATTATCAATTGATGGTGTGAGATGGTTATGCATTGCACTTCAGAAATTATTGACATTTATTCCAAGCAATAGATGGTTCAATATAAATCCACCAGAGCTTCTAGTACTGTAAATAATTTTCATCAAAATATGTAACTATAGGCTGGATAATATCACCACACCACACAATTCCTTAGTTCAAAGTTCTTTGAAATAGAAGTACCATACACTAATGAGAGATGGGCCTAAAAATTATACCTGGATGTCATGCCAGTTGATTTTTTCCATGTTTTTGGATATCTCATACGTCTATACAATTAGAATATTAGGCTTTTGCTCCCTTGGTATCCTCTTAGTATCTGCAATAGTTTTACACATCATTACGTTAGCAAAGGTTCGTTCATCATTCACTTCACTTTTGCTTACAAAGAAGACACACTTCTTTGAACTACTGCTAGATTCCTACAAAACCATATGAATGAAATGCTATTCAGCCATGAACCACAAACTGACTTGACAGTAGTTAATATGCGAAACACTGGAAAAACTCACCAAGACTTAAAGCATTTGCTGCTGTGGTTACTGCATGTTAACTAAATGTCAAAAGATGAAGTATTGATTTAGCGCCATACTAAAATTTCAGCACTCATAATGGCATAACTGAAAGAAAGACCTAGAATACAGAAGAGTGGATCTTGAATATTGCACTTCTCTTTTAAAGTTCTTTTTTGCAGGAGACAAGGTAAGGCCTCCAGTACCAACCACAGTCCCTAATATATATATATATATATATATATATATATATATATATATATACCGACTTCAGATTACCATACCTCATTGAAAAGGAAACATTCTGAGGAATGGCCATCTGAGCCTAACGTACGCAAGTTTGCTTTTACGGCCATTCAGTCTACATATCATGGGACTTCCTGAATCACATTTGGCATTTCAAATGGTTACCATTCATTCATTTGTACTAAGAACACATAACATTTAAATTTCTTCTACTCAGGTTTCAGTCTGCCTACCTAAATACAAACAAAAGTATAATCTTTATTTGTTCAATTGTTCAACTATTAATTTGGGAATAACCTAAAGGACAATATGCTGTTTTTCTGTTTGTTTGCACATAATGAAAGTTGCTTTGCCTTTCTTTCACTTGCCCAACAAATATTGCTTCATAGTAGCTCTTCTAAGTTTTGCACATACACTTCTGTCAATTGTTGTTTACAGCCTTGGCTATTGTTTACTAGTGTGTTTGTGTGTGTGTGTGTGTGTGTGTGTGTGTGTGCGCGCCTACTTTTATATATATATATATATGTATGTATGTATACACACACACACACACACACACACACATATATATATATATATATATATATATATATATATATATATATATATATATATATATATATATATGGGATCTGTACAGATCCCCGACGGCACTGTCTGCCAAAAATACTTAACCAAAAGTGCTGTTCACCGTAGCAGCACTTTTGGATAAGTATGCTCGTTGTGCTGGTCGCACTACAGTGCGGCTAATGGAAAATTCCGTTTTCCCCACTGTAGTGCAACCTCAGAGTGAGAATCTAAAAATAGGGGGGTGGGGGGAACAGCCCCCCACACGGGGGGGTGCAGGCCTGCATAAAAGAAGATTTATTGTTTATTTGTTTTTTCAAACACACTTTAACGAAAGTGCTTTTTCGGTGAAAGCGTTTTCGTTAAAGTTCGTTCGGTTATTGTGGATTCGGACTATTGAACTTTCGTTCAATAGTCCTAGATCCATACATATATATATGTATATATATGTATATATATATATATATATATATATATATATATATATATATATATATATAAATATATAAAATATAGATGGCACTACTATTTAGAGATAGAATAACATGTTTGTTTTTTCACTTCATTGTGCATTAGTTTTATATTTACTTCTGGACTTGCACTATTTTTAGTTCCATGAATATTTGTGTTTCTCACTGTTACAGTTTTTAATTTCATTTTATTATCATTTGAAAGCTCCGATACATAAGACTTCCTCCCTTGTCTTTCCTGTCATCCAATCTTTTTGTATCTTATTTCTGTATAGTAACCTGTATATTTAATTTTTTAAGCTTTGCATAGTTTTCTTCCTTAGCTGCATTGTGTGCTTTGTTTGGAAAAGCCTCCCCCTCACCAAACGTAAGTAAAGATATTTGTGGTTCTGTCATGTCTGCAGCATTCATACTTACAGCTTGACTCACCTTGATTTTTTTTTTTACATTCTTTCAATTCTCTAACTAATCGTTTTTTTACGGTATAATGTAATCTAGACACAGACTGCAGTATTCTCATCTTTGTGAATGAGTAGAAGAATTAACTAAAGAGTATGAAAACACATGCATTTTGTTTATTCGATAGGTTCATAGGTCTTTACTAGGCTAAACAACACAAGGGCCTTTTTAAACCTAGCCATGCATCCCAAATCTCTGACAAGTTGTGATACCCTTGATTAGTGTAAGCATGCACCTGGGAGATGAACCATTTACAGGTTACCTGTGTACATTAGAGACATAGGTGCCAAACCAGGGATGAATTTCCAGTTCCCCATCAAATTGTGCAAGTTGCACTTGAATTGGTTAGGGAGGAACTCTGCTTCACATGGATGGGGAGGCTGTTCCATAGATATGACAGTCCCAGGGATACAAACCTATCTCACAAGCTGGTCCCTTTTATCTCACCGGCAAGGTTTAAGTCTTTAGAATGGATATTTCTGGTGCTGTTTGTTTTGTGAATATGCAGGAAGTCCATCAGAGTGGGGACTGACAATGCCCTGTATGCCAGTCCTAGATCTCCCCTCAAAAGCCTATAGGAGACAGAATACAGGGATGGGCCTTAAGGCAGTCTGCATAAGACATTTTACTTATGCCCTGTAGTCCTTTAGTGAGGAACCTCTGTGGATGTTCCAGTTGTTGGATATGCCTGGTTAGGTACACACCAAAGTGGGTATTGTACTCAATGATAGGTCTGATGAATGACAAATACAGTGGAACAATGACTTCCTTGGACTTAGATACAATACCTTTGTTTATAAGTTGTACAACATAGAATGATTTCCTCTCCACTGTTAACAAGTGATGGTCAATTGCTAAATTACTATCTATGTGTGTTCTTAAGTCCCTCACTACTGGGTCAACTCTAAGGGTGTGTTGTCAATGTGATAGTTATCAGGGATGGATGACTTCCCAAAGGATACTACTATGCATTTCTTGGCATTTAGTTTTAGTCCATGGCTCTGATACCAGGTGTCTGTCTGTGCCAACCCCTCCTGGAGAATATTTGTGTTAGTGTGAGATTCGGTGAGAGCTCCTCATTTGCAATCATCTACAAATTTAGCCAGCCAGAGTCCACTGACATTGATTGTGACTTCTGAGAAGTAAATGACAAAAAGGAGCAGTCCAAGGACTGATGAAAGCATGTTATTAGAAGTAAAAGACTTATTCAGACCTCAGACAAATAAAGGTACAAAGAGGTATAGAGATGGTATAATTAACATAAAGGGAATCAATAATGATAGACCAATCAGGTTCTACTATGACACATCCAGTTTCATGACACTAAGGATCCAGAAGGATCAAAAAATAATCCCCAAAGCAGTGAAAGAGTGAAAGGAGAGAGAGAGAGATAAAAAAACTTTTAATCATCCCCTACAACCCCTGATTTTAGGAGCTAGCATTCCACACACTTCAAACATATATATATATATATATATATATATATATATATATATATATATATATATATATATATATATACCGATTCCTTGGTTGTACCAATTCAAAGAAGCAAGAAATCTCCCAAAAATAAGATCAATAACTTCCTATAGGAAACAGAATTCAACACTGTGTAATTCGACTCTTTTTCTTTAGACTACTTATGGTCAATAAATTTTATCTTGACTACATTTAGAGAAGCTGACCAAAGGGAAAAGAAAAAAAAAAAAAAAATATATATATATATATATATATATATATATATATATACACATATATAATTATATGATATAGATATATATAGATATATGTTTATATGGGTTCACTACATAATCTCGAAATTTTGAAATATCGAATTTTAAAATCTCGAGACTATGTAGCCGAAACCCCTAAATACCTTAAGACCAGAATTCAAAATACCGAACGTACACCACTCATACAGCACACACATACACATGCACACAACTTCCCCCCAAAATCAAACATATCATCCTACACTACAGATAAGCAGGGGGCAAGCCTCCCTGCACCCCCCATGTGGGGGGCTGTGCCCCAACACCCCCTACTTAAATATACTAACTCCAAGATCACACAGACACACAAGGGTAACTCACACCCACACATTTTACAGTCCCTCAAACACACACATTACAGTTACAACACACACTGATACACACTAAAGCCCCTAACCAACATACTTACACATAGATACTTACCTGAACTTCCACCTATCCATCAGCAAACCACAACACCAGAAGCACTACTTCAATATCTCCGAACATCGGGATTTTGAATTTCACATTTGAAATTAGATATTTCAAAATTTCGAGATTATGTACTGAACTTGTTTATATATATATTGCAACCAGTGATGGGTATATCTGAAATGTAGAGTTATAATAAAGATTGGAACTGCAGATGTGGTTCTTTTATTTTATGATGTAACATTTTGGGTACATCTGAAATGCAGGCCTATAATAAATAATGGAACAGTAGATATGGTACTGATTGGTTGACTGACCTCAGTGAAGCAGATGGCAGCTTAGTCCTTCAAATGTCCTAGTCTATGTGAGAAGAACTGCATTTGTAACACTAATTTTGCAGGAGAAAAATATGATGGAAAACTGATCAAAAGTGAAATAAAAGAGGTGGTAGTTTCTGGATCACAGTGTTTTATAGTTGGTGTCTTAGTGTTTTTGCAGTCTACATGCACAAGAGGAGTACATATCACAATAATTCAAATATAACAGAATATGTGAGGATTTTAACCACAATCCATGGAAATAGAATAATTAAAGTGCATTTACTATGACATGCAAACTAACCCCTAAATTGCAGTATTTCAGAGTATTTCATCTTCCATGAAGTACAATGACATCTGAGATAGTATATATGAGCAGAAGGGCTGTGGGAAATCTTAAGCCTTTTATGTATGGTATATTGACTGCAGTAAGCAGTCTTGACAAGACTTTTTTTTCCCTCTTTTTTTTTTTTTTTTTTTTTTTGTCCGCTTCAACTCGGAACTGCACAGGGTGTCAGATGTGTTATGCATGGTTCTGACATACAAATAAACGCATACACACTCCAGACTTTGTGGTTACTTGTAATAATTTAAACTTTAATTTTCATAGCTTTGGGGCTCACATTATCAAGTCTCTAACTTTTGACAGGGTGTGCACTTGGTCATTTCTGTTGCTTTTTTAGTGCAAGCATGAAGATGGCATCTTGTTAACCACATTTTACAGAAGTGGATTTAGGCATACAAGTCTCAAATAATGATAATATACAAGTATAGCAAGTCTGTCTGATGTAATCCACTGCACTTCTATTTACCTGTAGCAAAATGTTGCCCCTCAATGCAATCACGATTTCTCCATTGATGGAACTTCACTAATCTAAAACAAAAACTGTAAAAAGTAATACAATGTTCAAAAAGGAACAGTTTTGGCTGCATAGCCGGCTTTAGGCACCAGCGGACCCTTTGGTCACAAGGGGCCCCCTGTTCCTGTGGGGCCCCCCACCACAGCAAGTTATCTTAGCTTGATATTTTGTAACAGGTCAAAATATGAGGCAAAAACTGGACATTCTGCAAAAATCTGTGCAGTAGAGAGATATGCTAGAGCAAAGGCTCAAAACAGGAACAAATTTAATACCCTCCACTCTATGTTCAATATTTGCCTCCCCTTCAGCTTCAGTAGCTACACAGTTGACTTTTCATGTAGATTCAGGGCTGCCAGCATGGTGAAGTATTCTCATACTGGACCTCTGTATCCAGACAACAAATGGCTTGTATTCCCAGACTGGACCTCTGTATCCAGACAACAAATGGCTTGTATTCCCAGACTGGACCTCTGTATCCAGACAACAAATGGCTTGCTAGTTTGTTGTGAGCTACTATTTTGTCATCTTTGAATATTAAGCCTTGGGCACAACTTATGTCTTCCTTGAAAGAACAGATAAAAGGTAAATTCTTTTCCTACTTGTGATTTTTGTTTAGGCCACTGTTGGATTAAAAGGCTGAGAAATGCTCTAAAATGCATCCCAGTGCATCTGTAACCCCTATAGCTTCTGCAGGCACTGGCTTAATTGAGTTATTTCCTAAATGGTTATTACTGTGCTGTCTTGGTCAGAAAAGGTGTGCTGAAAAGATGCAAGGAGAACTTAAGCTGAACTACAAGAATGAATTTATTTCCTTAATCATAATTTCTTTTCAAGCCATCATTGGATGAAAAGATTATGTAAAAAGAAAAAAACATTAGAATGCACTTTAGAGCATACATATAGCATTTCACCAAGTCCACACCTATACAGAGAGTTGTTATAATGTATGATTGTTGTAACTAAAATGCCAGTAACTGTGAATGCCCCTGTGTGAGATGGGTGAATACAGTGCGGTACATACGCCTGGTGAGCTGTAAGAGTATTGTAGCTACAGGTCAGTCTGTATATACTACTACTAAAAGTGTGCAGCATGAACTAAAAGGCTGCTTCGGAGGGGTGGCAGTCACAGTGTCATACTTTGATGGAAGTGCCTAGGGGCCCCCAAACTTGACATTTGCTGGGGGGCCCTAAAATGGTAACACCGGCCCTGATTGGCCGACTGCAATAACTAGATTAGTTGGGTCTGGAAACTGTGTGTTCAATTTTTATGATGTGTCTAGTTTATGTTGATATGACACAAATGAAACGTGTTTGGTTTTGATATTTTTTTCAATGCACTAATGCATCTTCATTGATTTATCAACTCCACTTCCCCTTGAGCTTTACTAATTAGGCCTGAACAGAAAACATTGCAGCTATGAGGTACTGACAGATTCATTCTATGTTATGAATATGAGGGAATCCGTCTGAACTTGTCACTTAGACAGCATTTTTCAATTACCACATGAAACAGTGAAAAAGAGGTACGTGTCCCTATAGAGCTTCATTGTAAACACACACAGCCAGATACACACACACACACGCACACACACACACACACAAACACACACACACACACACACACACACACACATTAATGCATGCACACCAAACTCATAACTAGGATGCTTCAGAAGCAAGGTGATAGGGGGCATGATTGCTAAGAATCAATGGTGTGGGAGTTAAAAACTGGAGAGTGTGTGTGTGTGTGTATGTGTGTGTGTGTTTGTGTGTGTATGTGTGTGTGTGTGTGTGTGTGTGTGTGTGTGTGTGTGTGTGTGTGTGTGTGTGTGTGTGTGTGTGTGTGTGTGTGTGTATATGTAATACTGTAGTCAGTATACACCTATCTATATAAATACATCAAAGAGGAATTTCTTCAAATTATAGAAAAGTTAATCGAAACATACTGGCTTTTAATGAGCAATATCACAGTGTAGCAGGGAGTGGTAAATTTGTGTTTCTGAACCTGGAAGAACATTGCAGCTTCAGAAATAAATGTAGATACTATGTTTGTGGTTAAAGCTGAAGATCTTAAGTCGTCTGTGTATGGTACACTGACTGCAGTAAGCAACTTTGAGAAGTCTTTTTTGTTTTCATTCTATTTTTCTTCTTTCATTGCTCTTCAGCTCAGGAACTGTACACAGTGCCAAGTAAGCTAGCCTTGGTTCTGATATACACATAAATACACACACACAAACGCTAACACACACACTAAGGTGTTGTATAACAAAACACCTACTACACAGCAGGTAAAACTAATAACTGTAGACAAAACAGTTATATCAATTTCTGTATGCGTGTGCATGTGTGTGCTCTGAGTATAACTGAAATTATATAAAACTGTTGTGTTTCTCTTCCACTGTGCTTTTATCATTGCAGGTTTGACCTGACGACTGCCCACAGTCATTACTACAGTGCTTTTTTTATTGTTTTGCATTATTTTTTTTTTCATTTGCACATCAACTGGTTTCTTTTTTAAAGTGACCTGTAGCATTTTACCACACTGTCAACATTATCATTATGCTTTTGTGCATGTGCTTAAACTGGATGTTTGAAAAATGGATATGTTTACCTTGTATTTTTAAAAATGCTCATATTAAATGTTGACTCTCAGACTGAGTGAAAACTTAATTAATAGTCTTCTCTAGAAAAAAAAAAAAAGACTTTCTCTCATGTTTAGTCTCCTAATTTATATCAATAACCATACCGTTTTTAAATCAAGATGCTCTCTGTGCATACTTAGAATTAAGGATGTAAGCAGGTCAAACTATAAGCTTTCTATTGATTCAGTACCACAAAATCTAAAACTCCCAGACAGGTTCTCAGTATCAAAATAAATCATATTTTTTAAAGGATGGAATAATTGTTAGCACAAAGAGCTGACTTGTACTAAATTATAAACTTGAGATCAATAGAATGGCCTTTAAAATAAAGTATAGTTATTAAATTGGAGTTTGTGTGTCCCTGTGTTGTTACTAATGAATTACACTTGTAAACACCTTCATATTTTATAAATCCTATTAAAATTAAAGTACACTAACAGGGTGTAAAAAAAGTATCACCAAACCTCAAAAATTCATTTATCTCCAAGTACTTGCACTATTTAGTAGACTTCAAAATATAAATTAACAAAACTTAAAATACTAATTAAATATAAAAATGAAAGGAAAGGTAGAGAAAATTATCAATAAAATTATTATATATCATACTTAAAAACATATTAGATAAAATGCTAGGAATATAAAGCATAGTGTGTAAACAGTTTAAAATACATGTAGGAGAAGCAGAAACTGAAATTAAAGTACTTTACTAGAAATACACATGGAAATACTGAAAGTGTAAAACATTAAAGGTGAATGAATTGAAATGTGTGTGTGTGTGTGTGTGTGTGTGTGTGTGTGTGTGTGTGTGTGTGTGTGTGTGTGTGTGTGTGTGTGTGTGTGTGTGTGTGTGTGTGTGTATGTGTCTAAGCGCGCGCATGTGTCCTGTGATAGACAAGCCTCCTACTTGCAAAAGGTCACGTACCTAGTGGCCGGGTCTATATTAGATAAACAAATGCTTACCTTATCGAATGCTGACATTATCGAAAATCCCTGGAACTCGAAACTGCAATTGTGCAGGGCTATGCCCACCACACTCCCCGATAAATATATATTCCAACTCTGAGACTGCACTACAGTGAGGAAAGGGCAAATATTCCCATCTTCACTGTACTGCGATCTCACAATTCCGGTTTCGGGTTCCGGGATTTTCGCTCATGTTAGCGTTCGGTAAGATAAACTTTCGTTTATCTAATATAGACCCTAGTGGCCAATGACTGTATTAATATGCTTCTTCTCTTCAGTCATGGACTGATTTAGGTAAGTAATTGTGGAATAAATGAATGAGTGAATGAATGAATGAATACAGAGTGGAATGTTAAGCATGTTTATTTATTAACAAATCAAAGTTAAATTAAATACTGTTTCTTTGAAAATAGATGAAAAACATCCAGTTGATCAAAAATTATTTGTTGGATACATACAGGTATATATTAAACAGGACCAGTCAATCAAAAATTCACAAACACTCCCACACATCCCTAAGTATATAAGATTTAGATTAGTCTAGCTCTGCATACAAATGCACTGTATAGTTCTGTGTACAAATATTATCATAAATGTGTGTCATTGCAAAATACTACCAAATTGATCTAAACAATGTAGTCATTATTTTACATAAAATGTTGTGTGCACTGTAAATAATTTAACATTATATAGTAGCAACACATAACATTTAATTTTCAGTAAATCTTTTATTAGTAGTTAAATATATGTTTTGTCTTTAAAGATGCCTTTACTGTTGCATGTTAACTGAGCAAAAACTTAACATATCCTTCAATGTCAGTATGATTGTTTCCATCAGTGTACATTTATGGCTATATTACTGCAACTACATCATATCTGCATTAATGAAGTTCTACAAACTAACTTCTTTATGTGCTCATCTCTGTAACTGTCTCAATTTAATGGCATGGGGTGTGACCAAAGTCTTCCTACCCAATTAATAAGCTCAAATAAATAAATTAATTAACTAAACCTAATTATGTCTTGCATCAACTATACTTTTTTTTATTTTATTATTATGCATACATACATTTGCTATGGTTAAGAGGTTTTAAAACAATAATATCATGGTTAAATGTTAGGATTCTTATTAAATGCTACTTAGAAACAAAAGAAATCAAAGTGTTACCCAGACAAATACGATATCAAGCTTTACCACCAAAGTAGTGGAAGAAGGTAAGCTAAGTTTTCCTCTGGGCAAAACGAAAGGAGTCGAACTGTCAAAAGGAGCACTGCTTTATTTTTATTTATTCACTCAAAACTGGAAACCAGTGCAGCATCACATGTAACTGGCTTTAGGAATAAGCCTTTGCTGTCCACATATGGACACTTTACACAGCATGAAGATTCAGACAATATATGCTATGCTGTAGTGATGCATAACACAATTCACCCAGGATATGCAACTATCCACCTATGTCTTATGAATAACATGTAACAATAAGTTATAACAGTTTACAAGCTACAATCTCTAGAAATAAGTATTATGGAAAAAAAGATATACTAAGGATGGCAGACAATAGTTATTTGAATTTGTTATGAATTATATTTTTACAGCTACCAGAAGGATGATGGAGATTGTGAACTACTGAGCAAAGTATTAGTGGGTAGCTCCTATTAATATTGAGCAGATGTAAGTAAACACGCACATCCTGAGGCTTGCTAATTTCACCTCCTTTCATTACTGAGGTAGAAAAGTTTAATATCTTATTCAGCAGTCTGCTGCTGCTGAATATATATATGTATGAATTCATTTTAACTTTTCTGTTGATAAAAAGTGTGGGATTACAAATTGCCTTAGATTTTAGATGAAGGGATTTCATCTAAACAAAATGTTTGTCTACAGCTATACTGACCTGCATGGCAGAAATAAGACTTTGCATCAACAAACACACCCAAAAATAAGTTATGTGAACGTGTAAAGAAGGTCATTAACTGGCACTTACAGTCTGTAGGAGTATGAGAATTCCTGGAAGCCCCTTAGCAACTTCCCTGCATACACCAACCTCTTATCATCTTTCCTCAAAGCCTTTCACAAATCATATCATGACTCAGATTAGTAGATTCTTTATAAGTCACTCTCAACAAAAGTTTGATTCATTGCATTACCCAGAGAAAAGTATATAAGCTTTATTTGCTTATATTAAAAACAAGTTGTACTGCTTTCTTTCTAGCTGGAATGTCTTGGCAGGTTATATAAGAGCATGCATTTATCAATGGTCAATCTATCCCTCATTGTATCATCACAAGACATGTCGCCCAATTTGTCTTCTGACATAAATATACTAAACAGAAATTGTGTCTGCAGTGAATCCTGTCTCTCTTCAGTGCTGGATGTCCTTTTTCCCGACATTACCCCTTTAAATGCACTGTTTGCTTTGGATCCTACTGTCAGTTTCCTTTCCCTTCTTCCATTCTGCATTCCACACAACCTTTAGGTTT
>NC_056748.1:213462083-213612083 GCF_019279795.1 Protopterus annectens
CTGCTTAGAAGTGTTTGCTTGCTGAATCAACGGTTAGTTTAAGGACCTGGTAGCTTAATGTACTAACGGCCATTTTAAGGACCTGTATGTTTACTGCTTTAAGGAACACTTTAATGACCTGCTTGCCTACTGTGTTTGCTGCTGTTTAGAAGTGTAAGGACATTACACATTTGTTTGGATACAGGCTTCTTATACTGTCCTAACCTACATCTATATTTATTCCTTTTCTCTCCTAGGCCACCTACTAAACTCCCTGCCCAACTCAACATGTCCCCACTGAAAGACTTGCAACAGAGAGTGACTGCTGGTAAATGTACTGACTCTACTCACAGTCCTGATAATATATTTGCTGTACTAAATCTCCTGAAACTAAGGGGGAAAAGGTTAATATTTTTGTACTTTAACCTAAAGTGTTGTAGCACACCACTTGGGAGCCCTGTAGCACTGGCAAAACCATACTAGACTCCCCATAGCCCTTACTGTTGAAATTTAATTTGTCTGTTAAAAGCCAGAAGCTCTCTGTTAGAATTTTAAGCTGTTGGGTGGGTCGTTGTAACAGAAGCTGTCTGTATAATCACAAAAGCTTCTGTTAAGGCTTGAATATTTTGTGTGGGATAACTCAGAAGCTGTTTAGTAAAACTCAAAGCTTCTATTAAAGTTTCAGCTTTTTAGGAGGGGAAACTCAAAGGAACAGGGCATCTAGTGCTTAACAGTGGGAACAGGGAAGCAGCATTATCAGGGAAAGAGTGATTACTTTACACTCTTTTTCACACTGTTTTCTGTAGTCTCACGGACTGGCTGAACCTGCTGGGCTCAGCTAACTCCGGTTCCCTACCCTACCCCCAATTCCCACCCACCCCAGTGCAATTAGACTTATTCTATCCCCTGCTCACCTGACCAGTCTCTGCACCAATCAGCAGCCTTCTATAATTGCACCCAACCACACCCAAACTAAACTCCCCGCCCAATATCCAAACTAAAGATGCAAGATCCAAACCCTACCACACCCAATCTATTTCCTCAATCACAATATTTCTAAAAAACAATGCTCCACCTAGACAAATCATGCAAGGCATACTACCACTACTACTAACTCTCACTACTCTAGCCTACACCACATCTATACATGCTAACATACCATTAAACAATATCTTCCACATTACACATACTTTCACACACACACACACACACACACACACACATAAATGTAATCTGATCCACACTATTTAATGATAGCTCATTATTTTATATATACAAAACACACACCACACTACCTCTCAGTAGACAAACAATATCTAGAGCAAATTTAGGCCTAGCACATGCTATAACACTCAATCTATTCCTTAAAAAATGGCTACTAATCTCAGGAGACATACACCCCAACCCAGGTCCATGCAAAGACATTCTCTCACACAAACAGAAATATGACCTATGTATTATTAACCTAAACTCAAGAAGTATATCTAACAAACTACATGACCTACATGCATTCATAGCCCACTACTTCTCAGATATACTAACCATTACTGAGACCTGGCTAAAACCCACTACCCAAAATTAAGAAATTCTATCCCCAAGCTATAACATCCTAAGACTAGACAGAGAAGTGAAAAAGGGAGGTGTAGTTGCAATTCTATTTAAAAACACACAACCTCCAGCCTCTGCAAACCCCACTTCCCAAATTTCTGAATGCTGAAACATTAGGCTCTGTTTTATCCCTAAAAACAAAAAGAGAATCAATATCCTCTGTAGTTATATCCCTCCAGGAAACAACTCTTCTATAATAGAGGAAATCTTACAATGGGCTAAAGTCAACCTGCCCCAAGAAACTATCCTGTTAGGCGACCTAAACTTAGACTGGCTAGCCTGCAACTCTAACAATCCCTCAAACCATATTAACTTATTTGGATTCTCACAACTAATCCAAGAACCCACCATAGTCAACCGGAAATCCCAAAAACTATCAAACCTCGATTGGACTTTAGTAAATTTCCCCAAGCAAAATTACCATGTGGCCTGCCTACCTGATGAACTTAATGATCACTGCCACACATTTCTCCTTCGTAAATTGGTAAACATACCAACACCCATACTGCATAAGGAAACTAGGGATGAACACAAGATAAATCCACAAATTCTTCACAGTATGTTAGAACAATGTAACTGGCACCCACTATAAACTCTAGCATTAGACCAGGCAGTTGAGATTTTCAATAGTAATTTTATGAATTTTCTTAATACAGTAGCTCCCATTAGAAAACTTAGAACTAAAGTAAACTATGCCCCTTGGCTGAATAGGACCACAAACGCCTTACTAAAGGCCAGAGACAGTGCCTGGAAGATCTGGAAAAAGAATAACACTAGCCTAGACAGACAAAACTATCAACAACTTAAGAATCAGTCCAAAAAACAAACAAAACTGGATAAACAAAACTACTTCCTAGGTATCCAAAACAAACATTCCAAAACTCCCAAAAGTTCTGGCAAGTTATCAATTCCCTTCTGAAACCCAGCAAAACGTCCACCCCAGCTCCTAACACCAACACTAATAATGACAGCATAGCTTCTCAATTTACCCATCACTTCACAGAATCTATTCTGTCATTATCTACCCAGCTATCTAACAATAACTCTATATCCACCCCCACTATAGATCACAATAATATACCTTCCTTTACACTCTCACCTGTGCCAACTTCTATAATTAAAAAAAACTACTCTTGAAACCAAAACCTACCACTCTCATAGCAGATGGTTTACCCACTAATTTCCTAAAATTAGCTGCATAGTCCCTAGCCTACCCTGTCTCAGTTCTTATCAACTGCTCCATACAAGAAGCTTACATCCCCCAACTATGGAAAGTGTCGTATATTATCCCCCTACACAAAGGCGGCAACTCCTAATTAGACTACCGCTCCCATTGCTATCCTATCCCCTCTGTCCAAGCTCCTTGAGAAATGTATTCACACTCAAGTTATGCACTTCTTAATCTCACATAATCTCCTCTCCTTCACACAGCATGGCTTCTGCCCAAACCATAGTACAACTACTGCTCTTCTCACTTTTACTAACCAGGTAAACCAACTTAGAAACAACAACTTTGTATCAGCCATATTCCTGGAACTGTCTAAGCCATTTCACATGGTCTCACATAACCTACTTTTAGACACTCTAGCCTCCATGTCCTTTGCCCCCTCCACTACTGCCTGGTTGTCCTTTGCCCCCTCCACTACTGCCTGGTTCAAAAACTCTCTGATAGGAAACAATCAAACAATCAGTCAAATGGCAAGGTGTACCATCACCTCTACCAACTACCATAGGTGTTCCACAAGGCTCAATACTGGGCCCTCTACTATTCACCATTTTCACCAGCAAACTACATACCTCCACCCTGCAGGCATCACTTATACAGTATGCAGATGACTCCACCCTAATCTGCTCAGCCCCATCCGTAACCACTCTACAAAAACTTATCCAGGAATCCTTCAGCTCCATTGAAAAATGGATTATTGATATCCAACTTATTGTAAACCCCAACAAGACCAAATTACTCCTATTTACCCCAACAAATCCAGAACCACACTTCTTTCCTTCACTATAATCTCCAAGAATGGCACCACAATTTCTCCTTTTCCCCATACTAAGCTCCTTGGTGTTGAAATAGATAAAAATCTTCACTTTGATGTCCATATCTCTAAAACCATTAAAAAAGTACATACAAAATTAGGAACTTTATACAAACACAAAAGCTCCCTATCAGACCAAGCACGAGTCACCCTAGCCCAAACCCACCTTTTGTCTACCTTAATGTATGCATCACCTATCCTAACCCACATCCAGAAAACAGACCTAGACAAACTAGAGTCATGTTATAATAAGATTGCAAAATTCGCCAATAACTCTACTTTTAGAAGCCATCACTGCCTTGCCCTAAAGGTGCTACAGTGGTTAGAACTTCCTCAATTAATTAGTTACCACCAACTAGTGCTCACCTTCAACATCCTAAAGAATCCCCACAAGACTCTAGCCCTAAACCAACTACTAAACCAATATTCAGCAAACCGTCCTCTCCGCTCATCCAACAAAACCCTTCTCTGTATATCCAACACTAACAATACTGCAGGGAAATCTCTTTTCTCTCATACCATAACGAGAAAGTGGAATAACCTCCCCAAAATATCTCTTCAGCACCATCTATCTCACTTTTCAAAAAATCACTTAAGTCAAACCTCTGGCATTCCTTGCATCACATAAATGCTGTCCTGCTCTCCTCCAATCCTTCCTACCTTCCTCTCTTCTCTGCTTATTGTCTTTGTACTACAGTACTAAAAACTCCTCAAATACTGCCATACAGGGACTACTATGTGTAAATTAAGATTGCTTGGAACAAACCATTGTAAATATATTATGTCTTGTGTGATGTCACTTTTGATTGTATTGTTTAATGTGGAGTTTTTCTCCCAAGGCCTCAAATACTGCCATCAAGGGCCTACTAGGTGGAAATTAAGCTTACTTGGAACAAGCCATTGTAAACATATTTCTTGTGTGACATATCTTTTGATTGCATAATTAGCACTGCACATATTGTTTAATGTGGATCTTTTCTCCCTAGGCCTCCGCTGTAGATGGGCCTCATTCCATTCAGACTTTCCTGGTTAACAAATGTAAAATAAAAATAAAATAAATTATTACATAGCAGAATATCTATGAATTCATAGCCAAAATGACATTATGGCCCTAATGCTTCTGAAATAACAAAAAGAGTTAGTGGACTCTTGTTACGTGTGATCTTTATGGCAAGAAACTTTCAAATTATTTATTTGTTGACCAGAATGACCATTTTGGTGTAGAATCCCTTTTCATAAGAGCTCTTAGGAAGAACAACTCCATTGGTACAATACACAGTACACAATGCATATTATCATATTAGTGTCCTTTTTGACAAAGCAGTATTACAAAATGATACACAGAACCATATTGAATTTTTACACATTATTCATAAGTATAATGAATAAAAAAATACATTCAAATGAATGCATTCAAATTAGTGTGTTGAAATGGATCATATTACATACAATCATCTCTAGTGGAACATCCCTCAACACATGTGCATGAAAAAAACATATACATGCCTATATTCAACAGGAAGTTAGACTAGCCGTTTAGAGTACGTTAGGGTAACATACTCTTTTGGAGGTAGTAGTAATCATAAAAGGTATAACAAAGTTAGTTGTAGACAGTACTGCCAGTAAGTGTTAGTCTAATAGTAGAGATAATGCATATATAAGAGGCTTACACTATATACATTTAATTTATAATTGAGTCTTTACTGTTTATCATGAAGGCCCAGATGTTTTGGGGAGCAAGAAAATTTGATAATGTGATGTTAAGGAGAGGAGTTTGTGTTAGAGTTTTCCTGGTGAAAAACAAGAGCATAGCCAGGACTCAATGAGATGGAGTTTCAGTTCATCTTTGAAAGTAACAGGTTGTTATTGAGTCTTAGTGGTAGAAGCTCTGAGTTCCACAGTTTAAAGTTGTAAATGAAGTAAAGAGCTTCCCTGAGTTACAGGATCTGTGAGTAGACAGTAATGACTTTTTAAACATAGGATTCCTAGGGGTAAGTAGTATTAGAGGATATGTCTAAGGCTGGGACACTTGCTGGGTTTATGTTCAAGGCTGTGGGTTATACCTAGTTGTGAGTGGTTTAGGGAATGAGATAGTTCTAGAAACTTAAATGTTTTGAGGACAATACAATGATGAGACCTCGAAGGGAGGGTGAAGGCAAAGCAAGCAATTCTGTTATAGTCTTGTTGTAGCTGGGAGGTCTTGTTAGCAAGGAGATTTAGTATAGAGGAAGCATAAAGTAGTAGATAGGCAGATACTGAAGTGCCTTTACTAGGTTCCATGAAGTACTCTTGTATTCTGTATAATATTAACATTTTTGAGTTTGTGAGGTGTCTTTTTACTACTTCTTGTATGTGCAGATCACCTAGCATTTTAGTATATGTAACCTTATAAATGATCTTGTTGTCAGTGAATTGACTTTGAAATCCTTATTGGTGTCGAATTAAGATTTACTGATAAAGTATTTTTCCCCTTGGGATATAGCAAAAAATTAATGTCTAGCCAATTATCAATTGAAGATAAGGAATTTGGGACAATTAGAGTTCAGAAAGATGCATAGATGAGGGTTGCGTCATCAGTGTACTGAATGAGGGATGCTTACATAAAGGCTCTGTGAAGGCCATTTACAAATATATTATCAAGAGGGGTGCTATGATAGATCCTGCAGGTACTATAATGACCGAAAGAAAAAAAACACACATGCACATGCATTCATGCAGTGTATATGCATGTAATTTATATATAGCAGGATATATAAATGCTTGTCTGTTTATTTACTTATTCATTCATTCATTCACCCCTCCCCCACAACAATCAGAAAAAGCTTGGGAGTTCAAACTCAGTGATACACAGTGAAAATATGAGGAAAGTAAGGCATTAAAACATTGAAGTTCCTTAGACAAATCACATAGTTTAATAGAACACAACAAAATTACATATATGCAGTTTATTCATAAATTTTAGATATTTGCAGTGTAGTAACTGAGGGGACAATACTACTCAGGCTACATTTGCTTTCATAAGCAAGCAGTCCATACAAAATATGCTAATGAATTTGGAGGGCAAACCAAAAAGGAAACTGGAAACATTAGCAGGGGTTAGGAGAGTGGAGAACAGATTGAATAGCTGTGTGAGGCTTTAATAACAAGAGGATGTTCCCTGACTGGTATATCACATCAAGAAGAGGTTTTTTTTTTTTTTTTTTTGAGTATTTCGATGAACATGTGCACAAGCTAAGCATTTCATCACCAACCCCTTGTGGCTTGTGAAATTAAAGATGCAGTGGTGATTGTACACATCTAGGTGGGACATAACAGATGAGATCTGTGCAAAGGTGGAAAGCCAGAAGTTGGAAATGTAATAATTTGTACTACCACAAAGTTCTTAGGTAGTGACTAGGCTTGCAGTCCAGATGACCTTTAAGGAACAGAACCCATATCCACAGTTGCCCTCAATCACTATATGGTTACGTGCCTTAACCAAGGTTACACAGTAGGTAAATGATGGCTGAGAGAATCAGTCCCTGCACTACAGAAACAAATACTCACAGACTTAACACTCTGTGCCAACTGTCAGTGGCTTTGCAGTTGCAGATTTTATTAATCTAGTCTTTTTTTTTGTACATTTTCTCCAGAACTCATTTCTAGTTCAAATGTTTTTAAGGCATATAGTACTGATTAAAATGCAGAATCATAAGTCAGCTATAGGGAGAAATAACATGGATTCCTCGAAAAGGTTGATGTCTGGTATGACCTCCTTGCCTTACTGTAGGTTAAATGGATCATTAAACATTTCAACCTACTGACAATATTCATATATACAGGAAGTTTTGGTATTTTGGATTTTGTACACAGTTGTCATCTGAAATCTAAGAGTGTGAGATGTATTTGCGGCAACACAGGATGAAAGAAGCAGTTTCTGTTGCTTAGTCCCAGACCAAAACCACAGTTCATACAACAAAATGATTCAGAAATAATAGAAGAAACAGTAGTCAGGGATAACCGTCCACTTCTGTTTTTTCCCTCATGCTTCATACTCCCACCTCCTTCCAAGTCGTCTCTCCAAATATTGATACTGAATACTAAAGGAATCAACAAATACATTATTCTGCATATACTGCATTTGTACGTTCACAGGTTCAAGGTGGCTAATGACCACAAGGGCATTTTTAAGCCTAGCCATGCATCCCAAATCTCTGAAAAGTTATCGTACCCTTGATAAGTGTAAGCACAGGCTTGGGAGATGAAACACTTACAATCAGGGGACTAGGAGATGCATGATTTACAGGTTGCCCCTATCTATTAGAGACATAGATGCTAAACCAGGTGTAGATCAGTATGTATGTATACCTTTAAGAAGCTTTCCATTGGCTTGTATGTGTGTATAAATACTGAGCATGTGCAAGCTACACTGCCATTTTGTAGAAAGCTGTTGAGATGTAAGCATGCATGTATGTAATGGTCTGTCAGTTAATCAGTTCATTTGTACTTTATGTTGCTGCTGTTCATCCTGATGTGTTTCTATATAATTAAGCATATAAACAAACTACCCTGCCTGTTCATCTTGAATCGTATCATAGGATTTGAGACATTTTGTCAGAATGGGATCCAGAATCAAAACTAAGAGGTACTCTGTTAATGTTGGAGGAATACAGAGGAATGGAGCATCCCTTCTGCACATGCACCTCTCAAAACAGGTCAGAAAAGAATTCCAGGTACTAAAACTTGCTTTGATGATTTATTACTTGAAGAATATAAAACAAAGCACTCAGAATGCTCAAAATGAATTTCTAATTAAAGGCTGGAGGGATGGATGTATGAGTAGCTAATAGCACTATTGGGGCTATGGCTGGCAAAGCATTTTGCTCAGCGTTATTTGCTTATTGTTGTTGGTCTAGTAGTATGTTGCTTGGACTGCATTCCAGTGGTTTTGGGTTTGAGATTTGGTAGAGTTGTTTTTGGGAGTATCAGGATCTGTTGGCTGTATGGTTTATGTCTGCGGCTGGTCTGGCAAGGTCCTGGTCCAATTTTGGGAGAGGATACAGTTTTATGTTATTATAAGTTATTTCAGTATGGGAATGGGGGTACTGGTCGTATCTCTACAAAGAAAAAAAAAAAAAGAAACTCATGTGCTGGAGTTGTGTTGGAAGGGAGGGATAGTGAGTGAAGGGGAGAAGCTAATAGAACTGGAGGCCACATTGGTGAGGGGGATTAATGCAGGGGGATTCAGTGTAGGTTTATGTCAGGGTGCCCCCCCCCCCTTTTTTCCTCTTCTTCAAGCTTTAGCTTACAGTGTTTTTTTTTTCTCTCATTTCAGGGTCAAGAGTAGCATGGCAGATATTCAGATGTTGCAGCAGAGGTGGATAAGCATTGTAGTCCAAGCAGAGGACCAATTCCAAGACATGCCGAATGATGACACCACAATGAACATAAAAGTAGGGCCCCAAAACTTGGAAGAGACAACAGACAGGGAAGGGTAAACAAGCAACCTGAGACAAGAGAGGATGTGAGGTGGTGCCAACTGAGGAGAGGACAGCAGAGGTCGTGACACCAGTGTCTACACTTGCTGGTCTGACAGGTAATGGTCATGCAGTTCCTGTTGGGGGAGATAGAGGTAGAGGTAGCAGAGACTGGGTGACAGGGTTTGTGGTCTGCCTATGTTTTTGCAGGATTCCAGGGGTGGCAGTGGGGCTCTTCAGGCCTTAGTGGGGCAGGATTTTAGCATGGATGGTAGTCTTTCATTGCTAGAGGAAGAGACCAACCCTTGTTTAGAGGAGGTAGGGTCAGTCTTTGGGACACGACCAGGGGATTGGTTGACTATGCAGGCACTGGGACAGGAAGGTGCAGCAGTCCTCTTGACTCCCCCCGCATACCTCTTACAGTGAAGAAAAAGATTTGGAAGGGTGAGTATGTGGACATTTTCGAGTTAGTTGATGCAGATGGTGTTCAGCGCCTGCTGGAAGCCAAGACAGTGAATGAGAAAGACGTGTTGGCAGCCTTGGCTGCCATAGATCACAGGCAAGTGGGGAAGCTTTGGCAAAGAAGGTCAGGGAATTGGGTTTTGGGGGTTGTATAGTACATGGCAGTATGGTTGGAAAGGGATAGTACTT
The DNA here is from genome assembly GCF_019279795.1 of Protopterus annectens. NCBI lineage: Eukaryota > Metazoa > Chordata > Ceratodontiformes > Protopteridae > Protopterus > Protopterus annectens. The sequence continues at coordinate 213,471,817 of NC_056748.1, forward strand.
TTGCCTTTCCACTTTTGGCTTATTTTCTGACAATACGGGAGGCACAAAGGTTATGGCCAGGTAACACTTGGCTTTGGTTATGATCAGAAATTCCACAGGAGGAAAGCAGTCAATTGGTTCCTACACTGGGAGGTAAGACACCCTAATATCTGGCTGTCTACCATGATGGACAGTCTTGTCGGGGGCAATATAGGCAGTAAGTTCACAGAGGGGGAGTTCGGGGTACGTTGGTCTTTCAACACTGGGAGATGTGTTTGGACAGCGTGCAGATTCTCCATGCTTGTTTGAAGTGTATGGGTGAGTACTCAGCTGTGTGATATAGTAGGAGCAAGAGTCAGTTTGGGAGCTAGGCATCATCCTTCACCGGTCAGAGAGGATTAGTTGGACCTTCTGGGAGGGGGTTGAAAGGGGTACAGGGCAGGGCCAATTTTCATGGACAGAGGGGAGGGTCCTTTTGGAGAACAGGGGATGCCCGGTAGACTCATTTGCCTATTAAAGTGAATGCCCTGTGGGATCTGCTGTTGTGGTATCAGCAGATAGCAGTGGCCTGGCAACTGAGTGAGGGTTTCACGAGGGTTTTTTCGTTTATGTCAAGCTTGGTGGGGGATTGTAAGGTGGGAAAGAATTTGAAGTCAGTGCAGGGGAGGAAAGACATTTTGGGGGCTTTGGTTGAGAAGGAGCGTCAGGTGGGCAGGTTATTAGCCTGTTCGATAGTCCGCCATTTACCTATTTCAAGGTGTTGCCCTTGGATTTGGTTCCCAAAAAGAGACCAGGTGAGTTCTGTTTAATACACCACTTATCTCACCCAGAAGGGAAGTCTGTCAATGATTGTATCACAGGGGATGAGGTTAGGGTGACTTATGCATCTTTGGATGATGCGGTCCACATCATTAGGAACTTTTAGGACTCCTGGCTGGCGAAGGTGGACATTGAGTCTGCCTTTCACCTTTTACCGGTGCTGAAGCAAGATTGGTGATCGTTGGGCCTGGTAGTGGGGGATGAATTTTATTTTGACACGGCTATGCCAATGGGATGTGCCATGGCTTGGTCCACTTTTGAGAATTTAGTATGGCCTTACATTGGATATGGCAACATCAGGTGGAGGAGCAGAGAGCAGTACATTACTTAGATGACTTCTTACTAGTGGGTGAAGGGAAAGAGGGAGCGGTTGTAGCGATATGTGAGGAGTTGGGAGTACCATTGGCTACTCATAAGTTGGAGGGCCCGGTGAAGTGTTAGACTTCTTGGGGTTAAGTGTGGATGCAGGACTAGGACTATTTCACCTGCTGGGAGAGAAGGTAGCTAGGCTACAAGACAAAAATGGTATGGATGACGTCCAGGGATAAGGTTCGGCTGAGGGATGCTGTGGAGCTGTTGGGGTTGTTGAATTTTGCCTGTAGGGCAGTGCATCCAGGCCAGACATTTTGCACATCAGTAGCATTTCTTTTGAAATGGGGGAAGGGTAAGCACCATTAGGTGAGAGTTAAAAAAATTAACACATAAAGACTTAACCTTGTGGCTACAATTTTTACAGTAATTTAATGGAGTCACATTTTGCCGGCAGATTGGGTAGGTCAGGATGAATTAGAGCTCTTTACAGATGCAGCCAGGGGCCTGGGTATGGCGGCATTCTTTGCTAGGCAATAGCTTGCAGTGCCATGGCCACCTCAGGAATGGAAGCATGATGTTGTCATTTTGGAACTGATACCAATCTGGGCAGCATCAGTGGTGTGGCAGGATCATTTGAGGGGTAGGAGGGTTGTGTTTATCTTGGACAATATTGCAGTGGTGAGATTTTTACAAGCTAAGATTGCTAAATCTGAACGTTTGTTGAGAGTATTACGTAAACTAGTTCTGCAGAGCTTGTTGATCATTTTTTTCTTTTACAGGGGTACATGTCCCAAGGGTGAAGAATGTGATTCTTGACAGGCTGTCTAGTTTTCAGTTTTCCAGGTTTCAACAGCTGGCTCTGATGGCAGGAGGGGAGCCCGCAGTGGTACCAGATGAAGATTGGCGGATTAGGCAACAGTGATCGGCAGGTTGGTTCAGCAGTCTTGGGCGGGCTCCAGCAGGAAGGCTTATGGTAGAGCTTTACATGATTTTAACAGTTTTTTTAGTCAGCTACCAGAGGAGGAACGTGTGTGGTCAGAAGAGTTGCTATTGTGATATTTAGTAGTGAAGAGGGCACAGGGCAGTGTGGTGAGGTCGGTAGGAGTGGATCTGCAGCGACTAGAGTGTTTGCCCAGATAGAAAAACTGGAGGATTTTACTAAATCCTGGGCAGTTAGTCGAGTGGTGAAAGGATGGGGCAGGGAGGTAGGCCAAAATAGGGTAGGCGATGGCCATTGATGAGGGTAATTCTAAATGCATTTTTGCAGGGTTTGGGTAGGATATTTGGTGATTTGGAAGACCATGTAGTGTGAGGAATGCTGAGTGTATGGATGTACTTTGTAGCTTTTCGAGTGTTGGAGATGCTGTGGTCATTGGTATGGGATGATATTATGATGGTGCCAAGGGCAGTTCATATTAGGTTAAGGTCATCCAAGACTGATCAAGTGGAGAAAGAGGCAACGATAGTTCTGGGGGAAGACAGGCGGGAGCTGATGCGTCCGGTGGCATGGGGAAGGAGATTGTGTGTGGTTCAAGAGGGTAGATCACATGACTTAGTTTTCAGGTCTGTAGGAGGTAGAGCTTTAACTGGGGGGGCAGTTGAATTTACTCATGAGAAAGGCCTTTTGTAATATGGGCCTGGAGGGAGATAAGTTTTATACTCATTCATTCCGTATGGGTAGGGCTTCAGATCTGGCAAAAGGGGGTAGCTCATTCGAGGTCATTAAAAGGGTAGGGTGGTGATCTTCCAATGCTTTTTTGGCTTATATTAGACAAAGGTGGCTGTTTATTATTCTATTGCTAACAATTTTTGTTTTTTAGGGAAAAGGATGGTCATCTTGGGCCACTTTTATATTTATTTGGCATCATGGTAGGTTGCTGTTAATTCTAATGGCACTGATTTGGGATTACATCAATACGGTTGGAAGGTCATCTGGCATGGTATTAGAGGACTGAAGTGGAACCGGTTGCTTCAGCTATTTATGATTTTGCAGAGTCAACTGGGGTTGCCTCCAGTTTTGTAAGAGAACTTAGCAGGGAATGATTTGGGTGTGATACCAAAGCGGCAGTTAGTATATCAAATACATGAGGACTTTATGGCTTTAAGGAAGCTTTATCCATTGGTATGTTTGGAGTGGTCTGAGATTATTCCTCGGTTAGTGTGGAGGGATCCTAGAAAGTTTTCTGCAGTTGAGGGGGCAGGGATGTTTGTGAACTTTATGCTGTTGAAGCAGTTGGGGGGATGGGGGGAGTTCTATATGGCACAACAAGTTTGCTGATAGGGATCTGACGTGGTTCAGGGTGGATTGGGTTCATCTTAGTGATTTTGAGTTTGACTTATTTAACTTAAATCAGCGATTGTTTTTGGAGGGTTTAGTTAGTGATTGGAGGGAGTGAGGGGGAACAGCCTGTTAGGCTGGTGGGCAGAGAAGAGGGACAGGCTTGTCGCTCTTCTGTTCTCCCTCTGGTGGATAATTTGTGGAAAGATTTTGGAGTGGTGGAAGTGTGTCATTGGATGCTGTTTAGACTTGATGGTTTGCAGTGGCGGCTGGTGACTTTAAATTAAAGGGGGGCTGCAAGAGACAGCTTAATGGGTGGGGCCAATGGGAAGGGGTGTGGTCAACTAGAAAGGGGTGGGGCTATTCTCAAAACCAAAACAACTGGAACTTTAATTAAATATGCTGCCCCTGTCATTACAAGAGTCCAATCAAGACAAAATGAAGTGTAGAAGAAAAAAATATTTCAGTGCATTGGCTACATGACAACTTGCTTAATATCTAGATGGAAACACAAAGGTTGTGAGGCATGAAAAAATAAATAACTTTTTAAATCCATTACTGGAATGCCAGTCAAAATCAAGTATATATATAAAAAAAAAAAAAAAACAAGCAGCACTCAACCCAAACCACTTCTCCTTGCACCGCAGTTCTAATTATAATTTATATTCAGCTTTATGAAATTACCAAATAACATGCTGAAAGTAGCAATCTCTGTGATACCCCCACTTGTAAAAAATGTTTCTTATCCAAAAAAGACCTGCTACCTGACAACAACTATCTACTTGTTTCATGGGGAAGACATGAACAAAGTAAAAAATGAACAGCAAACAAGAAACAAGCTTAAGATAAATTGCTTAAAGGATTACTGCACAAGTTATGGACCACACATGATAGATTGGTATTCTGTTTAGATTACGGGTAAAGCCTGCAAAGATGACTGCAATTCTCCAACATATGTAATGAGCTTCTAAAAATACTGTAATCCTGTCCTTTATTATAAATACTGTCATATGCATTTCAATACCTAAGGCTTATATGCTATCTGCATGGCAACAAAAAAAGGATTTCAATGTTGGTAATTCTTTAACAGAGTTCTTATTAAAGCATATTTGTAGCTTACAATCTCAGACAAGCTTACCTGATGGTCATTAAAGCATTGCTACTTAAACACAGAGCAACAGGCACTGCAACAACATGCATTTTCTGAATAATAAGAAGCATAAATCAACAGTATAAAATATGAGAAAACCAGAACATTCTGCAAAATCAAGGACAGATGAAAAGTCACTGTAGTACTTGTGTCTACCTTGGATGGGGGGATACTCTGCACACTTACTCTGCATAACTGCTCCTTGCCTTGCTTGGGCATATCCAGAGTCACTACATGGGGGAGTGGGGTGCAACAAGTATGTGGCAATTTGAAATGTTTCTGGCTGACTCTGATGGCCCTGACACATTTGTCATACCTCTCTCAACATCAGAGCAAGAAATCTGGACAAAGCCATAAAAGAGAAGTGGGGCAAAGGCCCAAAAATAAGGGCAATTTTTAAATATTGCTCTTATAAATTTAGAAAAATAAGAGAATAGTAGGTCTTGCATTAGTATGAATTTTCTGAAAGGTATGAAATTTGAAACTCAAATGTCTGTCGTTATTTTCTAAGTTCAGTCTTTAATGATTTGTCACTAATTTGCCAGAAAAACACAATTTTATGAAAAACGGACCGAAATGTGATGCAAAAATTTAAAATATCCACACAATACAGCTGGGAACCTGTCAAAAAAGGGACACTTTTTTAATATTAGTACTGTTAACTTGAGCAGCTGACAAAATAAGAAAATCTACATGCATTTCTGAAATTAAACGTAATCTATAACTCTGATCATTACCATTATTTATTAATTGCAAACTCTCTTTGTTTTCTTCCAAAAGTTTCCATTCTGTGGAGGGATTATTAGGGGGAGAGCAACATTTTGAGCCAAAATCGTAGACAGTTGAGAGATTTGGATACACCTACTCTATAAAGCGATTTATTTGCGCATACCTCTCAACCTCATAACACAGGAAATCTGGGCAAGGCCAAAAATATTGGGGGAACATACAAACAGTACTAAAATTGCTCTTGTATAAACTTAAAGACAGTTGACAGAATAGCAGGTATTGCTTTAGCATGCATTTTTCTGAAGGGTATATAGTCTGAAACTCAATGTCTGTCATTAAATTTATTGACTTCATTCCTAAATGATTTGCCAAAAAAACACAAATTTATGAGGAACAAAAATAAAAAGCAAAAATCTATTCATTTTGCAAAAATCTGGACAGGTGAGAGGTATAGTTCAGCCGGGGCTGTCTGAGTTTTGCTGCCCTTCCCCCCTCACAAAATCATGGTCGAATGTGGCCTCCCCCTGTAGCTATTCCAATGTCGCATTACTTGGCTATTTTGCCATATTTACCATAAACACTGCAATGTACAGACTACTTTACTTCTACCATGATTTGGATTTCATTTAAAAGCTTTATTTTGCATTTTACAGCACAAACACTAATTGACATCTGCTAAACAAAGCAATGCAGTCTCACAATGAGACTTAGCATTAAAACTTCTCTACCCTTGAAACTCACATTCATTGAAACAGCATTGAAACCCACATTCGAAGAAAATACATCTGGGCAATGGCAGATGAAAATTAACTTTGGGCTGTATTCAAATCATAGACCCCTTACACAGGAAACATACATACCATGGTGGGTACTAGGCGTTTTTAGAAAGAAATAGGAGAAATAGGGTGTATGTGTGATAAGAACAAATGTCTCCTTTGTACCATGGAAGGATAGATGAGTGGGACTTACACTGAGTTTGATTCAAGGATGAGTTAAGTATGCTGCCTCTGTGAGCAGAACATGGAGTGAAAGGTGTTTATCAGAATGAGATGTAAACATGCAAGCCTTAAATACCATTTCACCAGTCTGGGTATTTGGAAGACTAGTACATTGCTGAACATTGCTGGCTATGGATGAATCTGCTGCAGGTAAAATAATTTGGGAGATGCAGTAGCACAGTATAAGATGGGACAATGCCTTAGCAGTAGTATTATCAGTATGAAGAAAAAAGTTGAATGAAAGGAATAGGTATGAGGTTCAGACACCTTTGTTCAGAAACATTTAGTATGCGATTATCTTGATGTTCTTTAGAAAGAAACACATACTGCAGGCATCTTTGAGGGGTAGAGAAAAAACACTAGATTAGGTTTGTTGGAGTTTATTATCCTTCTCATTTGATGGATCAAACTGCAAGCACTGTGTTCTTTAAGTTCATCAAAGCATTTGACATGGTGGACCACAACATTCCACAAGATTCCTATGAAATACACCCAAAGACATACACTGGTTCCAGGATTTCTTTTACAGTCACCCCTTATCAGTGGAAATGAGTACTTGTGTCTCCCACTCTGCTCTATTACTACTAAAGGAAGTTCAGGGTTCAATCACAGTCCCACTACTTTTTCTCCTTTGCATTGTTAAAATCAAGGCTCACTGCCCACATCTCTCTTTCCAGCTATATGCCCATGACATGTTAATCTACAGTCAGATCCATCACATTCTTCAATAAAATCACAACTGCAAAAGATATTCTGTCACCTGACTGAGCTGTAGTAAAGTAATCCTGCGTTGCACAGATATCAACCCCATGATTCTTGTCACTGATCACAAACTGTCTCTAGTATAATCAAATTGGATCATCCTAGATCACCCATCACATTCAAAAGCCCCTTGTAATTAGAACAAACACGTTTAAGTGTCTAGCCTATGGTTAGAGCAATACCTTTCATTCTAGCATCAGACAAATCAAACTAGATCTAAGATTCAAAGGTTTCTGTTTTGGGCCTAGAAAATATCCCATTTCCTTTTGCCTGCTACCATTCAAAGCAATCATAAAGATATATATTTCTGTAGATTGCCTGCCTTGTCTCAGCTTTAGGAGAAAAAACCCTTCCATCAAGCAACCTCATATAATAACTCTCATTTCATCAATCTTTATTATCTGATCAAACATCACTCACAGTTGTTACAAAAACAATTGGGCAACTAGTCCCAACATATATCTGACTTCCTTTTGGGTTCCATACTCTTATAATTGCTTAAGCTAAACACATTATCTTATCAAACTAGACTATTTTCTATTATAGAAAGAAACTACAATCTGAATTCACAGGCAGAAAATGCACCTATGCTGACCCCTCACTAGACTACCTTGTGGTAACCATTGCTTCTCAGTTGCAGGATCAAAAGACTGGTGATCTATTCCTCTTTCTGTCATAAACTTAAACACATACACTGAATTCAGATCAAAGCTTAAAGATCATTTGCTTACAATTATTTAAATTAAATGTTTCAGAGATCATACAATAATTTGCATTCTCTAAACACTTACTCTGATAACCAGCTTCTGATTTCCAATTACTTCCATCCATGAAAACACCACAGTTATATTTTTTACTTGCTCACATTTTTTTCTTAATTTTCCTATATTTCCCCACATAAAATAACTTTCTTAATTTCCATCACATTCCTCATTCTTACTGTCTTTTCCATTCCAGCATCTTTTTAAATTCTCCATCATCTCATTTCTCTAAATCAAAACAGTTCAAACTGCTCAGATCACATAGCACAAGCTCTGGATAACTGAACATGATTCAAGAAAATATTGTGTTGGCATGTTATTAGCATGAACACATGTATAAAACTTGCTACTGACTTGATCCGTACAAAGTGTATGAAACCTAGTTATGTGAATGTGCACCATGTTTATAAATATGGTGGCGATGGCGACTTACTTGCATTTAGCAGAATGATGATAGCATAAATAGTAAAAGCAGTGCTGAGCACACTTACCTTGTCCTTCTTAATCCCTTGATGACTGTGTGTGCAGTGCAGCTGCTCGTAAGCAAGGCAAAGGTAAGCAAGTGCAACTCAAGCCGAAAAAGTTATCTTCTAACCAGTCCACTTTACTTATTAAGTCACCACCAACGCCGGTATTCAGTCCACTACCCTCCATATTTGTAGACAAGTACTGTCTGTGCTACCTAGTGTGCTTATTTATTGCTACTGATTGTTTCTCGCTCTCTTTTTTGAGAAGGCAGTGAGAACCAATCAGTAGCAATCCAGCCATCCACATCACATACGTGCCTGCAGACGTGGCAGTCCGAAACCCCTTCTAATTCACTGTGCGGTTAAACCTCTCAGACTTCTGTGCATCACACTGATGCCTTCTCTTTAATCTGGGCTACTTTTACAGTAGTCTAGATTTCAAGACATGGCTAGGTAAAAATATTAAAAAAAAAACCTGAACTCGATGAGCATGTGCAGTTCGAGTTCCGGGACTTTGCGGACTCGCTTAGGATTAGGAAGCACATCACACAACAGTAAACGAAACAAGCAAAATAAATTAAATACAGTTTTTTTTTTTTTTTATCTTTTTATACTGCAGAATGTCGATTTTTGCTGGGAGGGCTGCAGTCCTACAGTCCGATGGCACAAGTTGCCCCTGGTGGTTTGGTATGAAAAGAAGGTGTTGGGTTGAAGGTGAGCAGTGAAATGCTGGCTTGAAAGTGTGAGGATAAGTGAGCAAATGGGGGATGCTGCTTATTCCGAAAGGTGGGTGGTGGTACACTGCCCTTATGGATGATCATTTAATGTTTCCAATTTCCATTGAAATTAAGTTATGTTTAATAAAGTTGATGCATTTATTATTATATTCAAGCAATAAAGGTTGCTAAAAGTCTTTTGGTATTTGGTTGTTTTATTAAAGTGGAATGTGACAATAATATTGCAGAGAACTGGAGAGTGTTTGAACAATATTTTCATACAAGCTGCGTTTTCTGATAAAGATGTTTATACAAAGGCATTTATTTTGCTTAATTTAGCTGGTTCAGAGCCATAGAAATAGAGTGTTCATGTGTGTATGCATCTGCTGTGTTTGCAGGACAGGGGCAACACCACCATATAGTGGTACTGGCTGAAACAAGGGAAGACTCCAAGTGCTTAAAATGTATATTTAGGGAAATGTGTAACCCCCAAATGAATATTACGATGGAAAGACACATACTTTACACAAGGGATCAAAAGCCTGGTGAAACTTTTGCACCATATATAATGACTTGAGAAACAAAGCTAAAACTTGCAGATTTGGTGATTAAAGGATGAGTTGATGAAAGACTTGTCTGTGGTATTAAAGATGATGCTATGAGAAATATTTTGCTTTGTGACAGTGATTTACCTTTGAATATGCCCATAGAGATTTGTCAAATATATGAGCTCACAGAAAAGCACACAAATATGCTTACAAATGAGAAATGCATGCTTCCATATCCTCTAAAGCTAATGTTGATAGTAAGCAGCATTTGGTTAAAAGAAACAGGCCCAAGCACATAGGGGCTGCTGCACATTCTGGGACACTTCCTGGGAAACCCCATAGCTCTCTAGCAAATAATTCCAGAGCATGCACAGTCTCAGTGAAGCACAAAGGTGACTCAGCAAACTCAAAGCATGTGCCCTCACCTAGCCTCAGAGTCAACTGTCATAACTGTCGTGGCAACCATATGTCTAAAAGAGAGAAATGCTTAGCTGTTGGTCAGCAATGCCACAGATCTAAAAAACTGAATAATTTCCAAAGATTTTGTTAATCAAAACAGGCTCATTCATTTATTAAAAGAGAACATTCAAAGAGACAAACTGATCAATTAGAAAGCTGTGACTACTTTTTATGTTAATGGTATGTCTGCACTTAATTAAACAGTCAATGCAGTAGGTTTATGGCAAAGAATGAAGTATTTTGTACTGTTTGGATAAATAGAAATAGCTCAGAGCTGACACAGGTTCAAAGTGCAATGTTATGTCAGCAGAAACATTTGCTAGAGTATGTGCTGGTGAGAAGCTTGATTTGGTAGTGTGCGTAAATTATGTTGGCTATGGTGGTGAAGAAATTCAAACTGGAGGTTCAGTAGTGCTTTCATGTTACTCTGCTGGGAACAGCTATCACTTGCAATGTTATGTGGTCAAAAGGCATGTACAGTCATTATAAGGCCTCAGAGAAAGTTTGAAAATGAGACTACTTTCATTTAATAAGGAAGTTAACCATATAAGCTTAAACGACCACTCTTCTAATTTCACCCAGTCTATTTTTCTACCTATGCTGATCTTTTCAAATATAAACTACGCAAACTCCCAGTTGTATACTCCATGAAGTTAAACCCTGAAGTCAGCCCAGTTGTCAAACCAGCCCAGAAATTTCAAGTAGCCATGCAGAACAGAGTTAAGGCCGAGTCAGATAAAATGGTGCAGCAAGGTGCGATTTCTCCAGCTGATGAATCGACTGAAGGGTATCTTCCACGGGGGTAGCTCATAAGAAAAGCTCAGGTGATATCAGAATATGTATTGATCCAAGTGATTTGAACAAAACAATGAAAAGACCATATTGATGTGTTCAGTTGAAGAAGTCTCTGATCTTATGCCAAATGCCACTGTTTTTTTTCTGTTTTAGATGCAGAGAGTTCATTTTGGCAAATTTTGCTTCACCAAAAATCCTCATTGCTAACCACTTTCAGTACTCCTTTTGCCAGGTACAGACTTTTAGAATGCCATTTTGGATAAATTCTGCCAGTCAAGTCTTCCAGCTTGCCATGAAAACATTTTTTCTGTTTATTCATGTATTATTATAGTAGATGACATTCTAGTAGGAGGTAATGCTGAAGCTGAGCATGACAGAAACATCAAGAAAGCTCTGGAAAGAGCACGTGAAGTGAATTTTAAGTTGAATCCTTAGAAGTGCAAATTCATGCTATAAGAAGTTACTTATTTTGGTCATTTGTTTACCAGTTTAGGCTTACGACCAGAACCTTTCAAGCAAAGAGCTATTGTTGAGATGCCAGCACTGGACAATCCTTAAGCCCTTTAACGTTTTCTTGGCATGGTTAACTATCTAGGCAAGTTCATTCCAGACTTAAGCCAACTTTCAGCACCACTCAGAGAGGTGGCATGCAAAGATGTATCCTGGTCCTGGTTATAACAACACCAAAGAGCATTTGATATCCTGAAACAGAGAATTGCCAGTCCATCAACTCTCAGATACTATGATGTTCACAAACCAGTTACTCTTTCTTGTGATGCTTCAAAATTTGGTCTTGGTACAGTCATTCAAGAGAGTAGACCAGTAGCCTATGCATCCAGAACTCTAACCCAAACTGAGATGCAGTATGCGCAGATTGAGAAAGAGCTCTTGGCAACTCTGTTTGCATGTTTGAAATTCCATAATTATATTTATGGTCGACCTACTATCCAGATTGAAATGATCACCAACCTCTAGTCACTATTTTGAGAAAGCCTATGCATACAACTCCTGCCAGATTGCAATGCATGATGTTGAGATTGCAAAAGTATAATTTCAATCTTGTCTACACAAAAGGCAGACTTCTTTACCTTGCTAATACTTTCTCCAGATAACCCAGAAATACCACTGAACAGCATAAAAATGAGAAACTTGATTTTGAAGTCATGGAAATGAGAAATATTTCTTCTACACATCTTGATGAGCTTAGAAGTCACACTGCCACAGATCCAATATGTTAGAAGCTCAACCACTTTATCAGTCACGGATGGCCTTCAAAGCAATCTTGTTTACCAGCAGAAGTGCAACCTTATTTTCCTTACACAGATGAGATTTTGTTTGACAATGGTATCATCATGAAGGGTCCAAAAGTGATTGTTCCAAAATCCTTGCAACAAGAATATATTAACATCTTGCACTGTAGCCACCCAGTAATGGATTCTACCAAAAGAAGGGCGAGAGGACTAGTATTTTGGCCTTCTATGTCAAAGGATACTGAGACAGTATGTTCATCTTGTTCTGTATATAATAGCACTAAGCCACATCAACAGAAAGAACCACTTCAGCTAAACCAGATTCCTGAACTACCTTGGTCGACATTAGCTACAGACATTTTTGAATGGAGTGGTCAACATTACTTGGTGTTAGTAGACTCGTATTCAAACTGGTTTGAGATTGACCTACTTTCCGATCTAGCATCCAGTATTGTCATTACTAAGTTAAAGCATCATTTTGTAGTCCATAGTAGTCCACACAAAGTTATTTCTGACAATGGTACAAGCAGTTCAAGAGATTTGCTGAAGAGGAGGACATTATTCATGTTACAAGCAGCCTTGAGTACCCAGAGTCAAATGGTTTAGCAGAATGTGCAGTTTATAGTTTGAAACAGTTATTGGAGAAGTAAAAAAGCGACAATGTGGTATTTTTCTGAATCTCAGACATATTCTTCATGATAAACATCTTGGTTCACCTGCACAAAGGCTTTTATCGTGACAAACATTAGTAGCAATTTATTGGATCCCTGTGCTAAGAACAACAAAGCAGAGAGAGCTCAACTTATGAAAAGGCATTTGTCCCAAAAGGCCTATTATGATAAGTCCAGCAAACCATTCAATCCATTACAAGAAGGTGACATAATGAGGATGCAGATGTCCAAAGGTTTTGATTGGATTAGAATCGTAAAAAGTGCATGTCTAGAGCTGAGCTCATACATTTTGGAATGACAAGGAGTAGAGGTAAGGCGGAATTGGAAACATTCAGTACCGGTGTCTGAGCCTGTATTGCAGCATCTTACCTGTGGAAAAGACTTTAGATCTCAGAGTGAGTTATGCAGTGTTCCAGTTCCAGAGGGCATTCCAGCAAATATCCCTATTCCTGAGAAGATTCCTGAAACAGATTGTTCACTATTTCTGAAACTCCTGAAACAGGCTGTTCATCAGTGACTGTTCCTGTTGCTAAACCCAGTCCTAATTGCTATATCACTAGATCAAGTCACATTTCTAGACCATGATCCAGATACACAGCAACTTGGACATGAATGTTGTGTTTATTTCTCAGTTTCTGTATAATTGCATGCCTTTTTCAAATGTAATTTTATTGTGGGAAATTCACTAAAGAGGGAGGATGTAGATGAGTACGTATGTATATCTTTAAGAAGCCTTCCATGGGCTTGCACTTGTGTATAAATACTGAGCATATGCAAGGTACACTGCCATTTTGTAGAGAGCTGTTGAGATGTAAGCATGCATGCATGTAATGGTCTGTTAGTTAATTAGTCCGTTTATATTTTGTACTGCTGCTATTCATCCTGATGTGTTTCTATATAATTAAGCATATAAACAAACTACCCCACCTGTTCATCTTGAATCATAACATAGGACAAGCGACAGCAGGGATGAATTTATGTTGCCCATCTAGTTGTCCAAGTTGCACTTGAATTGCATTAGGGAGGAACTCTGATTTATGTGGATGGGAAGCCTGTTACAGAGACAGAGTAGTCTATGTTAGACACCTTTAAATCGGTATCAACAGAAGGCTTCACTTTTAACTAATGCTTAAAAGGAGCATGTGACCCTCAGCTATGTCATGTTATCCTTAGACTGGGTTGGCCAAGCTCAAGAACAGTCAATAGTTTCTGAGCATAGTGTCAGTATTTACAGCATCTACTTTTGCCAACTATTAAAGTGAAAGATCAACAGAGTATGCTGGCTGACACTTGCATATGCACATATAATTAAAATATAGTATCTAAAGCTCCCAATAAATAATCTCAATAAATCATCTCTCATTTGCAAGAAATCATGAGACAATTTTTTTAAAAAGTAGGGCTAGAATGTCTTCGATCACGACACCACCCCCAGTTCTTCCTCTGTGGAGTAACAGACAAAAATGTCCTTTAGTGTTGCTCTATGCAACAACAGCCAAAGTTACAGATAAGTCTTTCCACAGGGACTGCATGAGATCTTCATTTAAGACATCATCTTCAGATATGAAGCGTCTCCAGAAGCTTAGGAAAAGTTAGGGTACACTGATAAGTGTGCTTGAAAAAGAAATTTGTGACAACACAATTTCATGTATTGCTCATTTTAATTCAGGATGCACAGAAAGGTATTTCACAGTAAACTGATTGATCTTAAAAAGCAACGTTGTTTTCATGGCATGCTCTTCTTTGATTCGTGATGCTGCTTCTGAAGCAAATTGATCAAACTTTGGATTTCTGATTTCTCACATCACTTATAACAGCTTACTTTGCAGGCAATCTCTAGTATTTATGCTGCACTAACTGACACTTGAGTCCATACTGGTATGATATAAGTGCTTTTGAATTGAAGCTCTTGTATGTTCAGCAGCACATAAACAATAGCATAATACTGAAAAGTGGATAATGACTGTGCATAAGGACCATTAGTCCCATTCAGTCTTATAACACTCCATAACTGTTTTTTTTCAGTCTACATCTCTGCCTTATCTGTATTCATCATTATTATTGTGCTGTACAACATACATGCTTCATTCATACAGTTTTTGCCACCCCCATATATGTACCATCAGCCTACAAAGTGTGTTATCTGCCATGATTATAAAAAGTATCTACCTGGCTATGTCTCCTTCAGAAATTATAGTAACTCAGCACAGAAGAGACAAAGCTGCATTAATCAGACATGAATTTATCTAGTTAGTACTTCAATAGCCTGACTTTCTTGTGCATGTTCATAAATGTGGAGTTGTGGCTCTATTGACATCTGTAGAGTGCAACAATTTTCTGTGCTAAAAAATACATATTCTAGAACAACAGCAGTACTCCAAACAACCCTGCATGGTATTTAGCTATGAGATTGTACTGCATTTCATTTTTATGTCTATTTAATTGTTTCATTGAATATTGTGTCTGTGTCTCAATGTAGTTATTTATTTTTCTATTTAATTGTTTCACAGAATAATGTGGTCTCTCTCTGTCTCTGCAGTAGTGAGGGCTATTGTGTTTCACTTCACTGATATTCAGTGTTAGACTCTTAGCCTAGAGGGTTTCTCTGTATTTATAAGTGAGTCACATATCTTTGAATTTATTACTGTTCAATACCTGTGTTGTTTGGTTTCTGCTACATACCTACAATCAACTGCATTACTGGCTGAGTTAAGTACAAACTTGCAGTGTTAAAGATTCTACTGCATTTCATTTTTCTGTCTGTCTAATTGTTTCATTGAATATTGTGTCTGTGTCTCTCTGTAGTTTATTTTTCTATTTAATTGTTTCATAGAATACTGTGGTCTCTCTCTGTCTCTGCAGTTAGTTTCCTGCCTGCCCTCTTTGTTCTTGTTCTGGTATTAATCTTGGTGGCTTTGGAATGGTCCGCCTATCCTGTAAATTTGTGTTTGAACACTCCCTCCTGGGTCTATCTCATTTGCTAACTCAACTGAGTACAATGAGATCATATTTTGACTTCAGGCACTCCTGCCAGTCCCATCTGTTCAGCTTATCCCAGCTCTATTCCAGTCTAGTGTCATTAGCTCACTCTAACTAATACAGAGAGAACATTTGTGAAGGGCAAGCCACTTAGGTCCTTAATTTTGAATTATCTTCTGTTTTTTTCTTTCTCCCTTTCTACTTTCCAAAAAAAAAAATAAATAAATAAATAACATTCTAAACTTGTTTCCTGGCTTTCCTGTAACTAGTCTAGTCCAGATATAGATTTGCTGTAACCAGGACTGTGTGTAAGCTTCTGAGCCCCCAAAGCCTTTCTGTGTTGGAGGGGAGCCTTCTAGCTTATCAGTGGGAGTGGTAAGCACTAGGTAAGCCTATCTACCAAACAGTGTTCACAGATAAAGATTCTAGTTGTCTACTGATGTACTATGTTCTTCATCTGTAAATATGTTGTAAGTAATTGCTATGTTAAATTGTTAATCACTATGTAATCCAATGTAACTACTGTCTGTTTATTTTAACTGTGGAGCTTTTCTCCCCGGGCCTCTGCTGAAAATGGACCTACATCCAGTCGGACACTCCCAGTCAACAAATGTAAATAAATAAATAAATACGAGTGGTTTCTGGCCCAGAAATTGTAGTTAATTGGCCATTTGTCAGTTTTTCCATCTCTTTTAACTTTCTAGTTTAAAAGCCTGCATTTGCACTTGTTTCCCACCTTTCCTGTAAAACGTCTAGTCCAGATACAGATTTGCTTCATCCAGAACTGTTTGTAAGCTTCTGAGTCCCCCAAGCCTTTCTGTGTTGGATGGAAACCTTCTAGCTTATCAGTGGGAGTGATAATCACTAGGTAGCTTATCTATCACAAGATCCAGGTACAGATTCTTAGTTTTAGCACTTGAATATGCTTAATTGTGCTCAGAACTTGTTGTAAGCACTAAATAAGCTACAAATTACTACAGCACTCAACCTTCCTCTTTACCTAGAGGAAAACTGTTCTTGCACTTACCTTCCTCATTTGCTTAGAGAAAAACAGCTCTTGTACTCACTTTCCTCACTTGTCTAGAGGAAAGTAGATTTTTATTCAGGCATGTCCAAGGGTCATCTCCCAGTGTTCTCTCCTGTCTATCTGATGAATCTGGGCATCTTGGGGCAATGTTCCAATTGCCTCATGTACACAGAGAACCCTCTCTTCCTACCACCCAACACCACAACTTGTAAGAGATGCACTTATCTAGCCAAACTGGAGGTAAAGCTCTCTCCAACCAAGACTGAACTTGACAGTCAACAGGAGAAGGTAAACACTTGTACCACACCACACTCATCACATAGTCCCACTAAACCTACACCACCAAAATCCCCACATAGAAACACAAAAACATTCATGGAGGCTATCAATAATAATCTTCTCAAGTAACAGAGACCTCCAAAGCAGAAATGCAAGCAACCTCCACCCCCAACACAACCCAAATGACACACAGACCACAGACTCAGTGTGCCACTCAACCACAGCCCATAAGGCAAAACAACGTACCCAACACACTAGTCATAGGTGACTCTATAGTCAGGCACACAGATGTCCCACTCACCAGGCTAAAAAAGGAGAAGGTTACTGTCAACTGCCTGTCAGGTGCCAGGATCCAAAACATAACCCACACACTCAGGTCACTCCACAAGTACAAATATGACTTTGTCATTGTCCATGTTGGTGTGAATGACCTGAGATGTACCTCCCTGGACTATATGAAAAGAGACATGGAAGAGATCTCCGAGCTTGTAGCCCAGGCAGGTATGACCCTAGCCCTGAGTAGCATCCTGCCATCGCCCAGAATTATACCGCTGTACAAGGACAAAATGATTGACTTCAACAATTGGCTAAGCTTCTGGTGTCATTCTAAGGGGATCCAGTATCTGTCTGCTTGGGACGACATGGGCAACAGACCATGATGCTTTGCCAGAGGTGGTCTGCACCTGTCACCCCTGGGATTCCAGATACTGGCTGAGGCTCTTGGTGCCCCTATAGTACCTTTTTTAGGCAAGGTTCAAATGACAAATTCACCACCATAACAGGGACAGGCAAGCAAAAACTGAGGGTAATGCAACTCAATGCTAGAAGTCTAAATCTCAAAATGCACTCCCTTGAGGCACTTCTTAAAATGGAGAACATCGATATTTGTGCAGTGACTGAGACCTGGTTCAAGGCTCTAGACAGCACCCCTGCATTACAAGGCTATAACTCATAACACACGTTTCGGCCACCTAACCTGGACCGGAACACCAAGGCGGAGGTGTGTCCATATTAGGGATATCCGCACCTCCAGGCTAGTTACTCAGCATAATGCATCCAAGGTTATTCAAGTGCAGCTAACTCTGGGCAAAACTGCAATCCAAATTGTAGCTTGCTACAGATGCTGGAAAATATTAGGGTTCAATCAAACCCCCTAATAATGGACGATTTCAACTACCCCACCATTAACTGAGAAAACTACTCATGTACCAACTCCTTTTCTCAACACTTTCTGGAATTCATAAATTTCAATGCCCTGGATCAACTCATCCACATCCCCACCAGGGGCAACAATATCCTAGACCTAGTCATTACCAACATGAGTGACTGGTGTTCCAAACCTAAAGTCAACTCCTCGTTGGTCAGATCCGACCATAAGCTAATCACCCTAGATGTCCACATCCCGCCCCCACCCCCCATTAACGAAATCACTGTTAAAAAATTCTCCAAAGCCAAATACATGCTTTTTAAGACAAAAGTGGTGTACTTCATGAAACCCATGCAGATGGACAATACAGTTACGACTGCTGAATCCTACACAGATGCACTCTATAAGCACTTACACGAGTGCATGGATTGTGCTATCCCAAACAGAACCAAGATGCTATCCTCCAAAAAAAGGAAGCCAATCTGGTGGTCCCCTGCTATAAACAAACTCTACAACAAAAAGAAGAAACGGTTGCAAAAGATAGTAAAATCCCATGAGTGGAGGAGTTCCCTGGTCACCCTCAGTAAGAAGCTGAGATCCTTAATAAGATCATCCAAAGTTAGCTATGAAAACAAAATCGTCACTGATTCTAGGGACAACCACAAAGCATTTTATAGCTATGTCAAGAATCTCAATGGCAACACCCAGATCTGGTCTGAGTTGCACAACGGCATGAAAATTACAGAATCGACTGATATTGCCAACGTCCTGGCAGATAGGTTCAGGGCTAACTTTACCCCCCTTTCACTCCCTAAAGGGCCCATAACTATACAAGAAGAATGCAGACTCCCTGTAATCACAACTACTTAGGTAAAAGCTGCACTCTCTAAAGCCAAAAACACAGCATCCGTGGGACTGGACAACATCCCCGGCTGCATTTTACATGAACTTCAGAATGAACTGGCTCCCCACCGAAGCACCATGTTCAATCATAGTCTCACATCAGGCTTTGTGCCCACTGAATGGTGCACAGCAACAGTTATCAAACTCCAAAAAGGGGGAGCTGCCTCTGATCGTGGGAACTATCATCCTATTAGCCTGACAAGCCTGCTGTATAAGGCCATTGAACGTATCATCATGGAACTCAAAAACAAAGACATTGGTAACCTCCAAACTCTGGACCCCACACAGTTCGGGTTTGTGAAAGGCAGATCATGCCTTCTGAACCTGATCAACTTCTTTGAGGCAGTCACCAAAGCTGTAGACATGGGTAAAGTGCTTCACACAGCCTTTCTTGACCTTGCCAAGGCTTTCAACACCATCCACCATTCTGTAATTATAGCTAAACTCACTAAACTAAGTATAAATCCCTGCATCACAAGATGGGTTGTCAATTATCTCACTGACAGAACCCACACTGTAAAAGTCGCAGACTCCAAATCTGACTTCAAACCAGTGACAAGTGGAGTACCACAGGGTTCAGTCCTGGGACCTCTCCTGTTTGGAATCTACTTCTCTGAAGTACAGGCTAACACAGAAGGCCTTTGGCTAACAAAGTTTGCACATGACTGCAAACTAGGAGCCATAGTTGAGTCCCCAAATGATGTTGACATCCGACAGAAGGGCTTCACTGAGACAGATGCCTGGTGTCAGAGCCATGGCCTCAAGTTCAATGCCAAAAAGTGCATTGTCATCCCATTTGGTAAAAACTCTGTACCCATGAACTACCACATAGGCAGCAGTCTAATTAATGCTTAATGTGTGATAAGAGACCTGGGGACCCAGGTGGACAGTAGTCTCTCCTTTGATAATCACATCGCCACAGTAGTCAGGAAATCCTTCTATGTGGCACACCTCATCACAAAAGGGTTCTCATCTAGAAAAAAGAGGTCATTGTTCCCCTCTACTCGACACTTATTAGACCCATTATAGAGTACAATGCCCCTTTCAGAATGTACCTTACAAGACATCTGTAGCAGTTGGAAAGGCCACAGAAGTACCTCACAAAGAGGATTACTGGCCTCAAACAGGTGCCCTACACTGACCGTCTCAAAAAACTCCAGCTTTACTCAATAGTATATCACCTACTCTGAAGTGATCTCTGCCTAACATATAAAGCTATGTCAAACCCAGAGCTGTTGGACATGCTACACCTAAAGAAATCCCAATCCCTCTGAGCTACACGCTCTAGGGACCTGAACCTTGTCACCACAATAAATAGGACATGCTGGAGGTATAGATTCCTGTCCCAGAGACTTCCCATACTCTGGAACAAGCTACCTATCTATGTCAAGCAATGTTCCTCATTAGCACTCTTCAAGAAAAAATTTGATAAGTGGATGGGAAACAGGAAATACACCCCGGGGATCACTTCTGTGGCTCTGCTCGACAGGGGCACAGGAAAAAACTTTCTTGGGTGGCGTAAGCCAAGCAACCTTGTTAGCTAGACATACTTATGCCCTTGGGCTGATAGCCTACTACCCACCTGTGAACCTATGAGTGTCCCTATAAGTGACACAGCACTTTTTGAACATCTTTGCTTTTAAATATATGTTTGTATACATCCTATCTGGTTGCAATATCATCACGGAACCGGGCTATTAGAGCATTGCTGCTATGCTACGGTGACTTTGTATGGCGCCGTATGGAATAATTTAAATGTTCCATTTTATGATGTATAGATTTCCTTTTGTTGTCTATACAACTTGCATTTTAATGTACATGTTTGTATACATTCCATCTGGTTGAAACATCATTATGGAACGGAGCTGCTAGAGTAGCGTTGCTATGTTACAGCGATTTTGTATGGCGCCGTATAAAATGATTTAAATGTTTTATTTTATGATGCATAGATTTATTTTTAGTTGGTTATACAACTTATTCTTTAATGTATATGTCTTAAATGTTATATGGGTCAAAACACTATTATAAACAACCGGAGCTGTTCGTTACTTGTTATTGTTGCTAGGATACAGCGAATATTTGGCGCCAAATTTGGCTATTTAAACGCCTTTAGAATTTTGTTCTTGTTAGTCTGAAGAAGTCCCACAACATAGTGGGATGAAAAGCGCTTAACTCTATGTTTAGAAAATAAAGTTGGTTGTTTGTTTATTCGTGCATCTTCGTGTGGATTTTATATGTGGACATCATATGCACATTTGCAATTGAGTTTTTGTTGGCTGGTCAGAGTTCCTGCAGCTCGCAGTTCGTGATCTTTGCTATTTACTCGGGTAACTTTGGGTGACATAACATAGCAGACATGGAATCCAAACAACATATTGGCTAAGGTCCTTGCTGTATGCAAATCCTTATCATACAGAACTCACCAAGTTCTTAGTACACTCCTAACTGAAACAAAACTCGTTTGCAAATATTTCTCAGCTAGTCTTAAATGTTGCTGACATTTCATTGTTGTAGAAGTACTTTGATTTATTTGACAAGTTCATTTATTGCAAATAAATAAACAGGTAAAAGATATAAGCTTATATCTAGCATGTGTAGGTCTATCACAATAAGTAATATATTTTTTTTTAGCACAGAAAATAACCACACAATATCAATGCTGCTCCCTTTAATGAAAATATCTCATAGTCCTCCATTGTAGTTTAGTTAACTGTGTCCTGTCATCACCTCATCTATCAAGATCTCTACAAATTTTGATTAAATAACTAACATTCCATTTTTCTTGTATACTTTATTTACTTTTAAGTGCTCCTGTTACTGTATGACAACTTTCTGATGGACCTGGTAGGCGATGCGCAGTAGTGTCTGAACTGAAATGTGCATGCTGCTACATGGATTAAATTCAACATTTGATTATTTCCAAATCTTTAAATTTTTTATAATAACTACAGGGTAGGTGGAACTCTGTCATTTCAGAGAAACAGCTCTGTTTTTCAGCAATCCCTTGTACAGGTGCTGTGAGCTAAAACAGCAGAATACAGTTTGAATCCACGCTTTGCCACCCAGTTGGTGCTTCATGTTGACTGTAAAACAAATCAGAATCCATGTATATGAGATTGTGCATTCTTGTGAATTACTCCAGCGACCTAAAATACAATGAATAAATAAAGCCCTAGTGACCTGAAAATATTATTTCAGATACTTAATGTAGTTCTGCTGAATGCTATTAAACAATTTTCAGAAAAGTACCTCAGTGTGACTATTTTGTAGTAACGAGAATCATTTTGTGAGAATTTGGTAGAAATGGAGATATTATATATGCAAATTTTAAGACAGTTTTTTTCTGTTCAGCACAGTCTGATTACCAAAATTATTTAACTTCAATGTCAGTTACTTAAAATTAACCTGGAGCTAATTCCCATAGGCATGCATTTTCAAGCTAATGCAAAATGAGAAAAATACGCATAACTGCAACATTTGCATGCATGAAGAAAATCTGCATGGGAACATTTAATCAGCAACTTCAGGGTTCTTTGTGTGTTATACATTTCTTGTCTGAACATTTCAGTCAGAAGTAGGATACCCACTGATAATACTACTTTGCACTTTTTTTGCCAATAATGAAAGCTGTGCCCAGAGTTCTAGTTATTTGTTTTTCTAAGAACCTTCCATGGTTTAAATCACACTCTGTGTGAGTTTATAGACTCACCAGTATGGCAATGCTAGATTTTTGTGATTGTCATATAGATTTGTAAGAGCCTTCTTCCTTTATAGCAGTTTCCAAAGTGCATCATGTATGAAATAAAATGACAGTATTCTCTTATTCCCCAAGTTAGTAATTTGATATGCATAGCAGAATGTCATGTCTTTAAACTCTGATTCTCAGCCTTAACATATGATTTGGCAGATATATGTGGTCAGAGAACCCCTTCAGAATTTCAAAGTTTCAAAACTTCAAATTTCAAAAGGCTGAGACTATAAGATCAATGGGGCAGTGGTGCAGCAGTAGAATTGTCACCTCACAGCAACAGGTTCTCCAGTTTGATTCTCAGCTGGGGGTGCCTTCTGTGTGGAGTCTGCATGTCCTCCCTGAATTTGTGTCGGTTTTCCTTGGGTGCTCCAGTTTCTTCCCACATTACAAAAAGATGCATATGGAGCATTTCTCCACGGGCCTCCACTGAAAATTGGCTTCATTCCAAGTCGGACTTTCCCGGTTAACAAATGTTAAATAAATAAATAAAAATGAATAAGATTTAAGTTCTGAAACTTATTCAAATGCTGCTATACCTCTGATTGTTTGTGTCATACAAAGGAATAGCTATCATGTAGTTATTCTATATAAGCAGGAAATATTTGGAAGGCAGAGAGTGGTAAAATCCCCAAAAGACTTTAAGGGCTTTATAACGATTTATGAAATTTGCTGCTTTGCAGAGGTAATAACATATTTGATAGCTGTTGCTATCACAATTACATGGCTGTCACCGCACAGAGATGATTAAATAGCAGACTGATTTCCATACTTCCCATTATCCACAAATAAATAAATGTGTTTATTTACTTACTTATGTTCACAAACAAACAAACATTTACTTACTTATGTTCACAAACAAACATTTACTTACTTATGTTCACAAACAAACAAAAAAACATTTACTTACTTATGTTCACAAACAAACAAAAATGTACTTACTTATGTTCACAAACAAACAAACAAACATTTACTTACTTATGTTCACAAACAAACATTTACTTACTTATGTTCACAAACAAACAAACAAACAAACAAACATTTATTTACTTATGTTCATCAGGTGGATGAGTTGGTCTACTTACCCACTTCAGTCATGACCTCCGCCATGCTGAATAGTTTATACATCACAGTCAAGATAATTTTTCAGTACATATCATACATTACATTAATAACTGATGCTATTTGATCTCAGAGAACAGGTGATAGAGCTATGCAGTGGCAATTTCTTGGTACAAAAATGACTTAAACAGCTGTCATGCACAGGGATTTGGTAAACCATACACAGTGGTACTGCCTTAAAAAGATAATCTAAAGCAACTATCATACAGAAAGAGTACACTGACACAATGTAAATGTATTTTATGTAAATAACAGGACAAGAGCAGCAATAAACAGAACATTGCTGAAGAGACATTATTTGTAAGCCAGCAAATGAATCAATAAATGAATAAACGTACATTGCTATATGTATTATACTGGACAGTTATATAGTTTAACATGTAATGATTTCCAAAAAAAAAATGATGTGCTGAAGTAGTACATTTTTTAAACATGGACTGTGATATAGTTGACATGAGATACTAAATATGTGAAAAACATTTGGCAAGTTCACATGTCCACTAACAGAACAAATGAGTCTGACACTGATATACATGTTTATACTTATTTTGACATTCTTAATTAGATATAACTTCAAGTGACTAATTTGGTTAAGTTGGAATTACATAATGCTGGCCGGTATTACTCAAGTTCGCTCGAACCATTCTGTGGAACAGCATGTTTTTCCTATACTGCAGGTCTTATTCCATAATATACAAAATAAATTGCTAAGCTGTCTGTGGTATAATTAGTTTTGCTTAAGAGATCACTCAGACATTTCTGCACTTGTAAATTAGACCTTAAAGTCTACTCAAAGGTCCTCAATACCAACAGTAGTAGCACTGTAGCAAGAACCATAGATCTTTTACCTAAGCATGATCAGTTTTGCTTTATCACATACCAGGAGATCAGACAAGACAGTTTAGTATGAGCTATGACTGTCTTCTTGTAACAAGTTTGGATTCAAATATTTACTGCTCTGATAATGAATTAAACCATATGGATGGTATATTCTGTATAGTTTTATAAGCTACTTCAGTACTGTGTGCTTAATTTAAATGGGCTGTGCTAGTTAAGAATTTTTGAGGCCAGATTCCAAGATGTGTAATATGTTCCTTTCAGAAACTCTAAAAAGTCATCTACAGTTCTAATTTTCACCGTAATTTGTTCTAGCATTTATACGGCTATATTTTCAAGTTTTTACTCTCAGGTACAAAAAACATTCCTTTAACCTGGGACCTGCTACACATGATAGATATGCAATGAGATTTATCATTAGAGATCTGAATCCTTAGACTAGAAACAGAATAATATTTCATATTAATGTTTTATATCTTAGCTTTTTCATCATTCAGTTGAAATTTTCCTTTGAAGTACTACAGATTCACTTTCATATATCTATCACATTTTGTTATTGAACGTTTGACCAGTTATTAGCTAAGTAAATTATCCTCAGTTACACAATTCCTTAATTCCAGTTTTAAACAGTTGCTTTCATCTGAAGGGTGAATATCCAAACATCTATAGAAGTCTACAGTAATGACTGACTGAAGCAGTTGCACTGACTTCAGCTGATCCGATTTTAGTTGCAGAAAATGTGCTGTTTATTTTAATACTCAAATTTCATATGGAAAGCTAGGATTATAGAGAGAGATAAAGATAGAGAGAGGTAGGCAGACAGACAGCTAGATGGCTAAACCAGACATATGGATTGATATACAAGTAGATTGACAAAGTCTTACAGATGGGTAAAATAGAGTCACAGTTAGGTAGGTAGGTAGGTAGCTAGATAAATAGATATATAGTAGACATGGGGTGTGATAGCTAGACAGGCTGACAGTCAAATACACAGAAAGACAAACAAACAGATAGTCTTACAAAACAGGAAACAAGTCATTTGTCATCAACCTGGCAATTTTCACACATGCTTAACTGTTTATGTATTTGGTAAGTGGGTAAATAATCTGACTGATCTAACAAACACTTTTCATAAATAAATACAGTTAAAGATAATAGCCGTGAACTCAGAGGAATAAGTAAAAACAGTACTCCTTTAGCAGGGTAAAGCAAGCTGGAGCAGAGTTTCCTGGTATTGGCATCTATATGGCAGAAATAGCCCTTTAGGGATACTCCCATAACCCCAGATACCTAAATTCTACGGCGAGACTAATAAGAACATGGAAACAATAATGACAGACAGAATGCAGGATTCACGACTCAGAGCAGACAGAATGCAGGATTCACGACTCAGAGCAGACAGAATGCAGGATTCACGACTCAGAGTTTACTTCATTTGTTTGCTTGTTTCATCACTTATTCATCTGATCTGGATTCACAGTTATAGTGAACCTATACCTAGTAAGTATATCTGTCAAACATTTCTTCATCTGCAGTCATGTCTGTCACAGATGACCTCTACAGATATGTAGGGAATATCACATACTAGGTAACACAATATTTTTGGAAGACGATTGCTGGGAAGGCTAAATACTCATGTCCAGAGCAGAATACATATACTGTGCTAAGATCTCTGCCCTCATATCTTGCTGGCAGATACTTGCATGATAGGTTGATAGGTTCATAGGTTGGTACTGGGCTATCTGCCCGAAGGCATATATTAGCCCAGCCAAGTTGTGCGGTATTCACCGCCCCTTTAGTAGTTCCCTAGACCCTTGTACTAGCAGCTAGTACCCTTGACCTCTATCTAGTAGTGCTGTTGGTGTGATCCCCTGTGTGAACTTTCTGTTACCCATCCACTCATCAAGGTTCCTCTTGAAGTGTGATAGTGAGGGCCTCTGTCTTATGCAGATCGGGACCCTGTTCCATAGTAAGGGAAGTCTCTGCGAAGGGAATCTATCCCTCCAGCATGTTCTATTCATTGTGTTGAGGTTTATATCCGTGGAGCACGTAGCTCAAGTAGATTTGGTTTTGCTAAGATGGAGCATGTTCAACAATTCTGGGTTGGACATGGCTCTGTACGTTAGACAGAAATCGCCTCTGAGAAAGCAGTATGCAACAGAGAACAGTCTTAGCGTTTTCAGTCGTACTGCATAGGGCAACTGTTTGAGGCCAGTAATCCTCTTGGTTAAGTACCTCTGTGGTCTTTCCAGCTGCTGGAGATGTCTAGCTAGGTACATTCCAATTGGTGCATGATGAATCATTCATAAATTCTTTGACACACCAAAATAAATGCATCACTTATGCTCCTTTACCACTCTGTTTATGGAGATGTTTGCCACAGCAGAATGGTACCTGGGATCATTTTTTTTGAGTTGTGCTAAACAGGCATTCATACCAATAACCATTCTACAGCTGTGCAAGAGGGAGTCATGTTGTCAGTTAATTTATAATTAATATCCCAGTACATTTTATCTATGTGCCTATTCCTAAAAGCATGCCTATTCATGCCAATTGTGGAACATCTGCCAGAGAGGCAGGCACCAAGGAATGTTATGTTTTGCTTGCCTATAACCTTATGGATATACCTCAGAAACATTTAAGAAGTGGGCATAAACTGGATTTGGCTTGGGAATGTCCTTTCATTTCCATGATGTAGACCACTCAGAAGCCTCATACCCTTGTGAGTGGATGATTCTAATCAGGTCTTCAGTATCCCCTGGAGTGCCATGACTGTATCCTTTGAGGTTCCACAGCAAGAGGACCACCACCAAGGTATGGCCTCTTCCTTTGGCCAAGCATGCTTATACTTCCTCTCTGGCCACTACTGTCTCCTAAGGTGACTCTCCTGTAAATGATATCTGTGGCACAGTAAGGGATCCTCCCATAAAGACTATTATAATGAACAATGTTGACATTATACAGAAAGAGCATCACTTCCAGCTGGCAATATGGGTTTTCAGAGCTATAAGGCAGCTTCTGTAA
Organism: Protopterus annectens; assembly: GCF_019279795.1. Taxonomy (NCBI): domain Eukaryota; kingdom Metazoa; phylum Chordata; order Ceratodontiformes; family Protopteridae; genus Protopterus; species Protopterus annectens. Next base: position 213,499,577 of record NC_056748.1, read on the forward strand.
TGCTGATCAGTCTCTGATGACAATGATTTATCAGGAAGATTTGGTGTGATTTCTATGAATATGTGCCCTGTTATTCCTTGATGAGGTGAAATTGTTATTTAATCAATGTTTCAATTCTGAATAGGGAAAACAAATGACTATTCTTTTCAAGGGGAAGTCCTACGGGTTATGTAATTGGTCTGATTAATACACTACATACTATTGATTTTTGTGATGAATAATTCTCTGCCGTTTCTTTGCAGCATAGGATCATGAGATTCTAAATACATTCTGGTGTCAATGCTAGTTAGTGAGCAAGGACAGGTACATAGAAAATATAGTCTGCTTATATTGTTACTGTTATACAAAAATTTTATATGGTCCATCTGCTTTTTTCCACAGCTGCTGTTTCAATTATATATCTTTGCAGCATATTTGTGATTTCTTTTGTTCTCTAATGTAATATCAGGTAATTTGAATGATGACAAGGTGCTCTAGAAATAAAATATGACTGATGCACTCACTGATCAATATCACGTACCATTGCCTGTATTCATCATTGGTAGTCAATATCACATACTATTGCCTGTATTCATCATTGGTAGTCAATAGTGTAACACAAGACAGAAATTGTATTCAGTGCAACATCTTACTGTGCAACACCTACTATGATAGATACTGAAGTTGCAGTTTTATTACTTCCCATTCTAGGAAATGCAGGCTTCATAACTTTAAATAGCTTCTTATTAGAACTATGAGATTTAATAATGCGAGTCCCAAAACTGCAAAAATTTAAGTGAGATTTCATGCAAGTAACAGCAAACTTTGAAAGTTGCATTTGCATGTTTACAGTACTTTTAACGGTGTGGGAATAACCTTGTGTCCTCTGATGTGGGGTTATATACCCTCCTCCACCCCCACTACTTTTGTATATGAACTCTCAGAGAGTTGTACCTTGGAGAAGAAACAATCAGAGATACAGCAATTTCAGGGTTATATACATTTCCCCATGACTGCATTTAAATTCTCTTAGTTCCAAGGATCGAGGTTGTGGTCCTTTAAACATACAATGAGAACTCTCCTTCATCTCTAGATATAAATCCTCACAGTGATCAGATACTATTTTTCCTTCTGCATTACAATTTTATAGATGGTAACAAATAAAGCCACAGAATTCCCTACACTTAGCCTGATGGTGATATTCCTGTTTACCCCCTTGACAGAGTCATAGTTTTACCCATCTCCATACTGTATAGACTAGTAAGCATGAAAGCTGTCAGGTATCCATAATCCCACCATCCAATGGCCAGTATGATAGCTGGATTGTTGTGTGTGTTGGCTTTTTCCCTGTTAGGGGTTGCCACAGCGGAACTCCAGTCCGCTAATGATTGGCAGTAGATTTTTACGTGCCGAGTTGCCAGCTCTGACACACAACCTTCAACGAAGGTAAGCCCATTCACGCACGTCTCCACACAGAAGATGCTCTAGCTGAGAATCGAACAGGACAACGTCTTACTGTGTAGGCGACAACGCTACCGCAGCACCACCACCGCAGTGTGTGTAGTATGATAGCTGGATTCTGCATCACAAAATGTACTATTGCTGTTAAAAATCTCTCCCTTCCACCAGGTCAGCCCACACTATCAGCATTTGGTCTCTAAACAACTCAACAAATGGATTTACTTATTCTTGCATATATCTATATGCATACAGTCTGTCTGTTTTTTAATTGGCTGATTTGTCTAATGGATTATGGCCTATTTCTCAGTAAATACCTGGAATGAATGTCATGAGGTTACACAATTTTAATTTCACATTGTTCTCTTTTTTTTGGTCCCCTCTGCTGTTCTACCAGCATGGTTCTTCAGTGGCCCATGTCCATGCCTGGTATATTTCCTAACCTTACCCCCCCCCCCAGACTTGCTCAGGTATTGTTGGGAGTTGTCATGGATTCTAAGAACATCCCATGGGCATGACCATCTTTGCATGTGCTTAGGATTTTTTCATTGAATGACTTTTCCATTTCTGCCTCATTTGACATGGCTACATCCAAGGAGTGAATGTGAAATGGGGACATTGTAATCTATCACCCCACCATTGAAGCAGCTCCACCATGTCCACCCCTTCTCATCTTTGGACCATGCATCCTCCAGAAATTTTCCAGTCTCCACCAGGGATTGTTGCAAGAGACGCTCATGTTGCCAACTTCCCCTGGGATAGGCACACCCAAACCTCCTGCCTCTCAGTCAGCCACTCAAGCTAGTTGAACACAGGTAACCTGAGTCATAGTCACCATCCGAACAGCTTTCATTTTCACATTGTTCTGAGCTTACTGTCAATGATAATTACAGATTTTAATGAAATAATTAGCCAAAATAAGTAATATGTTGCATCCACAAGACAATCTTTGGTTGTTCACATAAAACATACATTCCTAAAATACCCCAGTACAGCCATCTGATACTTTTCTGCATATGCATTTCTTTCTATGGAAAAATATGAGTATATCTTTTGAATTAATACTTCTTATCATTGCCACTAAATCAACGTTGATGCTTTTTAAAGACATTGCCAGCATGACTGCTGAATAGTGTGCCACCAAATCTTTTGTGATTTCTAGATTGTTCTATCATGTTCAGGTGACCTCCTATACTTAAACTACATCAATAATCAGACTTTAAACTTGGAAGCTAACTAGTGTTCAAACATCCCCCAACCCTATCTTAGCAGTATGTCCAGCATGATAATAGGTGCTGTGGACAGCTTCTGGCAACTCTTAAACTCAACATTCAATCTGCTGTCTTCCTTATAAACTTTATTACACATTTTGGGCCACCAAATCACAGTACCTTTATAAGTGCTTCATATTCATCCAATTCTGTTTGCTGATGAAATACCAACATTAGCTATAGGTGTATAGTCACTTATTTTAAGATTTGCACCCTAGCAGTGTCTCAGTAGATGGCTAGATCAGCATAAGATGAAAAATGGTCCAAGTACTGGCTCCCATCTTGCACCCCCCCACACCCCTGGAGTAACTCATGCTTACCTCCTGTGCCAGGCCATAGCACTCGGGATTTTCACAGGACAATAATTTACCTCTGCATTTTCACAGGACAATAAGTTACCTAGCATCATAAATCCTGGCCCATACATCTGAATATAATATTCATCAAGAATTTGGAAAAAACATAATATAGTCACTAGGTAAGATTTATCTTTTCTTCACGGGTTTCTCATTAGGTATAAAGATCTAATTGTTTATTTTTCTTGCTTTCCCTGACACTGCTGTTCAAGATTCTTTTTGTTTGTTGTGTTTTTGTTTATAATCTATTTAGCAGTATATTTAGGTTCAAACTATACATGTACGGACACCAGCACAATGTGGGAAAAGTGATAATTCCTTTAGTTATTGTTAATGATCTCTATTTATCTGATATGGAGTGACCTCATAGTAAGAATATATAATGAGGTGTGGGGATGCAGTTATTTCATTTGTCAGCTATTCGTTTGTGTAAAATTCAGTATAACCTGGGAACAAGTGCTTCATGTCATTATCTACTGAAATTACTGGATTTGGTGCATTTATGCAAAACAAGATGCATTTACATCTTCTCTGCTCTCTATAGCAGATCTCCTTAGATAATATATGTTAATTTTAAATATCTTAGTTTTCATATGTATTACTATAAAGCTCTGTTCTTCCAGAATGATTAGCATTAGAGCCCATATTTGTATTTCACTAGGAAACCGACGTGGACAAATATAAAGCAGTTATAAATGTACTGTGTTTATGTCGCCATTATTGATCGGTAACCTTTTCTGAGATAACAACATTGGTCATTCTCAGTCCCCTTACTGGTTTTGTGCCAAGCAAATGAAGAAGAGCTACAGTCAATTCTCTACATAAGGGAAGACCTTTCACAGACCCAAGACATTACAGATTGTAACTCTGACTAGCCTTATATGCAAAGCCATAGAAAGACTTATCATGGAAATAATCAATAACGATAGAGGAAACCACCAAACAATGATCTCTCCTCATTTGGATTTATCAAGCGCATGTCATACTTGTGCAACATGAAGGTAAAATGGTGCACATACTTCAACCTGGCCAAACATTTTGACATAATCCCCACTCAAGTATAGTAAAAAGGCTAAATGAACTAAGAATAAACCCTAGTGTCACCCACTTGATTGCTAACATGCTCACAGATAGAATGGAGATAATCAAAATAGAGAAGTTACCTCTACAAAAAGACCTGTCACCAGTGGAGTCCCACAGGGTTATGTGCTGGGACTTATTCTGTTTAGCATCTACGTCTCTGAAGTAAAAGCCAATACCAAAGGGCTCTGGCTGACTAGGTTTGCAGAAGACTGCAGGCTTGAAGCAGTCACTGTATTCCCAAATTACTTAGCCATCCTGCAGAAAGGCCTGTCCTAAATAAATAACTAGTGCCAAATCATGGACCAAAACTAAATGCCAAAAAATGCATTATTGTATCCTTTTGGAAGTCATCTACCCTGGGCAACTACCACATTGACAATACACCACTAAGAGTTACTTCAGTTGTTAGGGATTTGGGTCATTATGTGGACAGTGACCTTACTTTTGAAAAACACATGCACATTTTTGTAAGAAAGTCCTTCTATACTGTACAGGTTGTAAACAAAAAGATTGTGTCTAGATCTAAGGGTGTCATTGTCCCTTTTACTCAGCCCCCATTAAGCCAATCATTGAGGATAATGCCCCCTTTGGCTGTACAAGCATGTGCAACAAGTGGAATCCCAACAGACATGCTTTAAAAATGGGTACAAGGCCTAAACAATATGTTCTACATGGACCAAAGCAAAGCCCTGTCACTTTACTCAGTTTCCTATAAACTGCTAAGACTGTGACTGGCATATAGGCCATCCTCCAACCCAGTACTGATGGAGTTCCTGCACATCAGCAAGTCACATGGCATCAGAAATACTTAATCTAGGGATGTGATCTCTTGACCATTATCAACAGAATGGTTTGGAGAGACAGGCATATCTCACAGAGGATACTGCTGCTCTGGAACAGACTCACTATCCTCATAACACAAATCACTTCCCTGTCCATATTAAAGTACAATTTAGATCTATTAATGAGAAAACACAACATTTACTGTAGGACATCCCCCTGTATTATGAATGGACAGAGGCATCTCCTAAATGTTTTTTTCCCATCCATCAGTCCCCCTCAAATTATTTACAGTATGATCCTAGTTATTCTTATTATGGATAATATATAATCCCTGCAAATGGGTAAGAGCAATCTAATGCCAAATGGAATAAGTTAATTTGATGACTAATAGAGAAACTGGTTAGACTTAAAAGAGCCTGCAACAGCAGCTAGCCTAGTACTTGCCTACAAACTTTTGAAATGATACCAGAAAGCAATCCTGACTAACAATGCATTCTACTGCTACTGGGAACAGTGATAGAATATATGGGATGACACACAAAGGATGCTGAGCTACTTTTTAAACTCATGATGCAAAATTGCGCAACATGCATTCTGAATTATTAAAATACAACTGCAAGATCCCAAGACTCCTTGGATGATATTACTTATTCTGATTTAGTGAATAAAATCCATTATGTTGATGGTTTTGTAACTACATAAGTCCGAGTGTATCAGTTACTAACTAATTAATTCTACTATACATATTTCATTTAATTCAGTAGTCAGTGAAACAGCTGATGACTAAGAGCACAAACTGTTTAGCAACATCCTTAGTAAAAGACTGAGCTAAAATATATCAGATTTAATTGGAACAGTGTAAAATATTTTTGCAAAATCACATTGTTTGTATTCCAACATTGTTTTTTCAGTCTAAAACTGAGTAGATGATTGTTGCATTGTACTTATCTTATAGTATAAAGTTTAAAAAGAAAATGCATTTAATTGCATTCATTTTGTTAAACAGCTAGTAATGTAATTTTTAATAAAAGTTGTTTCTGGAATTAATTCTGGTATCTAAAATCATCATTTTAGTTATAGCACTGTGTGTCAGAAATAAAGGAAAAGGAAACACATTTAAAATTCCAGGAATTTGTACTTCTTTGGAAGACATTCACTTCCAAGATGCAGCATATTACAAAACTCATTTGTAATTCATTCCCGTATCTAAAACACAACTTGGGTTATAGCACTGTGCATCAGAAATTGAGAAAAGGGGAAATGAATATTAAATCTCTGAAATGTTCTCTTCTTTGGAAGACACTCATTCATTTTCAAGACGCAACAAATCAATTTTAGAGGACATTTTCTGATTTCCTTTCTGTCTGAGCAGGAGTTACAGTTGTATATCATTTTTAATGAACATTATTACAATACTGATTGGATTTATAGTAGAAGAAGGGTATTCAACTCAAAAAATAAGGATTTCCATGGACAGACTTAATTATTAACCTATACTGCACATGCATGCAGAATAACCCAGATTTCTATGAAGATTTGCATATATAACAATGGAATTGAAAAAAAAATTTTTTTGCATATGTTTTCTTTTGCAACATTTCATGCCTGCAAGAGTGATTATTAGTTTATTTAAACATAGAAAACTTTTCTCGTAATAAAAAAAGTTCTGTATTTTTACTGGATAGACAGTTTCACACGTCAAGTTGTCATCGAGAATATAAAGGAGTAGTTATCAGACGAGTGGTTAGGTCCCATCATATTTGGCTGTAGAATAGGACACTTGTCTCTCATTGAAGCAAGGCAAATCACAAGCACACAAATACAGAGAAAGCCCTCTGCTTAGGTACTGTCAGAATCACAGAAATGAAAGGACTCAAATCCAGGACCTCCATTATCCTCGTGCTGATGTCACTGCTGCTAAACCAATAAAATCATCTGAATGGATAGATGTTGTTTTTTCTCTGAACAGACTAGTCATTTCAGCTATGAACCCCCAGCATGGTAATTAAGGTGATATTACCCCCACCCCAACACAGAAACACATAAGGAAAGCTCTCTACTTAGGCACTGTTGAAAATATAAAAATTAAAAAATAATATTAACGCTTATGTGGGGCTTCTACTCAAGCTATGCAGCAAACCATTCTGGTGCTGCTGCCACAAAAAAGCTTCTGGACAGACAAGTGCCGAGTTTTCCCTTAAATGCTCTATCCTTTTGAAAGAGGTAGTCAGTAGGTAGATGAAGCTTTAGAGATCTTTGACCTACATTGATCAGTGAGTGCTAGTTGGTTTCTACATCTGAGTAACTGTTTTGGTAGTTCTGTGACCTAGTGGGATAATGCACTATGCTGCAGTTAACAGGGTCCTGGGTTTGAGACTTGGCAGAGGTAATTAATTCCCTATGTCTGCAAAAGGTTGTGCTTGTATTTACCAGGCTGTGGATGGTGATTCATTACAAAGGCTAAGCAGAAATTCCTTAAGATTCCAAGAGCAGGATAAGTTATTTCTTATTATTTCATTGAATTGCACTTATGTAACACTTACATTTGTGCTATACAGTTAATCTACTACATTTTGCACTGTTATAAAGCTTTTTTTACTGTTTCACTGCATTTATGTACTGTTTTATACTGCTTTAACTGTATTTTTCATTGCTAGATACTGCTTCATTACTCTAATTGCATGTTTACTGAATTACTTAACTGTAAACTGCTTTTTCATACTGAGAGTTGTATTTTCTGTTTGTGAGTGCTTCTCTGTGCATTTTTTTGAGGTTTCTATGTTGTAGTCAGGTATCATATAACTGATTTGTTTGCAGTTAAAAGGATTCTCTAAAGTTTCCATGCTCCTTTATCTGTTTAAAACTTTCATTTAGTGGCTACAGCTAGTAGCTGTAATAGTTTCCCACTCCCTCTCCCTATTGTTGTCTTGTTCTTATACTTGGTGGCTTTGCAGTTGCCCGTCCATACTGTATATTTGATCAGGGACACTTCTCCCAGTTAAGTGTCATAAGTTCATTCTACCTAATAAAGAGAGAACATTTGTGAAGGACAACCCACTTAGACTCTTAACCTTGAATTATCTTCTGTTCCAGCTTTCTCCTTTTCCACTTTAATAAAAAATAAATAAATAAAACATAAAATAAAATTCTAAGCTTGTTTCCTCCCTTTCCTGAGACGAGTCTAGTCCAGATACAGATTTGCTGTATCCAGGACTGTTTGTAAGCTCCTGAGCCCCCCAAGATTTTCTGTGTTGGAGGGAAGCCTTCTAGCTTATCAGTGGGAGTGGTAAGATCTAGGTAGCCTATTTACCACATAAGGAGTGGTTTCTGGCCCAGAAATTGTAGTTATTGGCCATTTGGAAAGTTTTTCCATCTCTCTCAACTTTCTGATTTAAAAGCCCTAATTTGCACTTGTATCCCCCCTTTCCTGTAACTAGTCTAGTCCAGATACAGATTTGCTGTATCCAGGACAGTTTGTAAGCTCCTGAGACCCCCCCCCCAAGCCTTTCTGTGTTGGATGGAAGCCTTCTAGCTTATCAGTGGGAGTGGTAAGCACTAGGTAACCTATCTACCACATAAGGAGTGGTTTCTGGCCCAGAAATAGTAGTTATTGGCCATTTGGAAAGTTTTTCCATCTTTCTCAACTTTCTGATTTAAAAGCCCTAATTTGCACTTGTATCCCTCCCTTCCCTGTAACTAGTCTAGTCCAGATACAGATTTGCTGTATCCAGGACAGTTTGTAAGCTCCTGAGACCCCCCAAGCCTTTCTGTGTTGGATGGAAGCCTTCTAGCTTATCAGTGGGAGTGGTAAGCACTAGGTAACCTATCTACCACATAAGGAGTGGTTTCTGGCCAAGAAATTGTAGTTATTGGCCATTTGGAAAGTTTTTCCATCTCTCTCAACTTTCTGATTTAAAAGCCCTCATTTGCACTTGTATCCTCCCTTTCCTGTAACTAGCCAATCCAGATACAGATTTACTGTATCCAGGACTGTTTGTAAGTTCCTGAGCCCCCCAAGATTTTCTGTGTAGGAGGGAAGCCTTCTAGCTTATCAGTGGGAGTGGTAAGATCTAGGTAGCCTATCTACCACATAAGGAGTGCTTTCTAGTCCAGAAAATGTATTTATTGGCCATTTGGGAAGTTTTTTTCATCTCTCTCATCTTTCTGATTTAAAAGCTCACATTTGCACTTGTTTCCCCCCTTTCCTGGAACTAGTCTCTTCCAGATATAGATTTGCTATATCCAAGACTGCTTGTAAGTTTCTGAGCCCCCCCAGCCTTTCTGTGTTAGAGGGAAGCCTTCTAGCTTATCAGTGGGAGTGGTATGCACTAGGTAGCCTATCTACCACAAGAGGAGTGGTTCCTGATCAAGATTTGTGGTTTATTGGCCTTTTGAGCAGTTTCTTCCACCTCTTTCAACTTTCTGGTTTAAAGCCTGTGTTCGTGCTTGTTTCACTCCTTTCCTGTAACTAGTCTAGTCCAGATAGAGATTTGCTGTGTCCAAGACTATAAGCTTCTGAGCCCCCCAAGCATTTCTGTTTTGGGGGGAAGCCTTCTAGCTTATCAGTGGGAGTGGTAAGCAATAGGTAGCCTATGTGCCACAAGAGGAGTGGTTCCTGGCCCAGAAATTATAGTTTATTGGCCGTTTGGACAGTTTTTCCATCTCTCTCAACTTTCCGGTTTAAAAGCCTGCATTTGCTCTTGTTTCCCACCTTTTCTGTAACTAGTCTAGACCAGATACAGACTTACTTTATTCAGGACTGTTTGTAAGGTTCTGAGTGGTGCCAGAGTCTGCTCTTCAATTTTTCCCTTAGATCTACTAGTTCTCTCTTCTGCACTTATACTAGCTTATTAGTCTAGCACTTTATCAGACTTTTTGTAGCAATTATGCAGCACCCAAGTGCATCCAGCACTAAACGTTCTACAAGGACACAGATCTAGTACTTATTATCAATGACTACCCCTCCAGGCATGTCTAAAGGTCAGTTCCCTGTGCTTTCTCCTATTAACCTGGTGAACTTGGGCATCCTGAGGCAATGTAGCAACTGTCTCATGTACACTGACAACCCTCTCCACTTACCTTCCAACACTCAGACTTGGGAGAGATATGCTTATATATCCAAATTATCCAAATTGGAAACCACATACTCTCTAGTCAAAACTGGAATAGCTGGTCAAGAGGAAAAGGTCAACACTTGCACCACACCACATGGAACACATAGCCCTCCGAAACACACACCATCACTGCCTTCACATAAAAACACAAATCACACACCCACCTTCTTGAAGGCTCTCAATAAAAACCTAGCCAAGCAGCAGAAACCTCCAAGGCAGAAAAGCACTCTACCACCACAACACAACACTAATCACAAGACACACAACTCTCCTGTACAGTATGCCACTCAACCAAAGCCCCTAAGACAAAACAGCTTGTTGAACACACTAGTCATAGGTGACTTGATAGTGAGGCACACTGATGTCCCACACACTAGTCTGAATAAGGAGAAAGTAACAGTCAGCTGCCTGTCAGGTGGCAGAATCTGACACATAACGCACGTACTTAGGTCGCTCAACAACAGGTACAAATATGACTCTGTTATTGTACATGTGGGTGTGAAGGACTTGTGATGTTCCTCCCTGGACTACATGAAAAAAGACATGGAGGAGCTCTCAGATTATGTAGCCCAGGTGGGTATGACCCCAGCCCTGAGCAGCATTTTGCCATCACTCAGAATGATGCCACAGTACAAGCAGAAAATTATTGATTTCAACAACTGGCTATGTTTTTGGTGTCATTCTAAAGGGATTCAGTATATGTCTGCCTGGGATAACATGATTGACAGACCTTGATGCTTTGCCAGAGATGGCCTACATCTGTCACCCCTGGGCTTACAGATACTGGCCAAAGATCTTGCCACCCCCATACTGCCTTTTTTAGGTGGTGTTCCAAAGATCAAATTACCACCATAACCAGCCACAAACAAATGCAATCTGAGGGTCGTGTTGCTCAATGCTAGAAGCCTAAATCTCAAAATGCACTTACTTGAGGCACTCCTTAAAATGGAGAACATTGACGTTTGTGCTGTAACAGAGACCTGGTTCAAGGCAGCAGAAAGCACCCCTGCATTACCAGGCTATAACTCATTCCACACCTTTTGTCCCCAGAACTTGGAATGAAGCTCCAAAGGCGGTGGTGTTTCCATGTTCATAAATGTTGTGCACACCTCCAGTCTGGTAGCCCAACATAATGCATCAGAGATACTTCAGGTGCAGCTAACATTGGGCAAGACAGCAATTCAGGTCGCAGCCTGCTAAAGCACCCCAACCATGTCCCAAGACTCGCACTCCACATTCCTAAGCACACTGGAGAATATTAGGGTCCAACCTAACATACTCTTACTAGGCAACTTCAACTATCCCTCCATTAAATGAGTAAACTACTCATGTACCAATACACTTGCCCATCATTTCCTGGAGTTCATTAATTCCAATGCCCTAGACCAGCTCATTCTTACCCCCACTAGATGTAGCAACATCCCTGACCTGGTCATTACTAACATGGGCGACTGTTGCTCTACACCAATAGTCAGCTCCTCCCTGGTTAGATCCGAACACAAACTAATCACCTTGGAAATCCACATCCCTCCCACCCCCCCAGCAAAGGTAACCACCATGAAAAACTTCTGCAAAGCTAACTTTGGGATCCTAAAAACAGAGGTGGCTAACTTCATGGCACCCATGCAAATGGAGAATAGTTGAGTGACCGAAGAATCATACACCAATGCACTGTACAAACACATACACAAATGCATGGCTTTCGCCATACCCAGTAGAACCAAGACACTCTCCTCCAGAAAAAGGAAGCCAATCTGGTGGTCTCCTGTCATAAACAAACTCTACAACAGAAGGAAGAAACTGATGTGGAATAGGGTGAAGTCCCAAGACTGGAAAAACTCTCATATCTGCCTCAACAAAAAGTTGAGATCCCTCATCAAATCCTCCAAAGCTAGGTATAAAAACAGAATTGCAGCAGATAGTAAAGACAACCACAAGGCCTTCTATAGTTATGTAAAGAATCTCCACTGCAATACCCAGATTTGCTCTGAGCCACTGCACAATGGTACCTCCTATACCAACCTAACAGATATTGCCAGTATACTGGCTGACAGATTCATTGCCAACTTTACCATTCTCTCCACTCCCAAAGGACCAATCACAATACCAGTAGATTGCCAGGCACTCAGTAGTACTGCTGCACAGGTTAAAACAGCACTGTCCAAGGCCAAGAATACAGCTTCTATGGGACCTGACAATATACCTGGTTGTGTTCTACATGAACTACAGAGTGAACTGGCACCTCACCAGTGTGCTCTGATCAGTCACAGCCTCACTTCAGGTTTTGTCTCTGCCAAATGGCACACTGCTACAATCAACTCTCTCCACAAAGGAGGAGCAACTACAGACCCTGGACGAGACTGATATGCAAAGCTATGGAACGTACCATCATGGACCTAATAAGCAAAGATATAGGGAAACTCCAAACTCTGGATCCCATATAGTTTGGTTTTGTGAAGAGTAGATCATGCTTACTCAACTTGGTCGACTTCTTTGAATCAGTCACTAGAGTTGTGGATGAAGGCAAGGTGGTTCATACAGCCTACCTTGATCTGGCCAAGGCTTTTGATACCATTCCCCACTCAGGAATCATAGAAAAACTCACTAAGCTTGGCATGAACCCCTATATCATTAGGTGGGTTGCAAACTGGCTCACAAATAGAACCCACAGTGTGAAAGTAGCTAACTCCAAAGTCAGACTGCCAATTAGTCATGAGTGGACTCCCACAGGGTTTGGTCCTGGGTCCTCTCCTGTTTGGTATCTACTTCTTTGAAGTCCAGGCCAACACGAAGGGACTCTGGCTGACAAAGTTCGCAGACAATTGCAAGTTGGGAGCTATTATTAAATCCCCAAGTGATGTTGACATCCTACAGAATGGCCAAACTGTGACCAATGACTGGTGTCAGAATTATGGCCTTAAGCTCAATGCCAAAAAAAGTGTCACCTTTGGTAAAAACCCAGTTCCCATGAATTACCACATCGATGGTACTCCACTGAACATAAAAGGCATTGCAAGAGATCTGGGAACACAGGTTGACAGCAACCTCTCTTTTGATCACATTGCCACTGTGGTCAGAAAGTTCTTCTATGTGGCACATCTCATTACTAAGGGTTTTGCATCCAGGAAGAAAGAAGTCACCATCTCCCTCAAATCTTCCCTCATTAGGCCAGTCAAGTACAATGCCCCATTTGGCATGTATCTCACTAGACACCTGCAACAACTGGGGAGGCCGCAAAAGTACCTCACAAAGAGGATCCTAGGCCTTAAACAATTGTCCTATATGGACAGACTCAAAAAACTCCAACCAACTATTCTCTGTCTCATATCACCTACTTAGAGATGATCTCTGCTTGACTTACAAAGCCATGTCTGTCCCAGCTTTGTTAGAAATGGTACATCTAAAGAAATCCCAATCCCTCCGCGCAACATGCTCCAGAGACCTCAACCTCATTATCACAATTAACAGAACATGCTGGAGGGACAGGTTTATAACCCAGAGACTGCCCATGCTATGGAACAGACTTCCTATACATGTTAAGCAGAGCAACTCGCTGACCCTCTTCAAGAGGAATCTTGATGAGTGAATGGGTAACAGAAAATTCATCCAGGGGATAACTCTAGTGGCTCTACTCGACAGAGGCACTGGAAACTAAGGTCGGGTGGCACTATGCCAGGGTAATCCTATGGCTAGGCTTGTAAAGGCCCCAGGGCCATTAGCCTAGTACACACCTATGAATAAGAGCTAATCAGAATTAATGCCAATTACTCTATTTCATATTATCCCTACCCTTTTTATTCTCTCAAAGGGAAAGTAAAACTATCTGTGGATAAACACTTATATTCAAGGTTACATGTCTTGACAAGGCAGGTAAAAAGATGCTAGACAGCAATGCAGCAGAATGTAGTGTAAAATTGTACTCTCAGAATCCTAGTTTTATCAGAGTATAAAAACTATTTGGCTATTAGCTTTGTTTAGCACTCACTGTCACTTCATGAATGAATATTTATATTCATAAAAACTAGAGGAAGATTCAGAAAATTTAACATACAGCTATAAGAGGTCAACGCAACTGTTCAGAAGTGCTGGAGTGACTCCAAAACATATGAGCATACCTTTCAGCAGTCACGCATTATGAAGTACATCAGTCAATTTTCGTCTCATTAAATCTCCGTAGTGGAAAGCAGAGGCAGTTCTACACACTGCGGCCTTTTTAAATATTTCTTTGTAACAATTTATATTGCTCTTAGAACAGCAATTGTTAAAAGCAACAGTGTTCTTGATTCATTAGCAGCTTGTGTGCATCATTTCTGTTGAGCATATGTCATATATTTTGCATGCTTGCTGTAATAATAAAATTGACATGGAGCTAAGAGGGAGCATGTTGTGACTCAGTGTATGCTGCTTGAGTTTAGCATTTTCACCTAGCCAAAAGAGTGAGTCAGAAAAGGTAACAAGCAATGCAGAGCTGCAGATGTGGTTCATGTGCAGCTCAGCACCGTCTGCATCAATGCAGTTGGAACGTATATACTGCATGTCCGAATTTGCATTTGGATACCCAAGCTCCTGTGTGCAGTCACTGCATGCTGGCATTTCTTATGGATCAGCACACTTAGAAAACACATATTGTATGACACAAATCTGTACTTACACACCCAGGCTTATTTGTGTAGTCACTCAAAGCAACACTGTATGACAGTCATTCTTGAAACAGTTATCACCAACACATTTGTATGTCTAGACATTCAGGTCGACACATGAACCAAACAGCATTTTAACAATGGAATTATGGTTCGCAGCTCTACACAAAATATTACTTTATCTTTATCTTTGTTATTCAGGTAATATCTTTTAGTTAATAGTTGCTAATTTCAGGGTAAACCAGGTAGTTCTTATTTGCTTGCATAACTTGATCAGAGTTATACACAAACACTGCGAGATTCAAACATATCATCAGAGATGGTCATCTAAGGTATTATCATGCAAGTCCCCTAAGCTGTGCAATAGGTCAGTGATGCCCACACGTATGGAGGGCTGACATCAGTGCACCCAGTAACTATTCCTATACATAACTGTACCAGTAAATCTCTTCATTGACAGTATTTGAATTTATACTAGATATGGAAGAAAACAGTGGTCATATTCTAAACACTTCCACTAGTTTTTAAACATCAAAAATGCAAATTTCTGATGATCACACAGAGTTCTCTGAGGTCTGAATCATGACCATGCAAAAATTAATTCATTTGCAATAAAAAAAAAATATTCATCACTTTTGATGTGGAACGTTTATAAGAAATACTGCAATTTGGATAGAAAAAAAAAAGAAATATGCTGAAACGAAATTACGGCATATCTCAATTTTGTGAACTCTCTAATGAAAGTCAATATCTGAAATAGATTTTCCTAATCACATTGCGTGAGAGAATCATTTGATAACCTTTTGAAACTTTTCACTACAATTGATTACAACTTCTTTAAATTATGCAGATTAAGACTTTAGACATTCATATGTCT
Organism: Protopterus annectens; assembly: GCF_019279795.1. NCBI lineage: Eukaryota > Metazoa > Chordata > Ceratodontiformes > Protopteridae > Protopterus > Protopterus annectens. The sequence goes on from NC_056748.1 coordinate 213,515,138, forward strand.
AAATTAAGTCATATATAACCACCTAACTATGTGATCAGGACATAGTAGCGGCATGGTCAGGCTAGATTTAGTAATTTCAGACTCATTGGGTCAAAATGAATGAATGATGCAAAATCCAGCTTAGAGAGGAGTATATACCTCCCCAGTTGCAAGTAATGACTTCTAAAATGTAGGCACACCAGGAAATTTAAATGACCACAGTATGAGTGTCTGTCTTGCCTGAAAAACTATTTTGAATCTAAGTAAAGGATAACCACACTGCTAATGTCACAGGCTAAAGTGAGCACATGGATAAAGAGCTCAGATCATGTTGACATATAAAATCATCTAAAAATGATTAAAACAATCACACACATCACAAACACAAGTGTGATAAGGTTTACCATTTTACTTTAGTAGTAAATAGCTGTAAAGTCAAATTTGCTCAAGACCAATATTTGAGATCAAACGTTATTTTCTGCCAACCATCAACCTACCCATCGGTTTCTTCTAGTGTCCAGGTAACCCATTTCCTCCCCCTGTCCTAACTTCTAAAGTGTGAAACATTGGAAGCCTTACTCCTTGTTGACCTTTACTAATAATCACATTTTACCTTGACTATAACATATGGCCAGTAGTAACTTTTCTGCACGGCTAACATTCCTTCCCCTTACAGACATAGGCTACAGTGCATAATGGATATTATGCTGGCCTTTATGTGAGCCATGCATTCCTGTGTTTTGATGCTGTCCTAAGCTGTCCATGGAGCTTTTGATTTGGCAACTCTTGTCTACTGGTATTTATGAGAAGTCACAATGTATCTAAGTATGTATGTTGTTATTTTCTTACATTCATTTATCCATGATTTATGAGTCATTATCGTTTGACTTCGACCATCCAGCACCTATCAATGCCTGGGCCCGTTTCCTTAACCCCTGGCTTTAGGTATCGTTGTAAAGGTTTTGTGTACCTGCTGTACTGCATCAACTAGTAAGTGAGGATTTTTGCCCTCCAGAAGAAGAAAATGAATGTTTTATTCATTTGGCACATTCCAACTTCAGGTGACCTAGAATGTTAAAAACATTCAGACGTGCTCTCATTACAAACTCATCCATCCAGCTTCAACCCCTTTTTCCCATTTTCCACATGGGGTTGGAGTGTCACTTCAACAGTGACAATCATCTTAAGCCAAAGTTTACATTGCCGGGTGGCTAGCCCTGTCATGGTAGTTCATCCGTGTCACTCACTCGCACACGCACCCGTACCTAGAGCCAATTTACAGTGTTCAATTCACCTACTGCTTGTCTTTGGAGATATCAGACAAATATTAATAATAAAGGGTTCCCATCAGCATCTCGAACGTTGACAATATCGAATGCGATATTATCAACCCAAGAATGCCGAAAGTGCGGTACATCGAATGGGTAAATGGAAATCTCCATAAGGGGAGATTTCCATTTACTAGAATGTAGTGCGGTCTCAGAGTTGGTATATTTAAGTAGCGAGGGGGGGATGGGGAGGAGGGGTGCTTGCCCACCTGCCTACACTCTTTAGGTTTTTTTTTGGTTTGTTTTTTTGTTTTTTTATATCGGCATTTGAAAATTTAATAGTTCAATCATTTCAGTTTGATATTTTGTGATTCAAACTATTACATTTTTGATTTAACAATTAATTTTGGCATTCATAAAAAAAGGATTTCTGAAAATGAAAGAAGATAGAGGTTTCTAAAATTGCAGGGGTAGACAGTTGTCTAAGCCGGCAGGTACAGTATTCTGCAGAACCATATCAGTAACTGATAAATCCAGTAAACCAAATGACAGTACCAGAGTCACAGTAAGATTTATCAGTTGACAGTGTTGTATCAGGTGATTACTGTAGTAATGAACAGAGATATGCTGAATATTGTATGTACCCTAGAAAACAATCTAAGGAATATCATGCAGATACACATATGAAAACTATATATAGCCAAATAGCATTCCAGCTTCTGCCACATTTTATGTCCAAATGAATTTAAGTACTGCAAATAATATATCTATTTGTAATGTGTGTAAATAGAACTGCTATTGTAAGTAAAAAATTGTTTCCATTTAAGCACTTAAAATAAATAAAAATGGAGGCACACTGTTTTTGTATTAGTCAGAAAAGTGTTGCTAACATTTAAAGTAGGATTTTTTTTTAAAAGCAGAAAACAACTTTGCTGGTTTAAATAAAGCTAATATGTTTGGTTAATGAAGTAATTTATGTCTTGTAGAAGGCAAAGTAAGGTAAGTCTCAGCAGAGTGTTGTTTATCCTCCTTTGAGGAAACACTGACATCCAGAGGAGCAGAGTACTGAGGACCTGATAGAAGATACCAGGAGGAAGCTGTCAATCTTTCTAAAGAACAGAGTCCAGAAGAAAGATCTAGTGACTGGCTCAAAGTCAGCCAGAGACAGAGACCTACTGAAAAAGATTGCTTCCTAGTTGGATGGCACTGCACTGAAGGCACTTGCTATGAGCTTTGGTTAAGCCACATGACTTCTGTTTTGAGAAAAACATGCATGTCTATAATAAACTATGTGTTTTTTCTATTACTATACATATATTCTATTTTTAATATTCCACTGTTTCCATATCTATCTATATATCTTTCTATTCCTGTCTATCTAGTTATATACCTGTCTGTCTATAGATTCATTAATAATTTCAGTCATGAGCCTGTATATGCCTGGTTGGAAAAACACTCAAAAAGATCAGTTTATTTACTTGTTTTTACAGACAAATATATAAAACCCAATTTTGTTCACATGATACTGCTTAATAATGTTATTTTCAACGTAATTTTCATTTTCCACTTCTAGGTCAATAATTGGAAAATGGCTAAGATACTCCAGAAATTCTGTTTTATATAAATTTGAGTGTAAAGTAAAATAACCATTCAAATTTAGTTTTAGATACATGACATAAAAGATGGAATAACCCATTCAATTGCTCATTCATACAAGATGATGATAAACCTACTTAGGAACAGAAAATTTCAGGTCTGAGAATAAAATCATTTTCATTGATCTAGCTCTTATGAACCTTTAACCAACATATTATTTGCCCATTCACATAAAGTGTGCTTCTGCAAATGTTAGTTCAGTTTCTCATGAGAGGATTCTGCAGTTCCTGTTATTACCCGTGGTTTCTTTCTGTTTACAGACCATGGACTTTCATTATGTTTGTCAATAAAGCTCAGCTGTTTGAATCACAAATCACTGTAAAATATTAATATGAAAAAGCATAAATGTAAATACAGCAAATCTGCAGCACATGGTGTTCATGCTTCTGTGAGTGCTTATATAGCCTTCATTTATTGTTTGAATGTATTACTGTTATTACCAGTTTCAGGCCCTAGCCGATACCTTTTCCCTAAGCTAGTCAGTCAACTTGAACAAAAGTTTGCCATTTACTGCTTTAATGTTTTGATACGTTTACTTTTCATTCAGTTAATTATACCACTCCCGCTCTATTTCCCTCTATGATGTGTCTTTCTCTCTATTTCTGCTCAGCTCACAGCTTGTTTTTCTTTAATTACTTTTTTAATAGTTCTGTGATCCCTTGTTACCATTGCACACTTAAATTTGCTTTAAACTGTCTGTTTTTGTGTGTAACTGAAAATCGTAATTTTGGTATCCAAACAGCATTTTCAGTACTTCACTGATATTTGGAAAGGGTGTGTGTAGTAGTGTGTGTGTGTGTGTGTATGTGTATATGTGTAGCTGAGAAAGGGTTGAAGTAAATGGCTAAACTTAGTTTGACCATCATGAAAGGCAGAGAGCCAGAAAAGTCACCCACAGGTGCAGCTTCTCAGAGAATGCAAAGTAATCCATTTTCCTTCCAAGTAACTTTGTGAAGCATGAGAAGAATCAGAGTGCAGGTAATACAGCTAAGCACTGCCAGTGTGAGAACAGAAAATAATACAGCTAAGCACTGCCAGTGTGAGAACAGCAAGTAATACAGCTAAGCACTGCCAGTGTGAGAACAGCAAGTAATACAGCTAAGCACTGCCAGTGTGAGAACAGCAAGTAATACAGCTAAGCACTGCCAGTGTGAGAACAGCAAGTAATACACCTAAGCACTGCCAGTGTGAGAACAGCAAGCAATACAGTTAAGCACTGCCAGTGTGAGAACAGCAAGTAATACAGCTAAGTACTGCCAGTGTGAGAACAGCAAGCAATACAGCTAAGCACTGCCAGTGTGAGAACAGCAAGCAATACAGCTAAGCACTGCCAGTGTGAGAACAGCAAGTAATACAGCTAGGCACTGCCAGTGAGAGAACAGCAAGCAATACAGCTAAGCACTGCCAGTGTGAGAACAGCAAGTAATACACCTAAGCACTGCCAGTGTGAGAACAGCAAGTAATACAGCTAAGCACTGCCAATGTGAGAACAGCAAGTAATACAGCTAAGCACTGCCAGTGTGAGAACAGCAAGTAATACAACTAGGCCCTGGCTAGTGAGAGAAGAGCAAGTGATGCAGGTGGGCACTGCCAGTGTGAGAACAAGTAATACAGCTGGATACTGCTAATGAGAGAAGAGTGATTAATACAGCTGGGCATTGCAAGTGTGAGAAGAGCAAGTAATGCAGCTGGGCACTGCCAGTAAGGAAAGAGCAAGTAATGCAGCTGGGAACTGCCAGTATGAGAAGAACAAGTAATACAGCTGGGCACTGCTAGTGAAAGAAGAGTGAGTAATACAGCTGGGCTCTGATAGTGAGAAAAGAGCAACTGATGTAGGTGGGCACTGCCAGTGTGAGAAGAACAAGTAATACAGCTGGGCACTGCCATTGAGAGAAGAGTGACTAATACAGTTTGGCATTGCCAGTGTGAGAAGAACAAGTAATAATGATGGGCACCACCAATGAGAGAAGAGTGATTAATACAGTCTGGCATTGCTAGCGTGAGAACAGCAAGTAATGCAGCTGGCCAGTGTGAGAAGAGCAAGTAATACAGATGGACACTGACAGTATGAGAAGAGCAGGTATTATAGCTGGGCACTGCCAGTGAGAGATGAATAATCAATACAGCTGGGCCCTACTAGTGAGAAAAGAGCAACTTATACAGCTGTGTACTGCTAGTGTGAGAAGAGAAAGTAATACAGCAGGGCACTTACAGATGGGCACTGCCAGTGTGAGAAAAGCAAGTAATACAACTAAGCACTGAAAGTGTGAGAAGAGCAAGTAATACAGCTGCCACTGCCAGTGTGAGAAGAGCAAGTAATACAGCTGGGCACTGCCAGTGTGAGAACAGCAAGTAATACATGTGGGCACTGCCAGTGGGAAAAGAGTAAGTAATACAGCTGGGCATTGCTTGTGTGAGAAGAGTAAGTAATACAGCTGAGCACTGTCAGTGTATGATGAGCAAGTAATACAGCTGGGCACTACCAGTGGGAGAAGAGTGATTAATACAGCTTAGCACTGCCAGTGTGAAAGGAGCCTGTTATGACAGCTTAACATTAGAAGGTTCTTGAAGGATGGTAGAGTATGGGTTGACTGGAGTGTCAAAAGATCTGTTAATCAAACAATAATGCCCAACACGCTGTGTGTTACTGTGTAAATAACACCCACCCAAGGGTATTATGAGGACCAATCCTGCAGGCAAAGGGCCTCTATACCCATAGTGGAGCTCTATTTACACAGTAACACACACCCTGGAGGGCATTATTGCACTTAGAGAATGGGCTGTCTGTAAAATTGTTTTGTTTTACTTACTTTTTTTATTGTGATATTATTTTTTTATATATTTTTTATGTAAAATAGTTCCTCTGCCTAATGTTTCAAAGATGCTGTAGTATACATGAATGGTACACTGGTGGAAGCATTTTACATCCAAAATACATTAAAAAAATCTAGATGTTTATTTTTTTCTGTCCTTTATTCCTAAAATGTGTGGTTTGTTACTGGTCATGGGGATTGAAGTCACTAAATAATGACATATGGGGTTTGGCCAAGATGGTGAGCAGTTAACAGCACTGTATTTTTACTCTGCTTCATTTTAGCATCTCTGACAGGATTTTTATATAAAAATTCAAAGAAAATGTTTCAATATTTGATGGATGTATATAATTAAATTACTTCTGAAAAAAAAACTTCTTCAAAAAAAATAAGTTTGAAACCTTTTTCATCACTCTAAACCCAGTGTCCCGTACACAATAAAGGGAGACATTCAGTCTATATGCAGCAACATCAATGACCTTTGTATAAAGATGGATAAACTGGAAAGCAAAATAGACAATATTAAGGAGGAATGTAACAAAAAATAACAGGCAGAAGTACTGAGTGAAGCTCTTAAACAACAATCTTCACAGATTTCACATATAGAAGAGGTAATGACTAATTTATATGGAAGAATTACTGAGAGAAGAATAGTACAGAATGTTTCCTTAAACAAAATAACTTATTTTGGGAAAAAATAGAAAAAATAGAAAATCTAGAAAACAGATCCAGAAGGAACAATAATTTGATTTATTACACCCGTGAGAGAGAAGAAGGAAGACATAATTCAATATCTAAATTTCCCGGCTGCCTAAGACAGTGAAGGAAGGAATGGGTGGTAAATTAAAGACAAAAATGGTAAAAAACTGAAAGATAAATGAAAATTAATTAATTCTTCTTGTAATATTTGTTCTGTAACACAAAGTGTATGAATAGTATTGCTTTTTTCAAGGTAAATTATTTTTATTCCTTATGTTAAATGATTTTATTTATTTTATTTATTTACATTTGCTAACCAGGTAGTGTTTGACTGGGCTATAAACAAGCCCATTTTCAGTGAAGACCCGGTGAGAAAAGTTCCCCAAAAAAGTAAGTTTACAATATTTATGAAAATATTACTATAAAAGTTTACATAATAATATAATACAGTGTAAAAGCAAGTTAATACAAGTTGAAAAAATACACATCAAACCAGAAAAGTCAAATATATCGACAAAAACAACAATAAAATCAAACAATATTTAGTTACATAGGTAGAAAAACACAGTAGGCGGGAAGTGTCTTTCCTTAGCCAAAGGTAGTACAACAGCATAGCCAGTAACTGGAAAAATAATTTGTGAAGATCTGTTTGAAGCTATGGGTATGAGGTATAGGTAAGTAAATGCTGGGGAAGGGAATTCCAAGTTTTGGCTATGGAGTAGTTGTATAAAGAATCACCATAAGCATTGTGAGTTTTGATAACTTTGAGCAAGTTTTTATCAGCAGACTTGAGTGAGGTAAGGTTGGAATAGGGTTGTACAAGGTTAGATAAGGCTGGGCAATAGTTGGAGTTATGAATAATGTAGTGTGCTACTATTAGCTGGTTTAGGGATAGTAAGTTTGTGAGTTCAATACAGTTTAGTTTTTGGAGGCTTATACGGGGAAGGTTTGTAGCAAATTTGGCAATTTTATTATAGCAAGCTTCTAGGCTATTTAGATCATATTTGCAAAGGTTTGTGAAGATTTGTGAACAACAGAGAAGGGTGGAAAGTAGGTGAGTTCTGGCAGTAGCAATTCTAGCATGGTTAGAAAGATATGGTTTAGCCCTGTAGAGAGCAATTAATTTTGTATGGACCTTTTTGATTGTTAAAGCAATATGTTGGTCAAATTTAAAGGTTACAGTCTAGGGTAACATTAAGAAGTTTAGTATATTCGACAGATTAAAGTTTTGTACTGTTAGAGGCAAAGACAGAGAGATGCTTTTGTTGGTTTTTATTGGCGAGATTAGAAAATACCATAAGTTTGATCTTGTTTGGGTTTAAAATCAGTTGGTGGTCTGACAGGTATTTCTCAGTGTTATTAAGAGCAGTCTGAGACATTACTTGGTGTTCATTTATGGAAGGGGGGTAGAGCAAATAAGGGAAGCATCATCAGCATATTGTATGCTAGAGGCAGGTGATGCTGCAGTATAGAGATCATTGATAAAAATAATAAAGAGAAGTGGCACTAAGATAGAGCCTTGTAGGATGCTGACAGTGATGGCCAAAAGGGGTGATAGTTTATGTTCCCATAAGGTCACTTGTTTATGACTGGAGAGGTAGCTGTGGAACCATTGAAGTGCACTGGAGCTGAAACTGAGAGAGACAAGTTTGTTTAGGATTATTTGATGGAAAACAGTGTCAAAAGCTTTTGACATATCGAGGAAGGTGGCAGAGAATGTTGTTATTGTTTTTGAGGTGGTTTATAGTATTGGTGAAGCTTAATAGGGCAGTGTTAGTAATTTGTTTGGGGTGGAAGCCATGCTGAGTTGAAGGTAGAAGATTATGCATTAGAAGGTGGTCTAGGGTCCAGTATCCCTTGTGAAGTGGTGTGACCTGAGATATTTTCCAAAGCCGGGGGACATACTGTTCAGAGAAAGTTTGATAAGAATAGATCTAGGATAGGAGATATATATAAAAACTTAAAAGTAGATCATCTATCAGCAGAAATGGCCTCAGCATGGGAATCGGTCAGCAAAGCAGTAGAAAAGATGCATGAAATCCTAAAAAGAATGGTTCCCCACAGGCCCCCGAAGGACCAATGAACAAACCAATTGCTGCCAGACCAAGGGGCCAGCAACATGATTACCTGTCTGAAAACATGAATTTCATGGAATGAATCCTGGCACTGAACAGCCAGAACCTTTTCCTCAGAGTAGCAGCTACGGAGTACAACACTGGTAGCCCTGATTACAGGCAGGTAATGACAGAATGCTCAACCACCCCAGGGAACTCCAGGCACCTTATTTACAAACTTGAAAAGCTCTTTTCCAAATATAAGAGCACATAACCGAACATTCATTACCTTTCCAGGTGCGTAAACCAAGAAATAGTGTCGCAAGGCCTACGAGTGAGCAAGTTCCCAAACGGAATAGATAGCATACTCTACCCAGCTCTCTGTGAAATCTTCATTGAATTGGGCCTGAAAGTCCTCAAACTACTTAGTGAGGACAGCCAGAAAAGAAAGGACACACTAAACAAGGAGATCAAGATCTTCAACAAGAGCATCCTCACACATACACATCTTTCTAAGCCAACAAGACGGAATGGATGGGTATTGCCAGACATGAGGCCATAGTCATCCTCAGAAAAATGAAAAAGCTAGCCCAAGACATATAGCAGTACAAATGAAAGGCAGCCTACCCGGTAAAAGCCTGCTCATGGAAAAGCGGAACCCCTCACCAACAGCAAATTGACTCTAAGCCCGGCAACAATGCTCACAGGATGCCACAAAGGGATACAAGCACTTGGGAGACACCAACTTACAGCCCTCCACAGGATAAAAAGCAGCCTAGCTTCCTGAGGCTCACAACCACCAAAACAAGCAGCAGCACAGCAGAAAACCACAGGGTAAGCAACTACAACCTATGTTCGGCAAGCAATGTACCAGTTCCAAATGCAGATAGGATCACAGAACCCCATTCAAACCATTTTTGTATCCCAGGACCCACTGAACTGCCAAACAAACTTGAGGACACCCAGAGGAAGAGGCTGAGGGAGGGGAAGATGGAGAGGCAGGGGAAGATCACAAGGACAAAGATGCTAACTCCACCAGATAACACCTATAATATAAATGAATAATCCCTCTCATATCGCCTACGTAGAGGCGATCTCTGCTTGACTTACAAAGCCATGTCTGACCCAGCTCTATTAGAAATACTACATTTAAAAAACTCCCAATCCTTTCACACCACACGCTCCAGAGACCTTAACCTCATTACCACAATCAACAGACCATGCTGGAGGGACAGGTTCATAACCCAGAGACTGCCCATGCTATGGAATAGACTTTACATACACGTCAAGCAGACCACCTCTCTTCAAGAGAAATCTTGATGAGTGTATGGGAAATAGAAAATTCACCCCAGTGGCTATATTCGACAGCGGGACTGGGAACTAAGGTCGGGTGGCATGACGCCAGGGTAATCCTATGGGCTTGGCTTGTAAAGGTCCCAGGGCCATTAACCTAGTACACACCTATGAAACCTATGTACACCTCAAATCCCTCCCCCACCCAGGAAATTTTCAACCTCTCACAACTTAAGCTGGATGAACAAAGCAAAGCAGTACTGAAAAAAGGACTAAACTTTATTCCAACCTAAAGGGCCTCCATCACTAAGGTAATGCTGGACCTGTAACTATTTTGCAGAAAACTGAACTTTAAACAAGGTATTAAAAGCAATATGTTTTTTAATGAGCAAGGATTCTCAGACAGCCAATGGTACGATGTTCAGTACTTAGGGATGACCTGCCAGCTAAGGGCTCTGCTCCCCCAAAAAGGAGTATCACTTTCTCAGACCAGACATTACCTACTTCCCCATCTGATAGTGATGTGGAAGGGTTCATAGGTAGGTATTAAGCTATTGGCCCAAGGGCCTAAGTAAGCCTAGCCAACAAGGCTTATGTCACCCAAGAAAGTTAATTTCCTGTGTCCCTGTCGTGCAGAGCCACAGAAGTGATCCCCGGGGTATATTTGCTATTTCCCATCCACTCATCATGTTTTTCTTGAAGAGTACTAATGAGGAACTTTGCTTGACATAGATGGGTAGCTTGTTCCAGAGTATAGGAAGTCTCTGGGACAGGAATCTATAGCTCAAGCATGTCCTGTTTATTGTGGTGAAAAGGTTTAGGTAACTAGAATGTGTAGCTCAGAGGGATTGGGATTTCTTTATGTGTAGCATGTCCAACACCTCTGGATTTAACATAGCTTTATATGCTAGGCAGAGATCTCCTTGGAGTAGGTGATATGCTGCAGAGTAAAGCTGGAGTTTTTTGAGACAGTCAGTATAGGGCATCTGTTTGAGGCCAGTAATCCTCTTTGTGAGGTGCTTCTGTGGCCATTCCAGCTGCAGCAGATGTCTTGTGAGGTACATTCCAAAAGGGCCATTGTACTCTGTAATGGGTCTAATGAGTGCTAAGTAGAGGGGAACAACAACCTCTTTTTTCCTGGATGAGAACCCTTTCATGATGAGGTGTGCCACATAGAAGGATTTCCTGACTACTGTGGCGATGAGATTAACAAAGGAGAGACTACTGTCCACCTGGGTCTTAAGGTCTTTTATCATACATCCAGTGTTAAGTAGACGGCCATTTATGTGGTAGTTCATGGGTACAGAGTTTTTAACCAAGGGGATGACACTGCACTTTTTGGCATTGAGCTTGAGGCCATGGCACTGATGCCAGGCATCTATCTCAGTGAGGCCCTTCAGCCGGATGTCCACATCATTTGGGATCCGAACTATGGCTCCTAGTTTGCAGTCATCTGCGAACTTCATTAGCCAGAGGCCTTCTGTGTTAGCCTGTACTTCAGAAAAGTAGATACAAAACAGGAGAGGTCCCAGGACTGAACCCTGGTGGTACTCCACTTGTCACTGGTTTGAAGTCAGATTTGGAGTTTACAACTTTTACAGTGTGGGTTCTGTCAGTGAGCCAGTTGGCAACCCAGCTTATGACGTAGGTATTTATACCTAGTGACTGCAACACTAAAGACATAGTGTACTTAGCAGTCTGCGAGCAATGTAGAGCCTACTATACAGGCAAAACAGTAAGAAAACTAAGTGACTGAATCAAGGAATACTACCAAGCCATTAGAAACCAAGATACAAATAAAACTCTCTAGCAAAGTACAAATATACCAGATCAGTGTGCACTAAATTTATCTTCATAATCCTAGACAAACTCACCATCCCCCACGATGATACCAACCCCCAGCTGGAAGTCAGAGAACTTATGGCAGGTGAAACTCCAGGTTGACATGCCCCCGGCTTGAATGGGAACCTAAATGTAAAAAGCTTACAAAAATGGCCACATAAGAAAACTTAAAACATTATATAATGTGAGGGACAAATCCCCCCCCCCACCTCCCTTCTTAAATATACCAACTCCGAGATCACACCACAGTGGAGGAAATGGCGAACTCCCGAAACCGTCTCAGCAATTATTTGCCCTGTGAAAAAAATTGCTGTTCCGGGTGTTCGAGATTGTAAGCTTTTGCTTAAAAGGGGTAGATGAATTAGCATTCACTTTTCTAAGCATTTGCTAATTCAATATAGACCCTATATATATATATATATATATATATATATATATATATATATATATATCTGTGTGTGTGTGTGTGTGTGTGTGTGTGTTTGATGCATTAATAAAGCTTTATCAATCATACTATCTTCCTCTTTCGGGTTTTCCCGGTTAGGGGTCACCACAGTGGAACTCTGGTCTGCTAATGATTGGCAGTAGGTTTTTACGGTGCCGAGGTGCCAGCTAGACACCTAACCTTCAACAAAGGCACACCCATTTACGCATGCCTTTCGAGAGCAACTCGACCACGGAGAGGACATGCAGACTCCACACAGAAGGCACTCTAGCCGAGAATCAAACGGGAGAACCTCTTCCTGTGAGGCGACAACACTACTGCTGCACCACCATGGCATTTTTTTATCAATCATACCATACCTGTCATTAAATATGAAATATCAACATGATGAAGCTTATGTAAAGAAACAAACAGTTTAAGTTTTTAATATGGTTTTGTGCTGTGCTACTAAACACAGTATTTGGAATATAAAACAACAGCAAAAAGTATGCTAAGCTACATTCGAATTCACATAAGTGGCTGTTTTCTATATACAAAAGAAAGTATTGGAATTTCACTAAACAATTGGCACATCATTGACATGTATACAAGCTGAATTATTAACACACATTACTGGCATTCCTTTGACATAAGTTTTATTGTTGGATCTCTTTTAAAGATTGATAGAAAGCTTCATACAAAATAATCCATGAAATCCTGAGAAAACATCTGCATATAAAATGTTGGAATCATTATTTTATCTCTAATTATGCTTTGTTACTTTCTTTGTATAATACTTAATAGTTATTTACTGATTAAAGTAACTTGCTTAGGTTCATAGGTAGGTACTAGGCTATCTGCCCAAAGGCATTTATAAGCCTAGCCAGAATGTGTTGGCTTTCGCTGACCCCTTAGATTAGTTCCCTGTGCCTCTGTCCAGCAGAGCCACTGAAGTGATCCCCAGGGTAAACTTTCTGTTTCCCATCCACTCATCAAGGTTTCTCTTGAAGAGTGTTAGCAAGGAGCTCTGCCTAATGTAGATTGGAATCTTGTTCCAAAGCATGGGAAGTCTCTGGGACAGGAATCTATCCCTCCAGCACGTCCTATTTATTGTTGTGGCTTGAGGGGATAAGGTTTTCTTTAGGTGGAGTATGTCCATCAATTCTGGGTTAGACATGGCCTTGTATGTCAGGCAGAGATCACCTTTGATTTGGCGGTATGCAACTGAGTGCAGCTGGATGCGTAGGGCATTTTTTTGAGGCCAGTGATCCTCTTGGTGAGGTACTTCTGGGGTCTTTCCAGCTGTTGCAAGTGTCTTGTAAGGTACATCCCAAATGGAGCGCTGTACTATAAGATGGGTCTGATGATTGATGAGTAGAGGGACACAATGACCTCTTTTGATCTGGATGCAAAACCTTTTGTGACAAGCTGTGCCACGTAGAAGGATTTTCTAGCCACTTTGGCAATGTGATTATCAAAGGAGAGACTACTATCTATGTGGGTCCCCAGATCCCTTATTACATCTTCCGTATTTAGGGGACTACCAACTATTTGGTAATTTGTTAAGCCTGTATTTGTAAAATGAAGGTTAAAATTAGCACTCGCGTGAAATTTCTGAAATTATACTATCTGCATTTGGAGAAGTATTTATAAGTTTAGTGCCTGATTTTTTTTTTATTATATGGGTTTGAAGGGCTAATATTTAATGTTGAAGCATTTAAATTCATTCACAAATGTTGTGAGCATTCCTGTGCCTTCAAGTAGAGCTAAAAATATATATTTTTCATGCCCTTAGCATTAATTTAGCTTTATAAGAAGGTATATAGTGGTGAAAACACTTTTGTGAGGCTTCAGAAGCTTTAAAAGGTTCTATGAGTTGTTAATCTTACCTTCTTCTTCTTTCTGAAAGTTGACCTTTCAACTCACCCTCTGAACTGGAAGTGATATTTTAGAATATTAAAGCAGGAAATGCAGTGTGCTTTAAGTGTTAATACTGATAAATTAACTTAAATGCAATCATGTCTAGGAATTAACACACATTGTACTAAATCATACAGAAGGAATATACATAACTTATATAATATCATAAATTAATGGTAAAAAATTAGCTTTAAAGTCAATAGTAACTGGCATGTAGTTTTGATTGCTTGTTATAGAATAACATATGGAACATAATGTAGCTTATAAGAAAACAATTCTGGTATGACACAAATAATTATATCCCCAGGTATCTGATTTGAAAATCACAGGTAGATTATATTTGATAGATTTTATTTATAAAATATTTGATTTTAATTTAAATTCCCTTTGATAAAATGCATAAATAAGATAGCGGACTGATTGCAAAAAATGAAAGTCTATAATAAAAAGAAGCAACTGGAACAACAATTTCCTGATACATAAGGTATGGTATAAATGTTTTTTTTTTCAAACAGCATAGTACATATTGATTATTACTCCGGTTCAGAGTCCATGTAAATAATAAAAGCTATATAGTATAAGCAGGAATAGATAGAGATAAGGACAAATAGACGTGTAGCATTAGTAGATTGTTATATAATTAATTTTATATGGAGTCAAAATAAATAATAATATGCAAAATCTTTACTGTTATAACAACAAATGTAAAAATAATATGCAATAACCTTGTTATCATAGTCTGAGGAGCAAGAAAAAGTTATAGGAGAAGTTGGGAACAGTAATAACGAATCTGGTTTATCTCAAGTGAAACGGGACCTAAGTTGCCTTTTCTCTCTTGCTTAATAACATACAGAAGGGCTTTCTTAAGGTGATTCACATTAAGATAGGGACACACATGCATGAAGCAGAAGCATGAGTTAAGTGTAGTTAGTCCAACAGATAGAGTAAGATGTAGTTTGATGTTATCAACAAACTAGGAATACGTTATTCCATGGTAGAATTTTTTAAAGTTATAATCCGGTAAATAGGGGATGCCTGCTGAAATATCTGAAGTTACATAAAGCTCAACTAGTATTTTACAAGAAATGCTTTTATTTAGTAAGGATGTTACTAAATTATCATTAAAGAATTATTCAATTCTTAAAGGCTCTGGTTATAGATCTAAAAGAAGAGGCACTCTCATTCTGTGAAGAAATTCCCCAGTTCTGCCAAATGTAATGGATATATGTTGATAAAATGGGTCTATGTTATAAGAATGAAAGATGAAACTCTCAAATGCTCACATGAGCGAATATTTAAAAACGCAAAATTGCTATTGTGGGGGGCTGTACCCCCCCCACACACACACCCCAATAAATATATATGCCAACTCCAAGATCGCACTATAGTGAGGAAAGGGCAAATATTCCGATCTTCACTGTAGTGCGAAAAAAATTAAAAAATCAAATTTTTAAATATTCGCTCATGTGAGCATTTGAGAATTTCATCTTTCATTCTTATAACATAGACCCAATAAAAACAGTATGTTAAGCACTGCTATAATTGAATAGAATAAAGAAGTATATACTTTGGTAAACTCTTAATGGATTCTAGGAGTTATAGCTAAAGATACAAAAAAATTGTCTAGACACCATAGTCTTTTATATAAAAGGTGATGTCATAATGCATGGTGATTTGAACTGCATCTTATCTGATAAGTACACTTCCCTCCTTGTCAGGTTTTCTAACTCTCAAACTATTATCACAGAATATTTGTTGTTAAAGGAACTTGCCTATCACAAAAGTTTGAGAGTTAGGAAACCTGACAAGGAGGAGGGGTGATAATTATGTTTAAGGAAGACTACTTTTACAAGATGAATACCTACATGTTGGACAGTTATTTTTATAAAGAAGTCTCTCTCAACTTCATACGCATTGCATGTAGGAGGATTGATTGTTTATTAAAAGATCTAGATGACCAAAAACAAACTGATATAGAGTTGTTCTCCTACTTAAATATGAATGTTATGGTGGTGCCTTCTATTTTCTGGATTCCAAAAATTTCTAAATGCACCACTGACCTACCAATGAGATGGATTGTCAATGCTAGGTGTTTGAAAACTCACCCCTTGGTTAAATATACTGACCTTAGGTTAAAACAATGGATGGAAACTTTTACTTTCTTGTGGCATGACTTTTGGGATTTTTTGTTTAAGACTAAAGATTTAGGATTCTCTGGGGATTATTTGTTCTTCACAACTGATGATGTGGAACTGTTCAATGTTATTCCCCATTCCACAGGATTGGAGTGGATCCATGATTTTCTAACTGAATCTACTTTTTTGGACAACAATGACATTAACACTTTTGGCATTATTTATGGAATTAGTGCTCAAAAACAATTTCATGTTTCTGATGGGCCAGCATTTTCAACAAACAAAAGGAGTAGTGATGGAGGCCTCTTGTGTCCCCATTTTTACTAATATCATTCTTATCCAGTGGGAAAAATAATTTCTGTTTAGAAAATTTGGGTTGGTCCCCTTGAAACTGTATGTGAGGTACCTGAATGATATATTTATTGTTTGGGATAGACCATGTAACAAGATTGCACCTTTTATTGACTATCTAAACTCAACAACATAATTTTTAAGATTTACATTTTCTTTTGATATACAAACCAGTAACTATTTCGATGTCAGTATTTTAAAGGATTTTAGTAGGAAATGTATTGAGAGTACTATGTAGAGAAAGCCTACATACTCCAGTAGTTTGCTACATTACCCAAGTAACCACCCTGATTATCAAAAAAGGGGTATTATGAAGGGACAATACATATGCTTGTATAGAATGATATCTGAGGACAAGCAATATGAACAGGAAAGTCTTAAACTGGATGACATGTTTGTAGCCTGTCGTTATCCACACCACTAGTTACTACAGTTAGTGCTAATGTAGCACAAATCATGAGGGAAGGAGTAATAGTACCTTTATTAAAAAGTTCATTTAATTCTGTGAGAGAGCTATTTGATTGTACTCCCAAAGAGTATGATGGATCATGCATTGTTTTCTTATTACTGAACGCACCTTTGAGTACCGACTTATTACAGATATGCTGCACAAAAAACGGCTTGTGTTTTCTTGTTTCAATGGGTTATCTGAGAAGTTAGGTGAAAAACTGCTTATTGTCTATCATAAAGGGAAATCCCTCAAGAACTACCAGGAACATGGGTATCATACAGGTGGTTATTTGAGTAACAAGAAGGTGGGTACAGCTAAATGTGGGTTTTGTTCCCAATGTAAAAATATATTGGTGGGAAGCTCTGTTATGGTAAACTGATTTAATACCAAGGCTTCCATTTATTTCAGTTGTAACACAAAAGGGGGAGTTCACCTAGCCAAGTGACAGAAATACAAGGTGTTCTATGTGGGTAAAACACAAAGAAAATTGAACAAACATATTTATGAGCATTTATTGGACATCAGGAATCAAAAAACAAAGAGCTCTTTAAACACATTATAGCATGCACTGATCATTATTTTTTTCTGGTTTAGATTGTGTAGTAAAAAGTTCTGGGGGAACATTGGGAGGACTTGATTGAAGAAAAAGAATTACATTGGCAGCTTAGGCTTAATGTCATGTCCCCACCCAGACTTGATGACCATATCTCTATAGGCAGTGTATTGAGACTTACATTATTTTTTTGAAACTGATGTTTCAATTTTTCTGAGATCTTGGTACGTATATATTTTATTTTTTATTTTACTAATGTTGTTCTCTCTTTTAAAAAGTTTTTCACCTATGATCTGTGCATTTTGTTCATGTGAATTTAATGAAGAGGTATTTAAATATGTGGTTTTATGCGGGTAACTGGTTTTAAAGAAGTCTGTAATTGTAATGGACAAAAGTGTTTAATCCCGTTTGTTTTTTGTGTGATTTATTAAATCCAAAGTTTCCTATGGCCTTTGCTGTGCATTGTTTCTGAAATAAAAAGTACTTCACAGGTTCCCTGTCATGAAAATGTTCCTCATCTCACGTATTCTAAACCATGACAAAAAAATTCTACAATTATATACCCATTTCACTCCTCAGTGTTGATTATAAGATGTTCATGTCTATTTTAGCAAGCAGATTTAATCTGGCAATACCAAAATAAATTAACAATGATCAAACATGTTTTATTTTGAATAGACAGATACAAGATAATATAATAACGATACATACACTAATAGGTTATGCAAAAAAAAAATTTCTATCACTAGTCTTCATTTAGACAAAGCTGTTTACTCAATTGGTCTTAATTATTTAAAACACTTAATGAATACAACTTCTCAGCTGAGGTAATAACATTAATTTTAAAGTTCTACATACATTCTTGCGCTTACATCAAAATATGTTACTTTCTTTCTAATTATTTTAGACTACAAAAGGTACTAAACAAGGTTGCTCACTATCTCAGCTACTTTTTGCACTAGTAATAGAACTTTTTGCTGACTTTATTAGGTCAAACAAAAATATTTACCATATAAAAATAGAAGATGATTTGGAACTAAAGATGCAACTCTTTGAGGATGATATTCTGCTTACAATAGGAAATATAGAAACATCATTAAAATGTATAATTATTTCTGTGAGGCAATTTGAAACTATTTCAAATTTTAAATTTAATCAAAACAATGAGTGTATTGCTAATAAATAATAAATTACAAAATATATATATATAAAAATATTCTGATTTCAATTGGAATAACTTTCAAAATGAAATATCTTGGTATCATCATTACATATAATATAAGGAAATAATATAAGTGAATTTTCAACAGTTTATTGATAAAATTATAAGTCTACTCACAAACTGGAATATTTTTCTTTATGCAATCCGTGGTGGTGCAGTGATAGCATTGTTGCCTCACAGCAAGAGGTTCTCCCGTTTGATTCTCGGCTGGAGTGCAGGGAGTGCCTTCTGTGTGGAGTCTGCATGTTCTCCCCGTGGTTGGGTGGGCATTCAAAAGACATGCGTAAATGTGCGTGCCTTCGTTGAAGGTTGAACATCGAGCAGGCACCTCGGCATTTGTGAAAATCTACGGCCAATCATTAGCAGACCAGAGTTCCACTGTGGCGACCCGTAACCAGGAAAAGCCGAAAAACCAAACAAACATCAAGGAATATGTAATGTTAATTATGATGGTAATTCTCCCTGAAATATTATTTGTGATACAATCATTAACATTATCTCAGCCAAAAAAATAATGAAAATAATTAATAACATTCTACTTAAGTTTCTTTGGCATCCCAATAAACTGCAGATTTCTTATAATTGGCACACAAAAGTTTGGGATAATGGTGGAATAGGACTCCCTGATATTCAATAATATGGTACTTTAACTATTGTAAAAATCATTGCATTGTGGATAAATTCATCACATGAATCACAATGGAAACTAATGATTCAGGTAATATTATCTAAAAATAAACACATTGCTACCTTCATAAGCAAATTGATCATAAAAGCTTTATCTGGCTATTAAAAGATTATTGTTTAAACAGAAACATTTCTTCTAATCAAATTCCCTATATGATTAATATTCTGTCTTCCTTCTGGAAGTTCATATATTCTAATCATTGTGATAAAGACCTGATCTTTTCAATTTTTCCAATAGCATATGCAAATGAATAACTAGAAACTCACAATTTCAATAGAATGATACATGTAAAAGAACAAAATAATTTAATTTATTGGCATCAAATTTTAAATGGAATCAAAACACATACTGTTGAAAACCTGATGTCTAAATGCACAGTTCTTATAATTGGTTAACACTACAAATATGTAGAGATTTTGTAAACTCAAAAATAATACATTTAACTTGGATAAGAAATCTTTTCCCCAAAATATTAGAATTCCTAACTGATATTAATAATAAAGCAAAGGAAAATAAGTCTTACTTATTACAGATTTATAAAACTTTTAGATTCGACTTCTTATATTTAGACAATACTTTTTAGATTAATTAAACTAAAATTAATAATGGAAATGTTACAGATGAAGATTAAAAAAATAGTAGTAAAGTCAATAGAAAAAACTACATCCCCTTTATATTGGAAAATGTTCACCTGGAAATTCTGGCACAGAGCATTTACTACTACTAACAAGGTCACAATTATGCATAAATCAACCTGAATCAAATGCTGCAGATGTGATTCTGATGTAACAGCTTACTGGATACATATGGTATATGAAGGCGAGGTCATCTCCTTTTTTTGGAAAGAGATTATTAATTTTATTCAAGCATCATGGTCGGATAGATGCACTATTTCCAAGTCATTAATTTTATTTAATGCTCTGATCACTAAAATAATTCCAAGGACTCAAGTGCCTCTTCTTTGGTCTACACTAGCAATAGCTAGGAAAATAGCAACCAAGAATTGGAAGAGTAAAACTACTCCTATTTGTACTGAATTTCTTAGTATGGTAGAAATTGTTTGTAGTAGTGAGCTACATATGATTACGATGAGAACACATATTACTCATTCATTTAAGTTGTGGCTAACACTTAAAGATTTGTTTTAAAAATATTAACTGTTGTTAATTTGCATTAATTTAACATATTACACAGCTGTGGATATATGTAAATAGTTGCTTGTTTTATTTTACTCTGTTGTTTATTAAAATAAAATAAAATATTTTTTTCAAAAGAAATAATGACATACATTTGACTTTCACACTTTATTTCCTTCAGAAGATTTGTGCTAACAAATCCTGTTATTTAAGCTACTTTGAAATTTTATAAGGACAGTATTTAAAATCTCTTCCTATTTTTGAGCCTTTCATAGGTGTTTACTAGGCTAAAGACCACAAGGGCCTTTTTAAACCTAGCCATGTATCCAAAATCTCTAACAAATTCTGATACCCTTGATAAGTATAAGAACTGGTCTGGCAGATGAACCATTTACAGGTTACTTGTGTCTATTAGAGACATAGGTGCCAAACCAGAGATGAATTTCCAGTTTCCCATCCAACTGTCCAAGTTGCACTTGAATTGGGTTAGGGAGGGACTCTGCTTCATATGGATGGGAAGCCTGTTCCACAGATTGGGTAGTCTCTGGGATAGTTCTCTCTCCAGCAGGTCCTATTTATATCACAGGCAAGGCTTAAGTCTTTAGAATGGGTAATTCTGGTGGATATGCAGGAGATCCATCAGATTGAGGTCTGACAATGCCCTGTATGCCAGGCATAGATCTCTCCTCAAAAGCCATTAGGAAACAGAATACAAGGATAGGGCCTTCAGGTGGTCTGCATAGGACATTTTACTTACACCTTGTATTCTTTTAGTGAGGAACCTTTGTGGACATTCCAGTTGTTGGACATGCCTGGTTAGATACACAGCAAATGGGGCATTGTACTCAATGATAGGTCTGATGAATGCCAGACACAATAGTTTTCCATTATTTCAGGTTTATCCAGATTTCTTGAGCTAAGAAGTTGAAAGGTCTGCAAACTTCGTTACTGCTGCCACTGGATGATCAATCTCACTGTCTCTATCATACACAGAGACACTTGTGCTTCAGAAAATGCATGCTAACTCAAATCCTATTATTCAATCAACTCTGTGATTTTATAACAATACTTAAAATATGTTCCTATTTTGAACCTTTTCTCCCCCTTATTTTAGACTTTAACCGGATATCTTGAACTGTAAGAGGTTGAGAGGTATGCAAGCCTGTTAACGACTGCTGCTGCTGCCAGTGCTTGATCGCTTTTACTCTTCTCTCTCTCTCTCTTTCTCTCACTCATACCCACCTTGCTATCATGCATGCAGGCATGCATACTTTCACACAAAGACAGAAATACACACACACACACACACACACACACAGACACAGAAACAAACACACACGCGCACTTGTTTTCTGTTTTATTTAGTTTTTACACTCGCTAAACAGCAAAAGTGCTGCGTAGCAATTATAAAATAATGGCTCAGTCGATCTTGCTGTCAATCACTTGAATGCATGCACACACACTTTTTTAATTTTCTTTTTTTGTATATAAATATTACACTCACTAAACAGCAAAAGCAGTGCATAACAAGTGTAAAATAATGGTGACTTTTAAGGTACTTTCAGTCCAAGTTTCATGGCAGTTTGACATACTACCATGAAACAGAGGTGCTGTTCTTCAGTGAGCGTTACCTGCAGATTACCACCTTGATGGAAAACGTTTATTCGATAAACGTGTTTTATATGAGGAAAGCTCAATCAGCACACGTCCCACTTGTTGGGGGGGTACCTGAGAGGAGTGCCTGCAGAGATTTTCAGTTAGCAAATAGAAACTGATTCAAACCCAGTAGGATGTAACCTAGATTAGTGGGTTAAAGCCTTGACCTTCTGAGCTAAACTACCAAACTACAACTGTGAAAATCATATGTGACATGACTGGATAGTGTGATAGTAGAAAATTACTTTTTTTTATAACCCTTTTTTTAGCTCACCATGGCTAACTTTGTGTCACAATGTTTGCAAACTATTATCCACTTCCATAGCTCTTCACTGCATTACAGATGACCTGGTTGGACTCCAAATTGGGAGGGTCTGCTCCCTGGAAGATCACACCTTTACATGGAGTGCTTCACTGACTCCATACCAGGGCTAACATGGAATGCAACTGTAGGCCTACTGCAGACATGATGAACCAAGTGAGACTGCCATATTGCAGTTTCTAGGGGATATTTACATGGCCTAATCCATGCCTCATGCACTAAGCTCTCTTCCTTGAGTTGGGTGACAAGCAAGCAATAATGCCTGACAGGGTGTGTCTTATTGTGGAAATAACGCACCCCTGGAAGGGCATTATTTCTACAACACACATCCCGGACGGCATTACTGTGCTAAGGAATGGGATGTCTGTAAAATTGTTGCGTTTTACTTACTTATTTTTTATTACTATATATTTGTTTTATATATTTTTGATATAAAATAGTTCCTCTGCCTAATGTTTCAAACTTGCTGTACTATACATTATTGATGTTAGAGGAAACATTTTACATCCAAAATATAACACTTTAAAAAATATCCAGTTATTTATTTATTTATTTTTTTGGTCCCTTACTCCTAAGGCGTTTGGTTTGTTGGATTCACTGGAGATTGATGTTACTAAATAACATATATTTGAGTTTCAGACTTTTATTTTCTTCACAAAAGTATTTTCTTTCATTTATTTTATTTTACATTTGTTTACTGGGAAGGTCTGTCTGGGCCAATAACCCATTTTCAGCAAAGGCCTGGAGAGAAAAGCTCCAAAATAAAATTTACAAATAACCATATATAACAGTAACAGTCATAATTAAAGCAGCAACATTCCAAGTAACTACAGTATTTTAGCATAGGCAGAGAAACAGTTACACCATATAGGTTTCTAACCTATATAAGACAGTGGCATTATTTAGACCACAGAGCAGCAGTAACTTAGCTAAAATACGCAGTGGTTTCACATAGGGAATAAACATATTCCTTGTAGAGTATTACAAAATGTAAGGAGTAAAAAGATCAGTGCTTAGACTCAACAGTGATAAAGAGAAAGATATGGAAGAACGTATAAAGTGGGTGGAGGCAAGATATTTGTTGTCAGTTTGTGCTAGTAATTAGAGGGAGGCGACAGAAAGCTGGAAGAAAAATCAAATACGAGAGTATTAACCTGGTAGAGCTATATGGGAGAGAGAGAGTATATTCAGCCCGGGGTTGTGCAGGAGCACATCCAGTTGTTGATGAGGTGCTCCTTAAGTAGATGTTTAAATATACTTGTATGGATGCAATTAATTATTGTTTGAGGTAGTGTATTCCAAAGTTTAGATGCGTGGTTAGAGAAGAGGGAATCCCAAAAGCCACTGTTAGCAGGCCTTTATTGGTGGATCTTAGTGTTCTAGAGCTAGAGTAGGGCTGAACAAAAGGTTTGAGAGAGGGTGGTTGAATAGGTAGTGTATGAAGGTTAGTTGGTTATAGGTCCAAAGATTAGGAAGTTCCAGCCATTTTAGATGCTGCAATGCATTGCAGTGCTGTGATCTGTAAGGGAGGTTTGAGGCAAATCTTTCTATTTCTGTTGTAACAGGACTCCTCTTTTTTGCCTGAGGTTTGTAAGTACATGCTAACAAAAATCCTTTATTTAAGCAAATGTGTAATTTTATACGAGCAATAATTAAAATCCATTTCTATTTCTGAGCCTTCATTTCCCCTTTCTTTTAGGCTTTATCCAGATTTCTTCAGCAGAAAGGCCCAGAGGTATGCAAACTTCTTTACTGTTTCTGCTGCCAGTAGTCCAGCTCATTCACTTTCTCTCTCCCACAGGCTCCCCTCTGCTTCAGAAAATGTATGCTAACAAAAATCCCAATATTCAAGTAAAATATGTTCTGATTTTGAACCTTTGTCTCCCCTTTATTTTAGGCTTATCCAGTTATCTTGAGCTAAGAGTTGAGAGCAAATCTCTCAACTGTCCAGATTTTTACAGAATATCCAGATTTTTGGCCCATATAGTTGGTCCTTTTCTCATAAAATTTGTAGTGTTCTCTGAAATCACAGGGGATCAAATTCATTACGTAATGACAGGCATCTGAGTTTCAGACTTCATATCCTTCAGAAAATACATGTTAATGGAAACACAGTTACTCTAGCAACTTTCTAAGTTTATAAGAGCAATATTTAAAATCCATCTCTACATTTGGTCCTTTGTTTCCCATTATATGTGGCTCTGTCCAGATTTCTTGTGCCAAGAAGTTGAGAGGTATGAGAGATATGCAAACCTCTTATTTGACAAAGCGGCTGCCAGGGATCGCCCGACTGTACTCACTCTTCACTTTCTCTCTCTCTCTCACACACACACACACACACAGTCTCTTCTGCTGTCATGCACGCATTCACTCATGCAGACAGACAGCAATGTAAACATACACACACACACATTTTTCTGTTTCATTCATTTTCGATCATCTCTCTCCTTTACTTTCATACATGCATACATTCTCACACACAGACATAAATGCACTCACACACATAGACACACCCATGTTTTATTTTACTTTTTTTATCTTACACTTGTTAAACAGCAAAAGTGCTGTTTAGTGAGCGTAAAATAATGGCAGCCATTTTTTTTTATTAGTCCGAGCTCCATGGCAGCTTGATATGCTGCTGTGAAGCGGTGGACTTATTTTTCAGCGGGCATTACCTACAGATTAACAACCTGCTGGAGTATGTTCGTTCCCCAATCAAGGTACGATCTATAAGTGGCTCATTCTCTAAAAAACATTAATGCACAGCTACTCCCAGCCACGGGATGAACCCATTTTTTTTCACTTTTCTGTGCTCCCCTAACCCAGATCCCACTAAAGCTTATTCCGCTGAGCTCATCACGCTTCTTTCATCCTAGGATAGGCATGCAAATCTTCCCGCTATTCCTTCAGATGCCCTAACTGCTAATAAATCCCAGGTCATGGTCAGGGATTCATACCTCTGGGCTCACTGGAAAAACATCACTGTGTAATAAGACTTGAAAAACATAAGATATGTACACAAGAAATAGTAGAAGCTTGCTGTAGTGAGAAGTTTGCATGTATGCTTCCCAGTTCTTTTTATTACACTGTCACAAAGAAGCAAGCATAGCAGAAAAAAAGGAAGGTGATTCAGACAGAGATACACAATTCCTTTTTTTTAAAATTTTTGCATTCTGAGCCGTGATATTCTGAGACCAGAGAAATAAACTACGTGAAAGTAAATTTTGTTGACAATTTTTATATATGATTTCCTCATTTACAACTCATGAAGGGAAAGTTGCATCCCTTGCAAGCTCCTAGCCAACGTGTCAAGCTTATTTTAGACATATTAATTCCTAATCATGTCTGTTTACAAGAAACCAAGTACATTACCTTAATACGTATAGCAGACATAGCTTAACACTTTAAAATATTTCAGAGATTTTTAAAGGAATGGATATATACAAATTAAACTAGGCTGAATAACTGCTCTAAAGACAGCTAATTTATGGACCTTAATCTCAGTAAACAGTGGAATTCTATTGCAAACTTTATTCTCTTTTCTTCTCCAGTTTGGGTTCTCTGTCACTTTCTTAATTTATATATAATTCTTTTTATTACCTAACCTCTGACAGTAAATCAAAGTATGGAGTGGTAAGAGCTTTTCCATATAATTTTACCCATCGAGAAAATGTAATTGCATTTCTTTCATTCTAGGACATTAATGGCATTTTACCCATTAATAACCACCTTTCACTAGTGAGATAAAACCATACTAAATGCCATATAAATGGTGGAAGTTTGATAAATTGCTTTGCGGACTGACAGACTATAAACAAAAATCCAAATGAGCATCAAGTTGGATGCCAGTTAAAGTACATATTCTGCTAAAAAAACTGATGAGCTCAAAATGCCTTCCTTAGCAGAAAAAAAACAGACATCATTTGGGTTTTATCTATAGTGATGAATAAATCATGTTCCCAAGCCCAGTTATAAAATTTTACAGAATCCGATTGCACATTTGCAGATCTTGCTAATACAGAATCATACTTATAAACACTTGCCTGAGATGAAATGTCTCATTCACAAATGTTATTTATAACTATCTTAAAAGTAATCTCACTTAACTATTTTGATTACAAGTATTGTAAACAATGAAAGTATAATAACAGAACCATGTGTCACCCCGTGTAATTCCACTAAAGGTGAATACAGCCTGTTGCAGTAATGGTATACCGTCCAGTCGATTATCAGGTCCACTTCAGAATTTCCAGACCTTCCACCAACCGCATCCCTGGTTCTCAAGTAATAAGACAATGTTGTGAAGGTCAAGAAAACCAAATAAGTTCAACAGATTTAGAAAGGGACAAACTTAGCTTGTAAGCCTGGTACTGTTGTCCAAGAAGAGAAACAAATGTATCCTAGAGATGTGTCCTGGAATATTTTTTGCTGGTATTTTTGTTTTTCTTTCCTTAGAACAGTCCATGCTTCATTTCTTCCCTTCCTTTTGTACCCTTCTGTTGATTTGGACTGTTTATAAATAAGTTATATCTGGCACAGTCTAGTGCTTCATAAGAAGCACAGTGTCATTTATAACATATATTACCCAGGTGTGCTCAGGAGCTATATGCATCCCTTTTGTCATTTCCGTGTCCTTGTCTATGTGTATTCATAGACCATTTTGGAAATTATAAATGGTGATTTATTTATTTTGTGTGACTATGTGAGAACAAATACATTACATAATGCTACCACATCTCATTGTATCTTGTAATATGCTAGACTCTCCCTTGTCATTTGCTGTGTTGATTCCAGTAACTGGAACTTACAGAAATTCAGAATATTGACACATTTAACCCATTATAACAGAAAAAATAATACCGTGCCATATATGTGAAAAACAGCAAAAGTATAACAAAGTTAAACCAATTTTTATTAAGAGCCAGTCCCTGAAATATTTGACCTGCTCTTATAATCTGCCAAATCTAATTACCTTGAAAAGCAACATAAAAAAAATTCAGCAAAACTACAAAGGCTTATATACTGCATCACTGATAGATGCAAACAAACAATAAAATAAATGCTATTTATCAAGGAAAGGTTTTAAAATATTTGCGTATTCACATATTAATCTTGCTAAACTGTATACTTTACTGTGTATATAATAAATATGTGTATTGAATGTTTACTGTGATTTTTTACATAAAGTTATTAGAGAACTAAATTAGAAAAAACATAAATAATGTTATCACTATTACTATTTCCCTTGATAGTCCAGATACATTTTTTATGGTTAATTTCAATGATCAGAGTTGCATACATTGTGGACATTAATTTTAAAACACTGATATTGATACACTACTAATACTACTACATCAAATTGTGAAAAACTTCAACCAAGAATACATACAGAGGGGTAGGCTCATGTACCCTCATGTGGGGTATAGAATTTGCCCTCTCACATTCTTTCTTATATAGACTAAATCAACTATTATGCAAACATGGAGAAACTGCAGACCACACAGAGGGAAGAACAACAGAACATTTTGGAGGGAAAGGTATAACTCACAGGGGTAACCACTGCTTGAGAACAGACTCTCCATCCCTGTCTATTTTGAAGCCCAAATTAAATCTATGGATCGGAAATAGAAAATTTAACACAGGACTGCCCCCTCTACTACTAACAGGCAAAGGCAATTCCTTAATGCTTTATCCCATGCATGGGTCATCTTTATCTATGGCATGATCCCAGTCATTCTCATTAGAAGTAATATATAATTACTGACCATGGGAAGGGTAAGGCTGGTCTATAACTGAATGGGAGAGGTTATTTGAGAAACAAAAAGGGAAAATGGCTAGACTTATCATGGCCTGCAAGGCCAGCTAACTTAATATTTACCTATGGACATTTAAAAACACTTTTCTTATCCCATCTGCAACATTTTACTACCAAGGAAAATGTATTTCTGAAGTGCTTGCACAGTTCAGTAAGATAATCATACACAAATATATCCTGTTGCCATGCCACTAAGCTTTCCTGACATACCAGAAACAATCTAAGAAAAATAAATGCGAGTCAACCAACATGGTCCAAGCAGTCCAAGCAACATAAACTTCTCTTGAACACCAAAAAATATATAATGAACTGGTTTATTGAGGAAGGTTAGCGCTTTCGCGGGGTTACCTCTTCATCAGACCAAAATACAGAAACATATTAAAACACACATAGATATTTAGAAGGTAACATAACCAATCAGCTAAAACCAATTAAAAAACACCAATCAAACAGAGTGATGCAACCCATATCACCGCCTACTGCGTAGGGCTGGTTTAAGAGGTACACCACTGTTAAGTCTTGGATACTCAAATGCTTGCAATGAAACAATCCATTTCAACTGACACATCTCAATAACATTATTAAAATCACCTCTCCTAATGTGGGAATGCAAACGTTGTAAAACCCTAAATTTAAAAGTATTGTGTCCTGAAAACAATAAAGCATGATTAGCTAGAGCATTGGATGTTACATGGTTACGTATGTTGCCTAGGTGCTCAAGTATCTTTTCTCTAAGCTATCGTGTAGTTTTACTAACATAAAAACTATCACAGGAGCAACAGATGGCCAAATATACCAAATTGCTGCTCCTGCATGTCGCCACAAATCTAAGTGTGAAGGTACGTCCTGTAATGGGATGTATAAAAGAGAGTTCATTGGATACGGAAGATCATGCAGGAAGTGTACCAACCTTCCCTGTGGGTATAGGAGGTGGAGGTCTTGGCCCATAGCATAAACAGCTTAGAGAAAGGATACTTGAGCACCTAGGCAACATACGTGACCATGTAACATCTAATACTCAAGCTAATCATGCTTTATTGTTTTCAGGACACAATGCTTTTAAATTTAGGGTTTTACAACTTTTGCATTCCCACATTAAGAGTGGTGATTTTAATAATGTTATTGAGAAGTGTGAGTTAAAATGGATTGTTTCTTTGCGAGGATTTGAGTATCCAGGACTTAACAGTGGTGTACCTCGTAAACCAGCCCTACTGAGTAGGCTGTGATATGGGTTATATCACTCTGTTTGATTGGTCTTTTTTAATTGGTTTTAGCTGACTGGTTGTGTTACCTTTTAAATATCTCTGTGTTTTAATGTTTTTGTATTTTGGTCTGTTGAAGCAGTAACCCCACGAAAGCGCTAACCTTCCTCAATAAACCAGTTCTTTATATATTTTTTGGTGTTCAAGAGAAGTTTATCTTGCTTGGACTAATTGGACCATGTTGGTTGACTCACATTTATTTTTCTTAGTTTGGCTGTTCTGTTTGTCAGTCTCCTTTAGCAGTGTGGTCAGCTTATTTTTGTCTATTTATTCAATTTTTGTGAATCTACCCACAGCACATGGCTGAATCTCTTGAAGCGAATGCTGGAGGGATTTATTCATCATCTGCTGTTATTGTGACTAGTCAGATGAACAATATGCTTGAAGGTTCCAGTCTTTTCCAAAAACTTGTCAGCAATCAGCCTAATCCCCTGTTGAGGCTTGTATTATCAGCACAGGGAACTGTGGAAACTATTGACTCTGATGGTATGTGTGCGTTTCTTGAGACTTTTAAGGAAATGGAGAACTTAATGTACAGACTAAAAAGGCTTGACTGGCAGAGATTTAATTTTGAGGCATGCCTTGAGTACAAGGTAGTGCCTAGAGGGCTGTGGATCTTAAAAATGCCCACTCAGGCCTCTAGTAAGCCTTATTTATTAAAATGTTGGCAGCAACTGAATCTTGTCCTAAGTTTTAATTATCTAAGGCTATTAATAGAATATTACATGCCTGTCAAGATGTCTCTCCATGTGGAGATTGAACATCTTTTGGATGCGCTGAAAACTAGATTTTCAACTTATGAGTACACCCTTATATTGGACAATCTTTTTACATAGATCTCAGCTTATGAGTACAGGCTGAGAGAACAAAAGCCTAAAAAACTACTTAGAGACCATATGAACTTCACTAGGAGGCATATTTTTTTATGGCCGCAGAGTGAGTTTCATCGCTCCATTGATAAGCCCCAATCCCAGAGTGCACATGATGAGACTGTCTCTACTTTGTGTGTGACAGACATTATAACCAGCAAAAGCCCTAGTATTCTGTCTACTTCACCCATTACTGCAACTGTTTCATCAAATCTGAACAGAAAGGAATGCATGGAAGTACTGAATGCATTGGTGCTTGCCATGCCCCCACCTGCTGATGTCAGGGCTGCTTCTATTGAACTTCCAAACCAGTTGGAAGTTACACTTTCGAATGTGGCAGCTTCTAGTGTGAATAATCCTACTAAAGAAGATCGACTTACACTAGGGGTCGTAGCAAGGTTAGAGAACCTTTCAGCTTTAAGGGATGTGATTTTTCTTCAAACCCTTTAATGGCCCTTCCTCTACCCACTAAATTGGATAAGCTGAACAAGAGAGGGTGATTGTTGTCGAGGGACAGGAGGAGAAGGAAGGCCTCCAGAGATGAGTATTAACCAATGAGAAGGAAAACCTTTATACCTCATCTTAACAGGGATTAGTATACAATTTATCAAATTATTCACTCACTTCCACACAGCTAGCGGTCCTTAATAGAGGCCTGAGCTTTGTTCCTAACAGTAAGGCTAACATTACTGATGTTGTTGACATTAGACTGTTCATTTGCAAAATCATGCTTGAAATGCTATTCGGAACATGGAATATGTCTGTTTCTGGTAATATTTTATGTAAACCAAGCACCTACTGTCCACCCCTCAATGCAACTGTGGAATCCTTTTTGAATTTATGTGAAAGGGATATTTTTGAATCCTCTGGTAGTGTTAAACAGTGTTTCTGTAATTTAAGTTCTGAGGAAACTATTGCTTTACAACAATTACAGGCTGAGGAGTCTATTAATATCAGACCAGCTGACAAGGGAGGGGTCGTTGTGGTACTCAGTTGAGCTGATTATTTGTCTGGTATGTCAGCCATGCTGGATGGCTGTTTTACTTACAGAAAAATTACTGGAAGAGAGGTAGACAAATGTATTAACAATGTTAAGAATGATCTCTATGACCTTCTCATGTGGGGTTTAATCGATTAAGACATTTATGATTTTTTGACTGTTGAATATCCTTCTGATCCTGTTATTCACGGATTGCCTAAGATCCATAAGGATAACCTTAATCCCCCACTGCATCCCATTGTTTCGGGATGTGGTTGGGTAACTGAGCCTTTATCCAGATTTGTTAAAATGCAAATTAAATCAGTACTTGTTGAATCTCCCATAATTCTGAAGGATACTGTACATTTTCTATCTGGTTTATTTAGCTCTCTTGTTTATGTTTCCTTTTCCCTGGCTGATATTTTGCTTGTAACTTTGGATGTTAAAACACTTCAGTGTTATCCCCAATCAGGCAGGAGTTGATGCTGTGAGACTTTTTCTATCTCACCATGGTCACTTCATGCATGGCATGGTGACTGGTGTTTGTACTTTATTAGATTTAGTTCTGAATAACAATGTGTTTTTGATTGAGAACCAGCATTACCTCCAACTACTAGGCGTGGCTATGGGTACCCCCTGTGCCAGCAGCTATGCCAACCTGGTTATGCCACAGTGGGAGGAGGACTACAAACATAGCAGTAATATGTTTGGTCATCATGTAAAATATTCTACCAGGTTTGTGGATGACATTTTTTTCCTATGGGTGGGTGATATGGAGCAACTTTTAGAGTGTGTCAAGTATCTTGAAAGTACCTCAGATTTCCTTAGGTTTACTGTTAATTATTCACTTGTTTCTATTGATTTCTTGGACATCAGCATTTTTAAGAATTCTGATGGTACTTTAGGGAAACAACTGTATAGGAAACCCTGCTGGAGGCATGGACAATTGCATCGTACCAGCATGCATCTCCCACATATTTTCTCTAACATACTTAATGGTCAATGCTAAAGGGCCTCTAGGTTATGTACCACTGACCTTGTGTTTGAGCAAACTGTACATAGATTGAGTGATGGCTTTTCTGAGAGAGGTTACTCACAGACACACATAACTAATGCTAGGAATGCTACTCTGCAACAATGACAAGGAAGAGGGACTCCATATTTTTCCTCTAATTGAAGGATTGTGAACAGTGACCAAATGTCCGGAGAAGCCCTACATTCTAGGGTTTTTCTTAGATATTCTCGTGAAGTGCAGCATTACTGCAATATTATAAGGAAGAATTGGCCTATTCTTTTAGTTAATCAAAAGGTGAGACAAATAGTGGGTGAGTACCCCTCCTTCACTTATAGAAATAATATGTCTATTAAAAGACTTTTATGCTTTGGACCAAGACTCCTACCTCCTATACCCACAGGGAAGGTTGGTACACTTCCTTGCCATAGCTGTAAAGCATTCTTTTCTGTATCCAATGAACTCTCTTTTATACATCCCATTACAGGACGCACCTTCACACCCAGATTTGTGGCGACATGCAGGAGCAGCAGTTTGGTATATTTGGCCACTTGCTGCTCCTGTGATAGTTTTTATGTTTTATGTTTATTATTGACTCTGAGAATAATAACCATAATACTTTGAGTAGCAATAATAATAATAGTACTGGTTTGTCAGCATCTAGTCAGGATTTTCGGCAAGGACAAGATCCCAATCAGAGGAGCTTGAGATCCAATGGGAACCATCAGTCTCCAAAGAACAAGAGGAATTCGAAGAAGAAATAATTCCCCTAGAAAATGAAGTAAAAATCATAAACAGTACTCAGGGTGATTTTAAAATATACAATTTCACCCTATTCAAGGTGGAACAAAGTATGTGTGACTTCTTTTCTAGAGGGCTGAACTTTATTCCGGATACCCACTTTGATATGGTGAAAACAATAGTCGATCTTAAATTGTTTGTACGAAAACTGAATTTACGTATGGTTTTAGGGAACATGCCTAACTTAGTTAATCCGTTTAGGATAGCTAGTGTGTTTAATCCCCCCCAGCACAGAACCTAAAAGCATTCGAACTGGCATGTGAGTTAGATTTTAGGTATTTAGCTGGTAACCATTCTCCACACAAAAATATTAAATTAAATATAACAGCTGAGGATAGGCAATGGATTAGTACTCTGAAGGACTGTAAAGTCAGGGTGATGAAACCCGATAAAGGGAATGGACTCATCTTCATGGATCATCACGTTTATGTTGACAAGGTTCTCAAACATTTGGAGAAGGGACCATACCAAGCGGTTAGTGTCAATGAAGTTAATATAGCCTATAGGAGGATTCAAAACATTCTACAAGACTTGTTCTTGGAAGAATTCATTGACACTGAGTTATATAGTTATTTAACAATGGCATCACCAAGACTACCAGTTTTTTTCGGGGTACCTAAAATCCATAAATCCATCTATGACCCACCCCTCAGGCCCATCGTGGATGGTAGAGGATCTATCACGAGTGCATGTGCTAAATATGTTGACACCTTACTTAAGCCATTTTTAGCTAAAGAAATGCACATCTGTAAGGATTCATGGAGCTTTCTGGATTCTATTAATAAGATCCAGTTTGATCCAACCTTAAAGCTCCTTACAGTCGACATAAAAGACCTATATACCGTGATACCACATGAGGTAGGCCTTGAGTGGGTTAGGGATTTCTTGGTTGATAGAAAAGTAAATGACAAGGTCATCTACCTAGTTGAGACACTTTTGGAACTCATACTTTACAACAATATATTTAAGTTCGAAGATGGCATGTATATGCAAACATCAGGGGTAGCTATGGGGTCGCCCTGTGGGGAGGCGTATGCCAATTGTGTTTTGGCCCAATGGGAAAACACACTGCTATTTCAAAATTCCATGTTCCAAACACATGTCACCTGGTACACGTGATACCAGGATGGCATGTTTATTTTGTGGAAAGGGCAATCGGAACTTATTCCTAGCTTTATTGAGTCTATTACTACTCTGACTAATTTTTTAGAATTTACATTTAATTCTAGTGACAACGAGATTAGCTTTTTGGACATTTTGCTAGAGAAGGATGATTCCAACAAGAGATTTAAAAGCAACATCTATAGAAAGCCTACTTACTCTAATGGTTTTCTGCACTATTCCAGCTGTCACCCGCACCATCAGAAGAAGGCCATTGTTAAAGGCCAGATGGTGCGGGCAGCCAGAATGGTTACAGATGACCAAGATTTTGAAACGGAATGTAATAAGCTTGTTGGCATGTTTAATAATAGGGGGTACCCATTACACTTGATAGAAGAAATTAGGAATGAAGTTGGTTATAAACGTAAAACAGGCTATTTTAGTCCCATTTTGACTTCACAACAAGTTAGTAATCATATTAACCAACTAATTAGAAATGGGGCAACAAGGGGTGATCCTAGCCATACAAATAATCAGCTTAGGTTTTTATGTACCTTTTCAATGGATCACCATTTTATAAGGGGCATTTTAAGTAAAAATTGGACATTGCTTTCCAGGGACAAACAAGTTCAGAAAATTTGCAGTGGCCCACCACCTATAACATTTAGACGAGGGGTTAATTTGAAAACATTGTTGGAGAGTGGGCAATCTAAAATGGTGAGACCCAGTAAAGGAATGAGTAAATGTGGCAGCTGTGCACAATGCAAACACATAAAAGAAGGTAACATAGCTTTGATCAATAAAAGTTCGTACAGAATTATGGGTAAATATAATTGTGATACGAAAGCTGTGGTATATGTGGCAACGTGCACAGCTTGCCACGCATTTTATATAGGGAAAACGGAGCGTAAATTGAAGCAACGTGTTTATGAACACTATTACGCTATTTCCAAAGGCGACATTAATAATGCGCTTGCATGCCACATTGTGGAATTTCCCAACCATGAATTTGAATTTATGGTGTTACAAAAAATAGATATTGCCCCTTATGTGGGACCATGGCAAATTCAACTGGACATACAAGAACTATGTTGGCAGATAAGGACAGGAGCCACGTTTGCCCCAGGGCTTAACGAAAATATGTCCATTACTTGTGTATTAAAAAAGCTAGCTTATAAAAGATAGGGAAGCTAGTTATTAATTGATTTTTAAAGTGCCTTGTAAGGATTTTCATATTTTGACAACTTGTTTTAATATAATGTTATGTACTTGATAGCATCTTCGGGTATATAAGCCCTAATGTAAAGTATTAGAAAAAGCATTAGAAATGGATGTTCTGTCTTTTGTGCTTGCTCTGTTGCTGCCTTCAATTTGTCTATTTGTCCATATTGGCCGTCTTTATTATAAGCCAAGCTGGTTTCATTTTCAAACCTACATTCGATGTTATCCGGGTTAACTATAATTAAAATTACTGGACATATTGGGGAACTACTTTTAAAGTGTTTCTAAAGTATCATATTAGTTAGAAGTAAATACAATTGTTTTTAGTAATATATATGAAATGTTTGCGTAAGAGTTTTTAAGTAGTATAATGATTAATACTTTTTAGAGTTATTTAGTTAATATATGTAGTCACAATTTGGACTTTTTTATTTTATTTTATTTAATTGGAATTTATGTTAGCTAAATGCAATCACAGCTTGGGGTATATGATTAATTAATTAATTAGTATCACATGATGTACTAAATGGTTTTAAAGGGATGGGCTAGCTGTGACTATGTTGTTTTTGCTTTGTGCTTTTTACCTTCTGAGGAAGGAAACGCATAGACGTTTCCGAAAACACCATTAAAGTTGTGTTAAAGAAATTAACTTTGTGACTGTTCGTGACTGTTTTATACAGTAGTTTGGCGGTTTCCAGCTTACCACCTCGGGCTTTGTGTTTTAATAGTTTTTATGTTGGGAAAACTACATGACAGCTTAGAGAAAAGATACTTGAGCACCTAGGCAACATTCGTAACAATGTAACATCCAATGCTCTAGCTAATCATGCTTTACTGTTTTCAGGACACAATACTTTTAAATTTAGGGTTTTACAACTTTTGCATTCCCACATTAGGAGAAGTGATTTTAATAATGTTATTGGGATGTTTGAGTTAAAATGAACTGTTTATTTGCAAACATTTGAATATCCAGGACTTAACAGTGGTTTACCTCTTAAACCAGCCCTACTGAGTAGGTGATAATATGGGTTACATCACTCTGTTTTATTGGTCTGTTTTAATTGGTTTTAGCTAATTGGTTATATTACCTTTTAAATATCTCTGTGTTTTAATATGTTTCTGTATTTTGGTCTGATGAAGTGGTAACCCTGTGAAAGCGCTAACCTTCCTCAATAAACCAGTTCTTTATATATTTTTTGGTGTTCAAGAGAAGTTTATCTTGTTTGGACTGCTGGGACCATGTTGGTTGACTCACATTTATTTTTCCTAGTTTGGCTGTTCTGTTTGTGAGTCTCCTTTAGCAGTGTGGTCACTTTATTTTTGTCAATTTATACCAGAAACAATGGCTGGTAATATCAAAGCAAAACATTAAAACATTTACTGATACTATTTCTTCCTACTGCTATACTATGCTTTGTGATGACAGTGTTAATTATGAAGTATGGTTTTAAAAAGTCTTCTATATTTTTCATACTAAAATACTTTACATAAGTAATTCAGACAATGATGTGAAGTTATCTATCTTGACTATCACCGTAATCTAATTTCTTTGTTTTGGTTATATTTTTCTCCTGTCTGATCCCAAAATTTGCCCAAAGAGATCAGTGTTCTGTGCCAGATAAATAATTTAAATAAATCATATAAATTAATAATGTGATATTATGAAAACAGTTATTTCCTAAGATGATTAGAGCTCTTGAAATACATTTTTGAAATAGAAGTTAAAACAATGACCCATCCCTGACCATTAGATAACCACAATGCAAATAATATGTGCTTTTTATAGATTGAAAAAAAATCTCATATGACCAAAATAGTGAAGTTTTCAAGTTGGAAAATATAAAAGGTAATATGCATCAAATCTTTTTGCATTATGTTTTTCCTGACAGAACCTTTAACAAATGGTTAGATTAACTCACTGGATGTAGTAACAGGTAATGAAGCAGAAAGTACAACAAAGGTCACTCTTTTAAGATGACCACTTATTTAAGTCCATTAATGGGCATCATGCAAAACACATGTGTTTTGTTAAAAAAAAAAAAAAAAAAAAAAAAAGGTAAAAACAGAGGCATCTATTTCCTATTACGAAATCTAGCTTTCTGAAAAATGAAGTTTATCATGTCTCTTTGAAGTTTTGCCTTGCAGGTGTGCTATTCCAGTCTATTAAAATGTGAGCTCTTATTTTGCTAATTAGCCAATTGAGATGACTCATTTGCACATCTAGGTTTATCACTTAAATTATTGCACACCAGACACCATTAATGATGACATGCTGGCATTCATACATGTGTGGGAACTTAGCATTGCGCTGCTCACCAGAAAGTACAGATGGAAATAAATTGTATAAAGCGCAACTAATCAGAGTCTTGTATCTATTCTAATGAAACTGAGAATAAGTTTTTTTTACCTTGCATGTCTAACCCAACAACAAAAACATGCATACGCATACAAGCATAGTTATCAGCTTCCAATAACCGCATATATTACTGTAGTAATCTACATTCCGCCTCATTCTCACAGTATTTTCTC
The DNA here is from genome assembly GCF_019279795.1 of Protopterus annectens. Lineage (NCBI taxonomy): Eukaryota > Metazoa > Chordata > Ceratodontiformes > Protopteridae > Protopterus > Protopterus annectens. Next base: position 213,553,189 of record NC_056748.1, read on the forward strand.
TACTTTCTTCAGATATGCTTCCAGTTTAGTGTGCTGCATGTTTAAAATATGAATGTAATATTACAACCATATCAATCTAGAAACCCACTACAATACCCTCTTCCCCCATTTCAATAAATAATGTTAGGCCTGAGAATGAGTATGCGTCTCACTGATAAGTTTTAAGGGATTTTCTGAAGTTAATCTATATAGAAATTGGCAAGTTATATTCTTTCAATTCCAACAAACACACTTCTGATCTGCAAAATCTAGGTGCACATGAGAATTATATAAAAATGTCAGTAGTATACTGCAGTACAAAATTTAGATACATTTTCTCCATCACTGGCAGCTGGGAACCCAAAAATAATCCAGCAGAATAAATGTGCTCAGCGAAAACGTAAAACAGTCACTTTTTCCTCACAGGTAGATATTCTAATAAGGTTAAATCTAATAATGCTACATTTATAGGCTACAAAGCTTCTTGATGTCAAAGTAGAGAGGCCAAAGAATGCTTCACATCCCTCATTAAAGTAAAACCTTTCCATATGTGGTCTTTGTTCTTCAAAACTGCATTCTAACTTTAAATGCGCTTAAATAAAAGTCATTGAGTCTACTGCATAAGGGAGATGAGCACTAGGTGCTAAACTGATACTTCTGTACTGGGGACTTTTTATGTACTCGAAGAAGGAATTGTTTCCCCAAAAGCTACTGGCACCACGGTTTATATGTTGTTGTGTCTTTCGACTTTTTTCCCAGTTAGGGGTCGCCACAGCGGAACTCCAGTCCTCTAATGATTGGCAGTAGATTTTTACGTGCCGAGTTGCAGGTCCTGACACACAACCTTCAATGAAGGTACGTCCATTTCCGCATGTCTCCACACAGAAGACGCTCTAGCTGAGAATCGAACAGGACATCTTACTGTGAGGCGACAATGCTACCGCAGCACCACCACCACAAGTAGCCTACCCTTCATATATATATATATATATATATATATATATATATATATATATATATATATATATATATACACACATATTTTATTTTAATTTGTAATATTTTCTAGTTCTATTACTAGCTGAATGCTCAGTAGTGTTTTATTATAACTAATGACCTTCATCACCCTACGAGTAGTGTCATACAATTACACTAAGTTCTATTTACTCAGGTTATTTGAAATGAATACCGCAAGTTATCAAGTTATCATTAATTATGCCACTCTGATTAAAAATATGGCTACTTAACTACCATTTTTTACATTTTAATTCTGTTCATAAGAGGACAGAATACATTTAATCACCTATGTCTACTAGCTCTAAAGGGAAAAATGTGGTTAACATCTTATCTGCGGCCCTTATACTATGGTAATTGTAGTTGGTACATCAGTCACTGCTACATGACAGATGTATAGCAGGACATTGTTAAGATAAAACATGTGAATGCAGTTGAAGTCACAAAGTTGATTCTAATTTGTCCTGAACCTGTGGTCATAACAAGCAGACATAATTGAATTATTGAATTAAATGTTTTATCATCTGGATGGAGTCATTAAGGACTGGAAAGGATTTATTATATCTACTTAGGTACAAGACAGGGCATTGCAGTGGAATTTCACTGATGATGACTTTAGAAAACCTTCTTAAGTTATGCTACCAACGCATAGATGGTAGGTAGAAATAATGTTTTTTTTTCTATATTCTGCATCTGTAATCTGTTTTTGTCCTAAACGCTGTACCAAACATAAATCAAATGGCAAACCTAATGTAGTCTGTGAATTTAGATCTTATTATATCAAAATTTACTTCAAGCTTTTTCCAGTTATACATGAAAATATAATATTAGAAAGATATTCAAAAACCTTGCATGGGCAGCATGCTCATCTCAACATCCTAGCAATATTAGGAAAGAAAGCTAAGTACTATAAACCTTCAGTACCACCCATGTGGCAGCATAGTATAATGCTCAGTAAGTGTTTCAAATGTTGGGACCTGCTAGATCGAGTCCCAAAATTTTGAGACTGAATGGCCAAAATAACATACTTACATATACTAAGTCTGAGATGCCATTTTTTTTAATATTCCCTTATGTCTGAGGTATGGCAATCTCAGAGTTGGTATATACAAGTTTAGGGGGGGGGACTGCTATCCACACAGGTGGTGCAGGGGTGGCTTTTTGATCTATTTTTTGGTGGAAGCCATAATACTCAGCTTGATATGCTAGAGAAAGAACACTAAATATTAGCAACATCCAGTAGCACCAAGTATGGCAACACAGTAAAATGCTCACCTTCATATGCTGGCATCATTAAGAAAGAACGCTAAATATTAGCAACCATCAGTAACACCAACTATGTGCAGCACTGCATAATGCTCACTTCAATATGCTAGCAACATTAGGAAAGAACACTAAATGCTAGCGACTTTCAGTTGCACCAAATATGGGTAGCATAGTATAATGCTTCCCAAATGTGCTAGGCAACATTAAGAAAAAAACACCAAATACTAGCGCCTTCAGTACCACTAAGTATGGCCTGCATAGGATAATGCTCACCTTGATATGCTAACAACATTAGGAAAAAATACTAAATACTGGCACCTTCAGTACCAGTAAGTATTGTCAGCAAAGCATAATGCTCAGCTTGATATGCTAGCAACATTAGTAAAGAACACTAAACACCAAGAATACTAATATACATACTAGCAATGTTCTGCACCTCTAAGCATGATCAGCATAGTATTAAGCTCATGTCAACATGCTAGCAGCATTAGGAGACAACACAAAATACTAAAAACCTTTAGTACCACCAAGTATGGGCAGCACAGTATAATGCTTAACAGTTTGAAATGTTAGGACCTGCTGGAGTGAACCCCAAAATACGAAGACTGAATGGCTAAAAGATCAGACTTACATATTCTAATATCTGTGACGCCATTTCTCAGAATATTCATTTTTCTATGAGTTATGGCAATCTTGGAGTTGGTATTTGTAAGTTGAGGAGGTGTGGTAGCTTCCCCTTTCATGGAGAAGTACCGGGTTGGCTTGTTCCCCCTGCAAAAAGAATTTCAATGGACAAGAGTGATTTTCATAATTCTCTCTTCTCCTTTCTTTTCAATGTTTTTTTTTTTTTTTTTCTGGTTTGTCAGTACTCGAATATTCAGGTTTTGACATTTCAGTAGGGATAAAAAATATGTGAACCAGCAGACTGTTGCATAAACAAATACATTTATTAGCTCACAGGCATGAAAAGGAGACAAAACAGACCAGTTTCAGCTGTAAAAATACAAAGCCTTCTTCAGTGCAGTAAAAATATATTCACTTCATCTCCTTTTATAGCTTAACAATATATAGAGGAGCAGGGGCTAATATTGTCCACACTTGACACTCCCATCTTAACATTGCCACAAAGGTTGTTTCCTTTACAAGTTATATGATTATGTGTTGCAACTCAGCACTGCTTGATGAACTATATTGAGGGGCAGGGGCCATATTGTTTACTCTCGACCCTTTTCATATTGATATGGCATATGTCCTGATGAAGTCAGTGTGTTGAGACTTAGCACTACTTTAAAAAAAATAAAATAATATATATATATATATATATATATATATATATATATATATATATATATATATATATATGTAGCTAAGAGGAGCAGGGGTTAATATTGTCCACACTTGACATTTCTATATTGGATTGGTACATGAACATTGCCACAAAGGTTGTCTCCTTTATAAATTATATGATTAAAAACAATAATATATTATTTAAACCAATCATTGGATCAAGTCTAGGTATTTTTTGATTATTCTAACTGTAAGATTCATATTTCCAACCTCTGGTGTTAGAATAAGGGGACAAACTGCATTTTAATTCTGCTGTTTATTAACCACCAATGGATCTTACTAACCTGCTACAAGGCTTATCCTCAGATAGGGATGATTAGGCCATTTTTAGCCTCGGCAACACAGCCAATCAAAATGGGCAAGAAGATGTGGTCCTAGAAAATACTTGTGAGGTGCAGTTTCTCAAACTTAATAAAAGTATGAGGTCCCTTCGGACTAACATTTGGCATTCCAAGTTTTTCAAGGCATATATAACTAAGGGCATCACACCATGGGTGTTAAGGGTAAGTATACGGCCATTGGTTCCAAATATTGATACCACTCTTTCAGAACAATGGACTGAGGCTCAATAAAGAGCCTCTATGAGCTTTGTTGAAATCTTAGCCTCTCACTATGAGAGAACAATTGACAAAGACATATTAGAAATCACACAAATGTGTGCGGACATTCAGAAATTTGAAGGACAGGAATTTTACAAAACCTGTCTCAGAAAACTCAGTCAGGATCTGCTAACTTTGGAGCGGCAATTAAATGACAGAAAAATGAAAATAATTCACAGCGACTTAACCGACTATGAGGGTGCATCCCTTTTCAAGTAATAGACATGTGAGATTTGAGCAAACACACAGAAAGGTGACTAAAAGAAAAGACCCAGATCCATGCTCAAAAAGCCTTCCTCATCCAGTTATGATACTTCTGGGGAGGAATCCTCATCAGGCTTTGAGCCTGATGCACAGCATGTCCCAGAACCTCCAGCCTCTAAAGGAAGTAACACCTCAATCCCTTTAGGGGTAGGCAAAGGAGGGGGGGCAGGAAACATCACAAAAGTGTACAACATGGAAGGATTGTTGAAACTGATGGTGCAGAAATAGTAGAGAATAATGTATTGAACATATCATCCACTCCTTTGTCACCCACCCAAGAAAATATTTTGAATAAAGGTCTCAATTTTATGCCTGGCTTTTGTGTGTCTGAAGATACATTCGCACAAGATATAACTGCACCTTGTAGACTTCTTAACCTTAGACTATTTTTCCAAACAGCAAGTAATCCTAAATCACAAGATGGTTTCAGATACCACAACTCTAATTTTATGCCACCAATGCATCATGATGTATTGATGTTTCAGAATTGCATTCTCAAATATCTGGATTTTAATTTTAGGGAATTACGTGCCAAATCAAACAATCTCTCAAAGATCAAAATGGATGCCATTCATGAACTTGAAACTAACCATGATTTGACAATATTGTCTGAAGATAAGGGTGGTGCAGTGGTGGTACAGGATTGGACCCAATATAACATGGAAGCTATGTGACAGTTAGCTGACAATCACTATTATAAAAACATGACACTGGACCCAACTCCTGGTTTCAAGAAACAAATTGACCAGTTTTTGGTATCAGCCAAAAACAAGGGAATCATCACGGACAACACACTACACCACCTCATGGTGCCTGACCCAACTAGTCTATACATATATTTTTTACCCAAGATACACAAGAATCTGGAAAATCCACCTGGTAGACCTATAGTTTCAGGTAGGGGCTCCCTGACAGAACCATTATCCCAGTTTCTTACACAGTATCTAAAACCATTTCTCAAATGGGTTAGGACCCGCATTTAAGACACACCAGAATTCCTCAAAATCATATCAGATATGCAGCTTGAGCCTGGATTGTTACTCTGCACCCTTGATGTTTCTTCATTGTATACCAACATTCCTCACTGGGTGGTGCCCAAAGCATTAGAATACTGATTATATAAATCAGAACTGTACCAACCAGGTTTCAACACCTTCTTACTTTGCCTGGCTGAACACGTTCTTATGAAGAACATGTTCTATTACAAGAATAAATGCTACTTACAAATACAAGGCACTGCCATGGGAGCTACACTTGCTCCAATATATGTGGATTTATTTATGGCCAACATTGACGAACAGCTCATCTATGATAACTCACATAACATCTACCTAGATGAGATCGATATTTGGAGAAGATACTTGGATGACTGCTGGTTAATAGCACATCTCTTTTCCAAGTGTGTCACTACTCATTGAATGTACTTTGAAGAAAGGCACTGACAAAAAATGAAGAACATATATATTCTGGTTAAGTCATAAGAAATGGCATGAATAAGCAAGAAATATTTTTCAGAAAAGCTTGTGTTAACAAACTGTACATCAAAATGAGTGCGGCCTGAATCTACATACTAATGAAGTTTTGCTGCAACATAGAATAGTCTTTTTATGAATCTAACTCATCAACAGAAGAAGAGAAAGCTTTATTTCTTCCTGCTTAGAAAATTATTATCCATAGCAGATGTATAATCTCACTTTAAAACGCAAGAATAAACATTTACTTCTTGAAACAGAAGAAAAACATAGGCAAACAGATGTTCTGCTGTCAGTAATCACCAGTAATATGCATATACAAAAAAAATTGAAAATGACAAACATTATAAAAGTTTATGAATAAAATGAAAGGTTTATTCTATCATATTGTACAGTGTTTTTTAAACATTTATCCAACACTATCATTTTATGTTTAACTGAAGAGCAGAAGCAAGACAGAAGCAACAGAAAGTAAAGTCACATTGTGATATCGTCTTTGGAGACAGCATTACATTGTGGTCACAAGTTGCTTCATAGCTGATCAAAGCTTTGCAGAAAATGTGAGGTCACATTTATGGAAACATAGCCATGATTGTAAAAAAGTGAAAGCTCTGCTGAAATACAACAAATGACTGTAACAGAATACTGTTCATGTCAAATGAAAATTAAAAAGGAATCAGAAAAATTTCTGTCAATTTCTTTAACGAAGGTAAGAAACACAATGAAGTAGAAAAAAAGGGTACCTTTGTTTCACGTTTTGCAACAATGTTAGTTGAGAAACCCCAATGTCATTAATAATAGGCAAATGGTAACCAAGCATCTGGTATGTATTGCACCACAAATATGCAATCTGCCCTAGACAGTAACTTCATGCATGTTTCAGAATGGAGCATGTAATGAAGACAAATCATCACATCTGATCGCATTTGTTATCTTCCAGGGTTGAATGACAATATAAATATTATGAGTGTGTTAAAGTTAAAAGCAGCAAAGTTATGACTGAAGTGAGTATATATATATATATATATATATACAATAATTACTATAATATTTTAAAATACTTTTAATTTAAATGATTTGGCTTTGTATTTGATGTAAAGGGGTGTTTTTCTTTAAATATAGGATGTGCAGGTCATGTAATGGCTCTGAGGGTTATTTAAATGTTCATTTTAGTGGATGTTTTGGTTCTGATGAAGTCTGAAATAAATGGAGAAAGCACTAAACCTAACATGCTTTGTTTGAATGTGTTGATTCTAGTAGGGACAACTGCACTTTGAGGTTATTTGTTACTAATGTGTGAGTCACATTTACTTAATGATTGATTGACTAACTGAATTGGTTAATCAGTGTAGAGACCTAATCCCATTAGATTATTTCGGTCTCAGTCCAGGTAAAGTATGTATGTAAACTCAGACAAAAGAAAAAACGTCTCACATGGCCATATATTTCTTTATGCTGTGTGAAAACTAGTTAAGTGTAGGAAAGAGAGGAATGGACTGAAACAGGAGAGTTAGTGTTTTTAGGGCGCTGTTAGGTATATGTCATTATTCAGACATGGGTCATTTATAACCCATCATGCATACCTTCATTCTATTTGCTTTGAAGTACAACATCATAATGATCAGATTGTTGCTGGGATTCACATAAAACTATTAGCATGGGCAACAGGATTTTCAAAGCAAACTATAAAACAATGAGTGACCTTAATATAACTGGAAGACAAGTAATTAGGAGACTGGTTACAGTGGTGTTCAGATGAACACCATAATAACGATGTTAAATAATGGTTTCATGTCCACAAGAATGACTACAAAACAGAAGCAGTAACAAAAAAAAAAAAAGTCACTTCACGCTAGTGGCCTCTGTTGGAAGCATGTTATTACATTGCAGCACTGCTATGTTAATGTTCAACACTTAACCTTGTATGAGCTACATTGTTTCAGGCCTTATTCACTTAGACATTCACCTTATTTTTACATCAACTATCTGCTTCAAGTTATTATTTTTTGCAAGTAGATACAGGAAAAAATATTTCCTAAATGGAGCCTCCAGCAGATTTGTTATAATATCTGCTAAAACTACAAACCCTGCTCATGGTAGAAGATTAACTCCATATTCTAAAATACAGTGTTATTATCTAGTTTGCTGGTTGCACTAGTTACATATTAAACTGTACTTATTTTCATTGGACCATTTTCTTTCCAAATGTTTTACATAGCTTAAGTAGCTTTTTCCTTTCCCACATTTGTACTGTAATTTTGTTGATCAATACTCTGCTTTTATGTACTAAGTTAATATGTTCTTCATTATATTAAAGCATTCTTTCTTTTACCATTAGCATTGATCAGGTATTAGATAAAGGAACATTATTTTTTTCCATTTATGTTTCTAGATTGTCTGCACTTATACTGCTTTCTGCCATAAACTTGGTATTCAGAAAATGTATACTGCAGACACCTTAGACAACAAAGAGTAGTCCTTCACCAAAGCCATTGTATTATTCACTCTTGAATAGAAGATTTTCTGGTGACTTCTACTGTCTTGGAGGAATAGTCTGTTTTTGACTGATGGCAGCGACACCACCAAGGGCTTAGTTTGGGTTCTACATTCCAATGCCAAGTGCATTCATAAAAAAGATCTTTTCTTTTCTTGTTACAACTCATTTGGGATCTTAACTGATAATTTTTATAAGATATTTGGCTTGGTGACTGACAACTTTGTTGTTGTTCCAACATCTTTCATCCCCCATCACTTCTTTGCCACAAAGCATCTGACAAACCCACTTTGGAAATAGGGTTGCAATCATTCTACATTCAACCATAGAGCTGAATGATATAATGATTTGTCATAATGGTTCCTTTCAGTGTGCCTTGGGAGTAGCAAAATACCTTGAGAACCATCACAGATATTGTCCATCTGGTAGGTGTGATTTTTTTTCTTCAAGAGTGGTGCTCATGTTCATCAGAATGATTATTCTGCAATTAATTTGGTGGGTGAGGAATCCTATAGTACTTTTAAAAAAATTCTTCTTTATTATGAATGGGTTCATGTTTGCTCAGGTGGTTACCTCCACTACTCACATTTCTGGGCATATCCTGGATCTGTTCTTTTAAACTGAGGTTTCTACCCTGAATTTTAAGGTGGTTACTTATTTATGTCATATCCTTTGATTATTTACCTTATGGTTTACAACCATTAGTGGAATCCTCAGATGTAGGCCGTGTTTATTGCAGGAACTTTAGTTGGTTCACCTAGGACACACTATGTCTTGTTTTGAATGAGCTGCTTTAGGGTTGCAGTGCTGTTCATTTAGAAGAGTTTGTCATCACCTATAACCAAGCTTTGCCTGCCTCTCCTGACACCTTAAACCCAAGCAGAGTGAGTATGAGTAATTCACCCGATTCCTTATGATCTATGATAGGATCATGAGTTTGAGAACTTATGTCTGCTGGTTGGATGTCAAAGAAGTAGAGGTATAACACTGAATTGAGAGGGATGGCAACAGTTAACACAACACCCTGACTCCATGTAGAAAACAGGAAAAAGGGGGTGCGGTTGATGTTGATAATGATGATCTCTGCTGGTTGAAGGATGGGCCATAAATGTAATTGTTTTCTTCTGCTCAAAGCCAGGCTTGCTCTGGACAGCAACTTTATGGTTTGCTCTGGTCAGGTCCCCTGTAGGAAATGTGAATATTTGTCTAAGGAGATCTTAGGAGATCTCTTCCGTGGAAAACCATTCATCTGCTAAGTACCCCAGTCTGTTTCAGCAACAGTTATTTCTTTAATCACAAGAGAGTGCGTTATTGCCACTCATTACTTTGTCACTAAGCTATTCTTTATCAGCTCAGGGCTTATTCCAACTGTTCATCAGTGCTATATCAGTGCTTCTGGTGAGGCAAGGAGCTCATACAATTTAAAATGGTATGAGTTTTCAATTTCCACTTATTAGTAGTTTACCCCATGATTTCCAGTACATGTAACTTACTTGTAACTGCATCTGTGGTTCTGCCAGGCTTGTTCTTACTTGTCTAGGAAAATTCAGTCAAGTCTTCCACCATATTTTCCTCACCATCTTAGACATAAAAGTATTCTACAACTTCTGAATAGGCTTCACTTGCTCCTGTTCTCAAAAATGAAAGTCTTGACCATGATGTTATGCATAATTACAGGCCCATCTCAGTTCTTCCGTTAATAAGTAAAATTCATGAGAAAGTATCTTAAATCCTGTTTTTTTTTATAATGACATCAACAATCCCTTCCAGTCTGTGACTTTTGTCAGTCATAATTGGCGTAATAAAAAGCTCCCTTTTTCAGGATGCTATTACCATTCTCCGTCTTGCTATTAATGCATTTCTAACCTTAATTTGTTACACTGATAGAGTTTCAAGAGTTGAACTCGTGTCCCAGCTGCCTAGGCATGCTCATAACACTATCATTAAACTTAATTCCTCTGTGTCCTACCATTTTTACTGTGGGGTCCCACAAGGTCCAATCTTTGACCCCATATTTTTCTCTTTTTGTTACAAGACTTTATATATTTAGAGTCAGGCGTTGCCACTGCTGTACTGCTGACATGCAGTTGCACCTCTTACTTCCTCAGATATCTGTGCCTTGTCACAGACAACTGTCAGAAGACATGCAAAGCATCCACATCTGTGAGGCTGAGAATCAGCTTAGATTTAGCAAATGCTAGACATGGTCATTGGTGCTATCCTCGTGGATTCACTGATGCCAGTGTTATTCCCCAAAATTATTTTAAAAGAGGTCAGCTTTCAAACTGTGTCAAAGGTGTGTGTGTGATCCAAGGATAATTAATGACTGTAAGCTAACCCAGAATGACAATATTTTGGCATATGTTACTGTGTCTTCTTTCTATCCGAGAGATATGTCCCCTTTTTCAGCACCTTATCGCACCAGTAAATCTTTCTGTAATATTGTATGCTTTTACCTCAACCCCCTCCAAGCCCATACTACAGTAATTCCCTGAAACTGCAGCTGTTTGATTCATAACTTGAGATGTGTACAAAATGTTATTGTCCAGCTTTTATGGGGTGTCAGATGCCACCGTAATATACCGGTCCTGCATGTGATGCACAAACACAGTACACAGGTTCATAGGTGTGTACTAGTCTAATAGCCCTGGGGACTTTACAAGCCTAGCCATAGGATTACCCTGGCATAGTGCCACCCGACCTTAGTTCCCAGTACCTCTGTCGAGTAGAGCCACTGGTGTTATCCCCCCCAGAGTGAAATTTCTGTTTCCCATCCACTCAGCAAGATTTCTCTTGAAGAGGTCAGCAAGGTGCTCTGCTTGACATGTATGGGAAGTCTGTTCCATAGCATGTGCAGTCTCTGGGTTATGAAGCTGTCCCTCCAGCATGTTCTGTTAATTGTGGTAATAAAGTTGATGGCTCTGCAGCATGTGGTGCGGAGAGGTTGGGATTTCTTTAGATGTAGCATTTCTAACAGAAATGGGTCAGACATGGCTTTGTAAGTCAAGCAGAGATCACCTCTAAGTAGGAGATATTAGACAGAAAATACTTGTAGTTTTCTGAGTTTGTCCATATAGGACAAATGTTTAAGGCTTATGATCCTCTTTGTGAGATACTTTTGTGGCCTCTGCAGTGTTGCAGGTGTTTAGTGAGGTACATGCCAAATGGGGCATTGTACTCAATGATTGGCCTAATAAGGGAAAAATAGAGGGAGACAATGACCTCTTTCTTCCTGGATGCAAAACCCTTAGTAATGAGATGTGCCACATAGAATGACTTTCTGACCACAGTGGCAATGTGGTGATCAAAATAGAGGTTGCTGTCAACCTGTGTTCCCAGATCTCTTATAACATTTTCTGTGTTCAGCAGACTACCATCAATATGGTAATTCTTGGGAACCGGGTTTTTCCCAAAGGGGATGACGACACATTTTTTGGCATTGAGCTGAATGCCATGGTTCTGACACCAGTCGTTGGTCACAGTGAGGCCATTCTGTAGGATGTAAACATCACTTGGGGAGTTAATAGCTCCCAACTTGCAATTGTCTCCGAACTTTGTCAGCCAGAGTTTCTTTGTGTTGGCCTGGACTTCAGAGCAGTAGATACCAAACAGGAGAGGACCCAGGACCGAACCCTGTGGGACTACACTTGTTACTAATTGGCAGTCTGACTTGGAGTCAGCTACTTTCACACTGTGGGTTCTATCTGTGAGCCAGTTTGCAACCCACCAAGTGATATAGGGGTTGATGCCAAGCGTAGTGAGTTTTTCTAGGATTCCTGAGTGGGGAATGGTATCAAAAACCTTGGGCCAGATCAAAGTAGGCTGTATAAACCACCTTGCCTTCATCCACAGATCTGGTGACTAACTCAAAGAAGTTGACCAAGTTGAGCAGGCATTATCTACCCTTCACAAAACCAAACTGTGTGGGATCCAGAGTTTGGAGATTCCCTACATCCTTGTGTATTAGGACCATGATGATGCATTCCATAACTTTGCAATAGTTCCCAGGGTCTGTAGTTGCTCCTCTTTTGTGGAAAGGGATAACTTCAGCAGTGCACCATTCGGCAGGGACAAAGCCTGAGGTAAGGCTGTGATTGAACAGAGCACACAGGTGAGGTGCCAATTCATTCTGCAGTTCATGTAGAACACAACCAGGGATATTGTCAGGTCTCATAGAAGCTGTATTCTTGGCCTTGGATAGTGTTGTTTTAACCTGTGCAGCAGTAATACTGGGTGCCTGGCAATCTACTGGTATTGTGATTGGTCCTTTGCGGGGGGTGGGGGTAAAGTTGGCACTGAATCTGTCAGCCAATATACTGGCAATATCTGTTGGCTCAGTATAGGAGCTACCATTGTGCAGTAGCTCAGAGGAAATCTGGGTATTGCCATGGAGATTCTTTACATAACTATAAAAGGCCTTGTGGTTGTCTTTACTATCTGTTGCAATTTTGTTTTCATACCTAGCTTTAGAGGATTTGATGAGGGATCTCAACTTTTTGTTGAGGCAGGTAAAGGAGTTTTTCCAGTCATGGGACTTCACCTTATTCCACATCAGTTTCCTCCTTATGTTGTAGAATTTGTTTATGGCAGGGGCCCACCAGATTGACGTCCGTTTTTTGGAGGATAGTGTCTTGGTTCTATTGGGGGTGGCAAGATCTATGCATTTGTGTACATGTTCGTACAGTGCATTGGTGTATGACTCAGCAGTTGCGCAACTATTCTCCATTTGCATGAGTGCCGTGAAGTTAGCCTCCTCTGTTTTTAGGATCCCAAAGTTAGCTTTGGAGAAGTTTTTCATGGTGGTTACCTTTGCTGGGGGTGGGAGGGATGTGGATTTCCAAGGTGATTAGTTTTTGGTCAGATCTAACCAGGGAGGAGCTGTAGAGCAATGGTCGCCCATGCTACTAATGACCAGGTCAAGGATGTTGCTACCTCTAGTGGGCATAAGAATGAGCTAGTCCAGGGCATTGGAATTAATGAAATCCAAGAAACGCTGGGCAAGTGTATTGGTACATGAGTAGTTTACCCAGTTAATGGCGGGGGAGTTGAAGTGGCCTAGTAAGAGAGTGTTAGGTTGGACCCTAATATTCTACAGGGTGCTTAGGAACATGGAGTGTGAGTCTTGGGACATGGTTGGGGACCTATAGCAGGCTATGACCTCAGTCACTGTATTACCTAAGATTAGCTGCACCTGAAGTGTCTCTAATGCATTATGTTGGGCTACCAGTGTGGAGGTGTGCACATCCTTTATGAATATGGAGACACCATCACATTTGGAGCTTCAGTCTAAGTTCTGGGGCTGAAAGGTGGGGAACAAGTTATAGCCTGGTAGTGTAGGGGTGCTTTCTGCTGCCTTGAACCAGGTCTCTGTTACAGCACAAATGTTGATGTTCTCCATTTTAAGGAGTGCCTCGAGTGAGTGCATTTTGAGATTTAGACTTTTAGCGTGGAGCAACATGACCCTCAGACTGCATTTGTTTTCAGCTGTTACAGTGGTAATTTGGTCTTTGGAACACTGCCTAAAAAGGCACTATAGGGGTGGCAAGAGCCTTGGCCAGTATCCAGAAGCCCAGGGGTGACAGATGCAGGCCATCTCTGGCAAAGCATTGAGGTCTGTCAATCATATCATCCCAGGCAGACAGATACTGGATCCCCTTAGACTGACAACAGAAACTTAGCCAATTGTTGAAAGCAGTAATGTTCTGCTTGTACTGTGGCATCATTCTGGGTGATGGTAGGATGCTGCTTAGGGCTAGGGTCATACCCACCTGGGCTACATAACCCAAGAGCTCCCCCATTTCTCTTTTCATGTAGTCCAGGGAGGTACGTCTCAGGTCATTGCCTAGAAGGTACTGGTTTTGTTGCATGTTGTCATGTGTGGATTGCAAACTTTTAACCTTGAATCAACCATCTCATCCCTTGTCTTCCATCTCTCAATGGCTGTTCTTAATCCCATTAGTAATGATCAAAGTCTCTGGGATTTGTTCTTTCACTTATCACAGTCCATAGCTTTCTAATCTACTTCCTAGATGGCTAAGGAAAGCCCTGAGTCACAGTGGCCATGAATTCTCTAACCATGGAGCTAGTTGAATTAGTGTTTTCCAAAACAATTTAATTTTGCACTTTAATCATCTGAACAGCTTAGCTTCGAAACAGCTTTCCCTCATTCTGTTTCTCTATAGCAACAGGAAAAAGGAAACCCCTTTGCATACATGTTTTTACAGTGCTACTGTCTTGCTTATATTTACTGGTTCCCAAGCATGTTGTTTGTTTCACTGTTTAGACGATCATTTATTCATAATTCTATCTTGTGTTTGGGTTAAGGCACTTGTATAAAAATGAACTTCAGACAGCCAAATCACAGCAGAAAGCTCCACATAAAATCTTTGTAAATGAAAAGCAAACAGAGCAAAGGTTTCCTTTTCCCTGTTGCTGTAGAGAAACAGAATGAGGGAAAGCTGTTTCAAAGCTAAGATGTTCAGCGCAGTTCTATGAAGAAATGAGGTAACTGAGACCAGAAAAAGAAAACCATGAAAACTGTCTCTTGAAAGTAGAGTGTGAGAAGAAACATGCAGTTTTAACTATTTTTTGCCTGGCCTTGGTGTTAAGGAAAGCAAAGAATATGTAAGTAAGATATTTTACCACTTCCAGTAGCTATTATGGTACCAGATTTAAGGTAGCATCGGTTCTAAGACACACTTGAGAAAACAAAATATTAGGTTGCTTTTGCTGGACAACCATGCAGTAGTTATGGAAGACTTAAGTAAATGGGTTTTTGTTTTTGCTCAGCCCAACTGACATACCAAAATCATTCTGTTTTGTGAATACTGAAATACAGTGTTATTGATTCTATTAAGCAGAATGCATATTTCAGAAATTATGTGCAGGCAGGCTAATAGGTTTCGGGAGTGAGCAACATATGATAATTCTGAGCAGTGCCTCATCATGTCATGGGTCTTCATTTTTTACTATATGTCTCACCATTTCTATGGAGTGCAAACATGTAAAAATGTTTGTTACGACATGCATGTTTTTCTGAGCATATTAATTATTATGGGCCCATCTTGCAGCAGATTGACTTCTATGAAAGAGACAGCAGGACATTAGTTGTTCAACTTTGCTCTCTGCCTCTCTAACTCAATTTTCTCTCTAACATAAACACACACAGACATACATGTGCAAGTATGCACACACACACACACACACACACACACACACACACACACACACACACACACACACACACACACACACACACACACACAAAACATACATTTACACACAGATATACACAATCACTTATGTATGCATGCACACACATACACATGTACATGCGTGTGCACATATGCTGAAACATACACAAATGATCATACACATACAGAATACAGGTGCACACAGACACAACCACACAAGCATATATGAAGACAGACACACACACACACACACACACACACACACACACACACACACACACACACACACACACACACACACACTCTCTCACTCTTACAAATGCAGTCATGCATATAGGTATATGTATTTCATCCTGTGGTAAGGGGGGATGTATATGCCCTCAGCAGCTGAGGTGGCTGTAAGAGCTGTGGCTGAGCATTGGTCAGTGCTTGTTACCTGAAAAACAGGTGGTGCATGCCAGCAATGAAGAAAGGCATCAAGTTAAAGAAAAAGGCCTTCTGTGCGATGTTAGGTACGTAAGTCTCCTAATATAGCTGATATGTACAGAAGGGCCTGGGAGGCATCGGCTATGGCAACTACACAACTGAAGGTCCAGATATGGGAAGAGCCTGTTAAGGCCATAGGCCATGACTTTCAGAATGCTTCTAGCAGGTCATACAGTGATTCACTATGAAGACAGGATGAGACATTTCTTGCACTATTCTCAGCAAAGGTGGAAAAGTGTTAACCTTGACAGGATGCACTGTCTGCAAGCATTAAGAACTCACTTTGGTAATGCTTGAACCCAGTGGGTATGTCATCTCTGAGGACTTAGTGCCAGAAACAAATGTTAGGATTAAGTCCATTTCTATAAAAGAGATTGTTGAAAAATTAAACAGTTTATAGTTAGTAATACTTCAGAAATGGTTGAGATCCAGCTAGAAATGTTGAAGGCTCTGTCTATTATTGGGGTGTCATGTCTAAAGTGCTTGTTCAACAGTGCTTTATGATAAGGGATAGTACCTATGTCTGGCAAACTGTGGTGGATATACATGTGCTCCATTTGCTAAAATTTACATTCCTCAACCTCCTGGGAAATCCAACGTTAGGGTACTAGAAAAAGGCTAATAAGCAATCAGAGACAGACTGGGATACTGGTATTAAAGTAATGAAATGAATGTAAGAAATGTTAAGAAATGTTATAAATTACTATGGTGAGCATTTGGACAAACAAACGTCCTATCTGGTCTAAAACTTCGGTCTTCAATAAAATACAGCTTTCATCCTCATCACAGCAAATATTCTACTTTATTGATCTTTGTTAATAATGTCAACATCAACAAACTCCAGAAGTCAAGTCTCCACTATATTTTTAGACTTATCAATATCTTTTTATAGTGTCTCTCACCCAAAACTCTTACAATATAGTGTCATCCTTCGGGCTCACCTACTTTTCAGTGCAGTGCTTCCATACCTACCTCTCAAACAGAGCAAAATCAGTGAAATGGAAACATTATTTCTCCACCTTCTTTCCAGTAAGCATCGGTGTCCCACAAGGATTTATTTTAGGCACCATTGTCTTAAAAATTTCCATCAATAACCTCTACATTCTTTAAAACAATGCCACATTAGTTTAATACATTGATGATTCACCCACAATCTGCACTGCCAAATCGCTCCCTAAATTCCAAGGCCTCACACAATAATCCTTCTTGTCGATTTTAACACAGCTATATAATTCATAACTACTTCTAAACCTTAAAAAAAATTACTGATCTTCACCACAACCCACATCTCTATCAAACCACGGCTCTTCACTATCACTGCTACCAGGTGGAGTGGGAGACATCTGAAGAAAAAAATATGGACGTGGGAAAGAAAAAGAGATTTAATATGGTGCAATATTTATGCATAGTAGAAAACAAAACTAATCAATACAGAAAAAGCAGCACCAAATATACTTGAAGAGAAATACAGGCAAAAGCATCTGGATAGGGAAAATTTCACAATGGCAAAAATAAGAAAAAATAGAATATTATTAATGGAGAAGTTAAAGAAACAGAAACTGAAGTTATGGATTACCTGAGAAATGAAGGATTTAGTATAAAAAATCCATCCCTGATAATATCACAACAATGAACCCCAAATTAAGGAGAAGCTGGTAGAAAAAGAAACATTTGATCACTTGCCTCATGTAGATACTTTGGAGCCTTTCACAGGAAACCAGTACAAAAGATCAGATGGAGTTGCACAGCAAGGACAGGAGCAGGAAACAGTGGCAACTCTGATGAAGCTGATGTTGTGGAGTGATAGGCCAGTGTGTTCCCCTATGAAAGAGCAATGCATAACGCAGGATGCAGCTGAATAGAATATGTCACAGGAAGGTGATCTGGAGCTTTCCGTAGAATGCCCACAGAAAAGAGAGAGCAAAAAATCTACCCTCACTGTAGAAGAAATGATCTAATGGAAGAATTGATTGACTTAACAGAGATAGATAGACATGTTAAGATCAATGAAACAAACAGATTACAGAAAGTTAATACGACTCAAAATGTTAGAATTCTGATAAAAGAAAGGAAAAGGGTAATCCAGACTGTTAAAAGCAATTCATATGATATAACAGAAGGAAATAGGATATATTACTGTGCAGCAGAATTAATAACAGATAAAGTCTTACCACAAAAACACATGGAAAAACAGAAAGGAAGGGGAGAAATCAAATGGCATAATGGAAGTGTGTAATAGAAAAAACTATAAAGGAATTAAGACAAGAAGTGTCACTGTTAAAAGAGTATAGAAAAGGAACAGATCAACAACAATACTTAGATGTGTTAAAAGCAACGCACAGTATCAGAACTGACCCAGATCTGTTGCCCAACATTGCAAATAATAAACTAAATATATCAGCACAGGTAGAAACACTTAGAAGAAATCCACACAAATATAAAGGAAAAATACAAAATAAGCAATTCATTGATGCCCCCAAAATTGTTATAAAGAATTGGGAAACAAAGCAAAAGGAATATAAACATCACCAAAAAGCAAAGAACTAGACACATTTTGGAGAAATATCTATGAAGACTCTATGGAACATAATAAAGATGCTGAATGGATAGAAGAAATAAAAGAAACCATAGGAAGTTCAAATGTTAAGGGGATGAAATGGGATGAAATAATAACCACAGAAATTGAAACAAAATTAAGAAAAGCTCCTAAATGGAAAACCCGAAGCCCAGATGCTGCACCTAATGCCTGGCTAAAATTATTAACATCTTTCCATAAAGATTTAGCCCTGAATAATAACTACTTATATGTGAATCCTGAACAGATACAAACCTGGCTAACAACAGGAATAATAATACTCCTCCTTAAGATTGAACCTGCAAGCTATCCTAAAAAACATTATACTAAAAACTTGCCTCTGACGATGTATAAACTATATACTAAAACTGATACTGACAGAGTTATAAGTCATTTAGAGGAAAACTCAATCATGGTAATAAAAAAGAAGCATAAGAAAAGAAAATTTGTAGGAAACAAAAGATCATCTGTTGTTAAATAAAGCAATAATGGAGAATTGTAAAAGGGGAAGAATCTATGTATGGCATGGCTAGATTACAAAAAAGCTTCTGACAGCATTCCACATTCATGAATAAAGGAGTACTTACAAATGAATAAAATATACCCTATATTGATCAATTACATTAAAATGACCACAAAACAGTGGCAAACCACTTTGCAGCTAAGGCATGATAAAGGACAAATTATTATACCAAGGATAAAAATTCAAAGGGGGATATTCCAGCATGATTCTTTGTCACCAATGCTCTTTTGCCTTGTCCTTAACCTATTAAACTGCCTACTTAACAGATTAGGTCATGGTTACAATTTGGCTCGCACAAAGCATCAAAGTATAAAGATTTCTCATGTTCTTTTTTGTGGATGATTTAAAACTGTATAGTTCATCATGTGAGGAGGTAAAAGCACAACTGCAAGTAGTCAAAATGTTCTCAGATGATATAAGAATGTTACTTAGTCTTAATAAATGTGCAAAAGCAACATTTAAAGCAGGAAAGTCGCAGTACCAAGAAAATAGCAATCTGGGAAAAAAATGAGTTGTAAAGGAACTTGAGAAGGAAGGGAGTGTATAAATATTTGGGAATTGATGAAGTTTTGACAATAAAACATGAAAAAATGTGAACAAAAAACAGTGAGGAATATTTTAGAAGGTTAAAATTAATACTGAACACAGCTCTGACATCTAGGAACAAAGCCCAGGCTATAAACCACATTTTGGTCTTCCTGTTCAAACTTACAGTTTTGGGATGACTGACTAGCCCCAAAAAGTATCCAATCAGTTGGACAGGAAAATAAGGAAAATGCTTCATGCTTATCTGATTACATATATAGATGTGCAATTGTGGGACTGCATACATACCTGTTGATCTCACCAGATCCAAACATAATGAAATCTTTAAAATATGAGGAGAAGTCATCTAAGATGACTTCCCTGCTCATATCAGTGTCAAGTGGGAATGGAAATCAAACCAGAAGTAGACAAAAATCAGAGAGGAACTAAATGTGCCAAAAAAAGAAAGAATATAAGGAGAAGGATCAGATGAGAAGGCAAGAAATGTGGGAAAGTCATAAATGTAGTTGCAAGTACAAAGAAATCCTGGAACAAGCTCATGTTGAGCAGGATCTGATTCAGGAATGGTTAAGGAGAGGTGAATTTAAACCAAAAGATGAACGGTTAATATTGGCGGACCAGGATAGCAGACTGCATACATGCAGGTTTACAAAGCCCATTGTACATGTGGGAGAAACAGACAAATGAAGGTTCTGCAAAACAGAACAGGAAACAGCTGCCCCTCATGTTGCTGGGTGTGATGCACTAAAGGCAGACGCCGTGTATACTGAAAGGCATAACAATGTGGCAACACTGTTGAATTGGGAGTCGTACAAACATTATGATATTGAAATAGCTGATTATTATTAGAAACATAAACCACAAAGTATTACAGAGAATGAGTTAGTATCGCATGTCATCACCTATTACCAACACTTCAAAAATTAATTACAAGAAAACCAAATATAGTGCTCCATGAAGAAGTCAAAAGTAACATTGAGCATTTAAATTGCTACATCCAATGATTACAGTGTCTTACATACAGAGAGACACAAAGTCATAAAATACCAGGATTTGCTGACAGAAACAAGAAAATGTGGAAGAAAGGTGTACAATTTCAAAAGCAGTAGGAGCAATGGGTCTCATAAAAATTATTTATAGGCCTACTTAGACCTGCTATGTAACGCCATATGAGCTGAAGAAATTATAAATTCTGGGCACATTGCAGGTGCTGTAAAGAGTACTTTCTTTTCTATCATCAATACTAATTTCATACTCTGGTTTAGAAGTGGCGTCTATTTCTGTCATGGTATTAAAACCCAAAAGACTTGCAGAAATGAAAGCAAGTAAAAATCTACCTCACTGATGTAACCATGCATAGCCTCTACTTTCTTATTCTCCTCTCTCCTCAATGCTGTTTTAATCTTAAAAAAATGTTCAAGTCTCACGACTGACCAAACCCGAGCAATGTTATAGTAAAACATGCAATTTGCAGTAAACTGTAACAATAGGCCACGCCATTACCTAGCTCTGAGCAAATTAAATGGTTAGAACTACCACATCACCTAACTCTTTTTCAGCTAAAATACACATACTTTTCTATAAGCCAGAAAATAGTCCCAACCTTAATGACATAATGCAACACTACTTCCCCAAAAGAATTTTACGTTGCTGAGAAAAAATCACTAATTACTATAACCGAATCATTTATACCGTAGGTGACTCTGCATTAAAATAGTGCAGCTAAACCATGGAACCACATCCCACTACCATTGAAATCCATTCAGAATGCAAACTAATTTGAAATACAACTAAAATTTCACCTGCAACATTAATAGATCTAGTCCTACACATCTCCAGGATAAATGCCACGGTTATTTTCAGCTTGACATATCATCAAACCATTTGTCTTCAATGAGAATCCTATGCCCCACGACCGGTCTTCCCCAATACCGGTATCATTTTACTAGCATCTCCCAGCCATATCCATGGTTTTGTGATACTGCTCACCCCTGAGCTCTATACTTCTAATATAACCCTTATTTTTATTCACCACCTATTTTCCAGGAAAGTATAACTGGGAAAAAAATCCCATTTTTATTGGAGGCCTGGGGAGAAAAGCTCCACATTGCTATAATATGATTACAGTTAAATTAAGTTATTACAAAACCTAACAGAGAAGAAAAATATAATAATAAAATGGTTGGGCAGATATAACAAGTTAAACAACACTGTCAACAAGTTTTCACAAGTTTCAGTGCATCGAGAGCATCAAGGTGACATTAAACACTCTCAGTACACTCTCTGAAACTGATATAACTAGATAATACAGCTTAAGCAAAATATATATTTGTCTTTTATCTAAAAAATACATCAACCATGTTTGGAACAAAGGAATTAGCTAGGAGTATGCTGGGGAGAACCGAGGACTAGACTAGTTTAGCCTGGGGTAGTACTGGAACACAGCCAAGTTTTATTTATGATATGATAGCCACAGTTTTGTGTGTGTGTGTGTGTGTGTGTGTGTGTGTGTGTGTGTGTGTGTGTGTGTGTGTGTGTGTGTGTGTGTGTGTGTGTGTGTTTGTGTATTATTGTATCTGAACCTGATTTAAATCCCACCTGACCTGTTAACTACAAAATTTACATTTTCTGTCCTAACTAGTTCCTTCCCTTACCTTCATTTGTTTGCATTTTAAGAGCTAATCATATTATCTGCTTGGAACACCCAGTAATACACCTCTTCAAATGCTCAATGTTCAACATCTACTCATACATAAGTATTGTTTATACTGTGATAAGTTGCCTTTATTTCATATGAATGTAATCTAATTAGCAAATGTAAATGTAATTGCTAATATATATTATCTAATGTCTGTTCATCTATACTACTGAATCTGTGTATAAAGATGTGTGTAATATGCTGGAGCTTTCTCTCTGGGCCTCCCAGATGAACAAACCTGGCAATAAAAAAAAAAAAAAAAAAAACATGGAAATAAAAATAAATGAAACATCTGTCAGAAAAGGCCATTTTTATAACAGCTTACAGGTCAGTAGTTTTTGGTGGTTGAATTACAGCCTGCATATAAATAATCACTTACTTATTCATTTATTTAATTCTTGTTTTCTGCAGTTGGTGTTACCGAAGAATTAAATGAAAAACAGGCAAGCAATGAATATGTATTTATTGCTGAAAATTTGATGGACTGATATTTTCTGGATGCACTTATACTGAGCTTTCCTTTTCTTCAATTAAATGTGACTCACTGTTAATTGATGTGCTAAATTACTTTGAATCCAGTTAATGGTGTATCTGTCAATTGATGTTTCCTCATATTGTATTGATTAATATATTATGGAAAACTAGCTTGTGCATTTTATTTGTTGGTTGACACAGACCATATTTATCAATGTTAAAACAGAAAAGCAGTACTGCATTTGTGTGTGTGTGTGTGTGTGTGTGTGTGTGTGTGTGTGTGTACAGTATTTCTTGCCTAGTCAAGTAAAACTTCTATTTACCTTTTAAAAACATCCTCGGTACTAAATGATACTATAATAAATGTTCCTCAGGAAGACATAAGTAGGTCATTCCTGTTTCTTCTTAAATGTTTACTTGTTCCCATGGCAATCCAGTGACATTCCATTATGATGTCAGCAGACAGCTAACAAGGGTGCAGTGCAGCATATGTCCTGCTTAGCATGCTGCAGACTTCTGTTGGTAAAAGTTAGTTCTTTTGTGCAGGGAATGGTGCTAGAATGTACATTAGTAAAATAGAAACAGTAGCATATCTGCCATGGCAGAATTGTATTAAGCCGTATGTTTTGCTAAAGACTCCCCAGTCAAAATCGAGCTCTAAATGAAATGTTTACCAGTGAATGGGAAATCAGTAATCCACCCCTGGATTGATACCTGTGTTTCTTATGGACAGGGCCAGCTTGTAGATGCCCTAAGGCACACCCATATACAAAACCCATTCTAGTCTTTAGACATAGATTCTAGGCTTAAAAGGGCTATTAGGGCAATTAGCCTGGTAACTTTCCATGATCCTATGATGCAATGAATGTCTGGTTAATGGGAGATCGCAAAAATACAGGGGCACAAAGGAGAAGTAATTTCTTTTATGGGATCATCATATGTTTTGAAAGTTTCACATTTTCTGATTAGCAGGTGTCCCTCAGGAGTTAGTAAGTTATTAATGTAAGACAGATTCATGATTATCCATCAAAGGATTATTCTTTGACAGACATCTGCACAAATGTGATTCACTGAAACCATTTTCAGCAAACATGATTTTAAGCTTTTTTTTGCAAGTAGCAAGCCCCCCCTCTACCCCAAATGGGTGGTGGTCTTCCCCCACCACCCCCTTTAAGTTATATATAACAAATCCACAGTCACACAACAATGGAGAAAGTGTGACACCTCCCATTCACTAAAAGTGGCTTTCAATGATTCGGTGTTCTCACTGCTTTCAGTCAAAGTGAAATCCTTTGGAAAAAAAAAAACATTCCTTGTTAGTTACACTGCTTCAATATTCACTTGTACCTACAAAGCAAAACATTTATTTCTCATTCTCTAAAAATGACACTTGAAAAATGCATTGGGGGGATAAATGTATAACAATTCTGCTTTAGAGTCAGACAGAGCTGGCAACAACTTTGTGGACATGGAGAGGACATACAAACATAGTTCCAGAAGGCACAGAGTCAGGGAAACAAACCTGAGAACTAAGAGATGGGAAGTTCAACTGTAAACCTTGACAATATTCTGTTGCCAGGAACACATTCAGAAGATCTCAAATGAACGTTCCCTCATCAAGCATAATATAGCATTTTAAATGGAATATCTATATATATATATATATATATATATATATATATATATATATATATATATGTATATGCTTTAATACAAACAGAAGCCTTCAACGTTTTTCTTTCCTTGGAATATAATAAATATTTGTAGTAATTCAGAAGCACTTCTGCTAAACAATAAAAATTTTACATTATACAACAACCCCCCATTAATATTCCAAAATGTGCACGCTGATTTGTCAGCATGCACATTGTAAATCAGAGTTATAGTAATGGAAAAAGGTCCGGTTGCCTGGACTTTTTCCATTAGTATAACTCTTTTTTTACAGCAACGGAGAACGCAAGATCTCCGTTGCTTTTTACACACTGTCTCGCTATAATACTTTATTGTACATAGCTTTAATTATGTACAAAGTAAAAGCCAAGCGAGATAGCTTTAAAAAAATAACGGAGATCTTCCTATCTCCATTGCTTTTTGTAAAGGTGTCTCGCTATGTTAAATGGGTTTAACATAGCGACACAGCTTTAAAAAAAGCAATGGAGATTCTCCATTGCATTTTTTAAAGCTGTCTCGCTGTGTTAAACTCCTTTAACATAGCGAGACACTTTGTAAAAAGCAATAGAGATCTTGCTTTCTCTGTTGCTTTTTTCAAAACTGTCTCGCTATATTAAATGGATTTAACATAGCGAGACTGCTTTAAAAAAAGCAACGGAGATTTTCCGTTGATTTTTTTAAAGCTGTCTCTCTATGTTAAAGGAGTTTAACATCGTGAGACAGTTTGTAAAAAGCAACGGAGATCTTGCTTTCTCTGTTGCTTCTGCCCACAGCTCTGATGTACTACGTAAGCATACGCATGCGCAGTACATCAGAACTGCCGCACAATACCAGACAGCTGCAGAAAGGCAGCAAGGAGACATTATACAATGCCATTATTTAAGAAAAGTAATTATTTTTTTCTCAAATAATGTCATTGTATAATAGCAATAACCCAATTCTGGATGTGGGTAATGCTGGATTTACCCATGGTTGTCTTTGTTTGGCCACTCGGGCTTCGCCCTTATGACCAAATCACACCAACCGTCGGTAAATCCAGCATTACCTACACCCAGACTTGGGTTATTGCTATAATACTTCATTGTACATAGCTTTAATTATGTATAAAGTAAAAGCCAAAATAATGTACTAGATAGCAGACAATGCTGGCTGTAAAACCATATAATGAAACAAGGAATGAACTTGATATGTATGTGTTACACAAGAAGCAGAAAAAATCCTGTAGTGTTGTTATGTAATGCTATGTGGAAAATAGGTGTAAAAAAGAAAAACAGTGTATGAATGAATGTATAATGAATGTATAATAGAAGGTGCTTGAAGATTAAACATGCCAGTAAGTAAAGTACAAGTATACTTCATCATTTCTAAAAATAATATAAATAATAAAGTTAAATTACAGTTTGTTTCAGTTTAGAATGTCACAGGGATCCCCAACCATGTGATGGAGTGTTGAGTTCTACGGAGCACAAACGAGAAAAATGTATTTTTGTTTTAATTACCTACCTACTGAAGAAGCAAAATCCATTTAAATGACAAATATGTAAAACTGCTCAGTGGATAATTGCAATATCTTCATGCATATTCATAAATTACAGTCTGCAGAAACCCTTCAAATATGACCTGTGATTGTTTGGAAAGTCAGTTGTAAAATATGTTAGCATCTTTTCAGAAATACTTTGACATTAAGTATCAACTCTTTCAGAAATACTTGAAAAATGATATGCAACTTTTTTAGGTCTTGTTTGAATAATATAACTTCACTGCAATGATGGCTTTGCTCTGTTTCCACTGCTGCTGTTCTAGCTTTGAATAAAACTGCTCAGTTAGCTTTTAGCTAATAGTAACAGCTGAATTCCAATTGCAGACCCCAAGAAGTGCACATAGCAAGTGTATTAATTTGTTCAATACAACATTTGCAGAATGTTTTGATTTTGTAGAATGCTTTCATTTTCAAATGTGCTCCAACTTTGGTTTTACCTTTCTTTCTTTATATTTATTTATCTATTTTTGATACCATTTGATTTCCAGCAAAAAGTTGGATTACAAAGGAATCTCTCCTACTAAATTTCTAACAGCTAATGTTTTTCCTTATAGACTCTTTCATAGCATTTCTGTTCAGATATCTGACTCAGAATACCTTCCTTTATTATTCCAGTAATGCATTTCAAAAAATGTTGTTAAAGCTAAGTTTTGATAATTTGGATTATTTGTTATATTATATAAGGTATAATGCCAGAGATACACTGCTTTATTAAAATGAAGAGTATCATAGAGCCGACTTTTACTATTTTCTCATGATATTCTGCTCCATTTAGTAGCATATTGTGGCTAAAGAATAGACTTCCTACATTAGAACTAAATGTAGCTCTGTAGGTCTCTCATTCAACCTATATGTACCGTTACTCACACCTTCTGGGTTGCTGGTCTTGATACATACATCTAACCACAAATGGCATAATCTACATTATCTGAGCAGTTACACATAAAGTGGAGATTGCTCTTTATAAATCATACTATCATCCATACAGATGCTTATTTTTTTTTTTATTTTAGAAATATTTATTAAAAAAATTTCCCATTTATTTTCCACAGTTTTGTCATTTTCTATCGCAGGTTTTACATCATACCCAACGTTTCTGCTGCTCACTTTGGTAAATAACCTTCTCTGGGGACTTTAGTGCATTTTTTGAAATATTAGCTTAACAGTGTCTATATAGCTGAACAACTCCCTACATGTTCTTTCTAGTGAAAATATTACACAACTGCAAAACATAAATGATTGCATTGTTTTTATTCTAAATAGTGACCCAATCATTCCTGCTCATTTTATTGACATTCCAGACAGTTTTAACATGCAAGGCTCCATTAGTTGACAGTCACTTGTTTGTTTGTCAAGCTGGTACACTCATTTTCCCAGTATACCTGGACTACTGACCTACACCAGTATTAGATATAATCAACTACTTCTCATGTATTAAACAGCAACATGGTAAAACATGCAGAGTTTTGGCCATATGTGTTTTCAAACGGCTATTCATAATTCTTTTAATCAACACACTTCATATTATTATTTCTTTTACTGGCAAACAGGAAGGTCGACACACTAACTGGGCTTTCTTCAGCAATGTCTTGGATGAATGCATATAAAATAGAAGTTGCAAGATAAGAAATATGCACAGACAGTTACAAATTAAGCAAGATAGCAAATATTTTCAAAATTTACATCTAAGCCAGCATTCACTTTCCTAATAGGGATGTTGCAATATATCCTGCTTGCAGGGCAGTCTCTCTCAGTTGGCAATTAGGTTGTTGTTGTCTTTCGGCTTTTTCCTGGTAAGGAGTCGGCACAGCAGAACTCCGGTCCGCTAATGATTTGGCAGTAGATTTTTTATGAAATGCCAAGGTGCCAGCTCGACACCCAACCTTCAAAGAAGGCACGCCCATTTATGCATGCATGTCTTTCAAACGCTACCCAACCACGGAGAGGACATGCCGACTCCACACAGATGGCACTCCCAAGCCAAGCCGAGAATCGAGCGGGAGAACCTCTTGCTGTGAGGTAACAACGCTACCACCATACCACCGCGGCACTAAACAAATGCATTTAACATTATTACTAAAGAGAGTTCTAAGGCTATGAGGCTATGAAAATTGAGAGCAGAAATGCTCCTGAATTAAGACAGTTATGATGTTTTATTTTTTTTTTTTTTGCAATCAGGGAGCTACTAAGTGAGAATTTCTGCTGGTTCCAGTTTAAACATGCTGGTAAACAGTGACAGCAATTTATAAGAGTCACTAATGGTTCTGATGCAGGAGTTTCTTTCTTGGAGCTGACTCCAGCTACTCACACATGAATCATGACATACACAATGACTCAGAATAAGAAATATAAATATAAAGAGGAGTTTACCAGGGTAGATCAGTCAGCTAGGATGCCACCCCACCCCAGAAAGGTTAGTGAAATTATATTGCCTGTAGTGGGGTGGCAGGAATATAATAAATCTATATCCTTTATTATATGAATCTATAGCCTTTACTCCAGAGAATAAGATATCCGTACCCATCAAAGAGAAAATAATTGGAAAGAGGGAGATGAGGAACTCTAGGACATGGGATAAAATGTGGGAAGCACCCTACTGTCCATTGCAATCACAGCTGCATCTGAAACCAATTTCTGAAATGATGAGCAAGTGTTAATGTGACATTACAAAGAAAGACTGAAGCACAACTGAACTGTAAGATATTTAAAATTGTCTATGGTCTTCATGTTAACAATGATAGCAGAGACCATTAATAAGCTAGTACAAGCCTGGCATTGCAAAGTGAGCATGGTAAGTGTGCTCATGAAAGAGTAAACATCAAACTGCAGCAGATAATAAAAGGAATGAAGTTGATATATTTGATTAGTCAGATGATACTTATATGTCATGCTGCTGTGGAGTGCAAAGTGTGAATACTGAAGTATAACCCAAACACTTCTGTAATGTATTCAGTCCTTACTGGGAAAGCTCTTGTGGGGAGACTGAGTGTCCAACTAATGAAAATGGGGGAACACTCAGATGGCCTTGATTACCATACAAGAAGTATGAAAGGAGGACCATGTAAGTTACCGCAGCAAATTAACTAGAGAAGGACAGATACAGTTTATGAAAAGTATGGTTATAAAAAGGAGAAAAAGAAGGAATAAGTAATTAGAAGGTGAAAGTATAAAAGGTAAAAATGATAACTGAAGGAATATGACAGAAAGATACTAATCCGTATACAGAGTGCATTGCATATCACATGGTTAGGAGTATGTGGGAAGTAGTACAGTGCATTTTAAATTAGGTTTCACTTTATGTACAATTAACTGCTGGAATGTCAGACAGCTTTTATACATATATATGTGTGTGTATATATATATATATATATATATATGTGTGTGTGTGTGTGTGTGTGTGTGTGTGTGTGTGTGTGTGTGTGTATATATATACAAATATAGATAAATAGATATATATATACATATATATATATATATATATATATATATATATACATATATATATATATATATATATTTATGTATTCATGAGAATGGCAACATTAAATATTTACATGACAGTTGGCTTGGTGGCACTGGGCTGACCCCAAGTGAATTGAAATGAAATAATGAGTTTAATTTTGGGTTGAATGAGCCAGCCAAAGGGAGCGGTACACATACACACTGTGCATATAGACTGCAATTACTGTATTATATGGTGTTGGAAGTTAATAAAATGTTGATATATAATCTAGATACAAACTCATCTTTTCAAAAATCAGCTCACTGAAATTCAGCTTGCTTGCAGAAACAAGACAGATTATTATAAGTAAAGGAGGTTGGGAGGAAAAATCCCTCTAGCTGCAGGGAATAGAGGGCCAAAAGCCACCCTCTATAAATACTTAATTTTACTGGTGATCAAACTAATTTTCAATGCTATTGACATGTGATAGCATCATTACACAGAAAAAGGAAGAAAGTGTTTTTTTTTTTCACTTTTTTAAATTCATTTTAGTAACCTGTATTTCCTTCCCCTTCCCCATTTATTGGCTGCTGACAATAACTATATAGATATGAACTCCAAGCAGTTATAGTCTCCACTGCCCCCAGAGTCATTAGTGTCAAAACCACAGACCAGGACTTCCCCAGAACTTCTCTAGCCAGCCTGACTGAGATGTGCATCTTGAAACAAGGTAAGAATTGTCTCCTGCTGTCTGACAATCATCTATTACTCAAACAGCATAACACAGAGTGTGAGAAATGTACATATATATAATATTCTTGGAGGCAAAAATCTTACACACAGCAAACTCGAGACAACAAAATTATCAGCAGTAGACCATACATCCCACCTTTCCATGACCATCACAGTACACATAAATCATCATAGGCTGTGGTTCTAAGGATTAATTTACCTCAACCTCAAAGACCAACAGAACACAACAAAGGCACAAAACACACTCAACAAGCTAAGCCTGTTTCCTCACATAGCACAAGAAGATCCAAAGTCACAGATGCTGAGCCCATAAGGCAGGTATCAACCCAATCAAACATTGTTACATGTGAAACCATTGTAAGACATACACATGTGCCTTCTACCTGGCTGAGCAAGGAAAGACTGGCAGTTGCTATTCTGGTACCAGGATCCATCAAATCACACATGTACTCAAGTCCTTGAACAAGAACTGCCAGTGTAACTGTCATATTTCATGCTGGCAACAATGACTTGAGGTGTTCCTGCCTGGACTATATGATGAGAGACATGATGGAGCCCTAAGACTAAGTATTCAAGGCAGATAAGAGTCTAGCAATGAGCAGCATTCTACCTTCTCCAAGGATGATGCCAAGATGGTTCCCTATTAACGAATCAAAATCACGAACAGAACCAAATAAACCACTAAAGCAGTGAAAAGAGGGTCCCAGCAGCAACAAAGAGCACAGAAATGAGTAACAAATAAATCAATCAATCCACTTCTTTATTCACACGTATACACGTAAAGCACTTTTCGCCTCACTAATAGTGAGACTTCCTCAGACAGACTCAGACACAATTTGCTCTCTTTTAAATGGAGCTAGATTACCAATTAACAATTCATTAATTAATCAGATAATTAATGGCCAAGAGTTCACCAAAAAACTTTCCCAACCTAATGTCCAACCATTAAACATCAGAAATGCATTCATTTGATCGTTTTCAAAGGAACTAAACACTTCTAATAATTACCCCAACCACCTTTCCCTAAAAACATGTTCCATAATTCCCCATTATATTAAAGTGTTATTCAATACTTAAACATTTTTAAAATGATATAAACATGTATTCAAACTCATTGCAACTTGTCACATAAGATAGCTTAAATATTTTATATTTTGTATTTTATGTTCACTATGTCCTCTACCTTCGATTCTCATAAATTCATTCCCAATGAAATTTCCAGTTAATCAAAATAAAAACAAAATGTTTATATGTTTATATTATTTTAAAAACTTTTTAAGTATTAAATAACACTTTAATATAATGGGGGAATATGGAACATGTTTTTAGGGAAAGGTGGTTGGGGTAATTATTAAAAGTTTTTAGTTCCTTTGAAAATGATCAAATGAATGCATTTCTGATGTTTAATGGTTGGACATTAGGTTGTGAAAGTTTTTATGGTGATCTCTTGGCCATTAATTGACTGATTAATTAATGAATTGTTAATTGGTAATCTAGCTCCATTTAAAAGAGAGCGAACTGTGTCTGAGTCTTTGTCTGAGGAAGTCTCACTATTAGTGAGACGAAAAGCGCTTTACGTGTATACGTGCGAATAAAGAAGTGGATTGATTTATTTATTTGTTACTCATTTTTGTGCTCTTTGTTGCTGCTGGGACCCTCTTTTCTCTGCTTTAGTGGTTCCTTATAAAGTAAGTGAATGCTTAATATAATGAAAGCTCTTTAAATGACAGCTAAATGTCAAAATGGCAAAATCCCAAAGACACGAACAGCAATTTTTTTTCCCAGGGAAAAAAATCACTGGGCCATTTTTGGGACTTTGCCATTTCCTCCACTGTGGTGCAATCTCAGAGTTGGTATATTTGAGTAGGGGGGTGTGGGGTGAAGCCCCCCACTTTATTTTGTGTTTGCATTTTTTTTTTTTGTGGACCAGCGATTTTTTCCTGGGAAAAAAATCTCTGTTCCTTTTGTTTAGAATTTTGTCTTTTTTGTTTTTTTTTGGGTTGATTATACAGCATTTGCTATTTTAAGCATTCGCTGTTATAATATAGACCCTGCCAAGATATGCACAAAATAAAACTCTTCACTAATTGGCTTACCTTTTGGTATCATTCAAAGAGGGTCCAGAATTTGTTGGCCTGGAAGGATATGATCAACAGACCATGCAGGGCATCCTGGTGAAGCAGCATCTGTCCCTTCTAGGGTTTTGATTACTGGCAAAGACATTGTCAACCTGCATTCTGCCATTTTTATGCAATGGCAACTTAATAAACTATCAACATAATGAAATAAGCAAATCAAAATATGAAGGTGTTACTGAGCAGTTCAAGGAACCTGAGCTAGAAACTCTACTTCGTAAAAGCCCTTCTTACCACACTGATATCTGCGTAGTGACTGAGCCATGGTTTAAAATAGCTGAGAGCATTGCAGCTGTGGAGGGCTATAACACCTTCCACATGTTTAAACCAGCTACTGCGCAGGAGGGGATAAAAGATGTAGGTGTCACTATCCTCATCCACAAGTGACTCACATCATGGCTGGTAAAACAGCATGATTCACTAGAGATTCTTCACATCCAAATAACCAATAGAACGGTTCCATTCCATATAATAACTAGCTAAAGAACTTCATCTATGACTCAAGAAAAGCACAGCACCTATCTAAAGAAACAGAATCCTTCAGTACTAAAACCACTAACATTTTGCAAGGTGATCTAAATTTTACAACCACAGAGAGAAAAACATAATGCGGTATCGTGAGTTCATGCAGTTACATGCAGTCAGACATGGAGACAAGCATGTGGTTCTGGTAACCTGGGGGAGACCCACACCAATTGCACACTTGCAGCCAGGACTGGTGAGGTGGTTACTTCAGGAGAGTGAACTACCCCATAGCAGTAAGACTGAAGGTGAGCCACAGTTGCTCATGGGTACTGATGTTCCCTTGGACAGAGTGACTGCAAGGGCAGAGGTGAGTAGTAATACTCCGGATGACAGTGAGACACCACTGTCAAAGGATACCGGAATTCCTGTGGCAGGGGAGCTGGGAAGAGCAAGATACTTGAGACAGGCTGAAGCTCTCAGACCCTACATTACAAGACATGAGGGAGGTAGCTAGTGAGGCTCCTGATTCTGAAGGGAAAGGGGAATCTGTATAATAGGCCAAAGGGTTAATGTATTTAGAGAGTAGACTCCTGAGGGAGGGCTGGAGGGTGAGAGAATACAGCAGTTGGTAGTGCCCAGAGGCTACCATCTGACACTTATAGCCATAGCACATGATATTCTTTTTGTAGGTCATATGGGCATAAAACGTACAAAGAGACATATTATGCAGAATTTCTATTGGCCTGGGATTTCCAGAGATGTAACATGGCACTGCAGGACCTGTGAGCAGTGCCAAATCATAGGCAAGACAGGAAACAAGGTGAAACCTCCTTTGTTGCCTTTGCCTGTAATTGTGAAGCCATTTCAGAGGGTAGCTTTGGATATTGTGAGGCCTCTGCATACCCTAAGTTCCACAGGGGAAATGTATATCCTAATGGTAGTAGATTATGCTACCAGATACCCTGAGGTGGTGGCTCTGTCCTCCATTGAGGCAGAAAAGGTGGCAAATACTTTGTTAGAGATTTTTAGCAGGGTAGGTTTCCCAAGAGAAATACTGACTGACAGAAGTGTCAATTTCATGTCAGACTTGCTGGTTTGTCTGTGGAAGTACTGTGGGGTGAAGCACCTAAAGACCATCCCCAGACTAATGGTCTTGTTGAGAAGTTAATCTCTACACTCAAGATGATGCTAAGGGCATTTGCAGATGAGTTTGAGAGGGAATGGGACAAATATTGGCCACATCTGTTGTTTGCGTACAGACAGGTTTCCCAGGAATCCACAGTTTTTTCACCCTTTGAGTTGTTGTATGGGCATAGGGTGAGGGGACCACCAGATTTGAATCAAGATGAGTGGGAGGGTGAGTATGAATCCCACAAGGAGTCTGTTGTGGCATATGTCCTAAACCTCAGGAAAAGGGTCAGGGAACTCATGGGCTTGACCCAGGGGAACCTGGCAGAAGCCCAACAGCAGAAAAAGGTCTGGTATGACAGGAATGTTCAAGCTAGAAAGTATGCTGTAGGACAGCAGGTAATGGTTCCCATTCCTGTAAGACACAACAAACTGCAGGCAGCTTGGGAGGGACCCTAGAAAGTGTACATGATAGAACTGCTAGACAGGAGGCAGGGGCACAAATTGTACCATGTTAACATGATGAAACCTTACCATGATAGGGAGGCCCTTGTGCTGAGTATTTGCAGCAGATTGCAGGAGGAGTCTGAGGCTCAGACTGTCACCTCAGTGGAAGTTGTATCAATGTCCCAGCAGCTATCCCCTACCCAGGTTCGAGAAATCTGAGCAGTGTTATATGAGTTTGGGGACATATTCACTTGGAAACCAGGGTGCACACCCCTGGTGCAACACAATGTGGATACAGGATCCCAAAGGCCTGTTAAGCAGGCCCCTTATAGGGTGACTGAGAGAGTCAAACAGACTCTGAGGGAGGAGATGCAGGATATGTTGGAACTAGGGGTAATTCAGGAGTCCATCAGTCTCTGGGCACCTCCAGTGGTGCTTGTACCGAAGAAGAATGGCAGAACCAGGTTATCAGTTGACTACAGGAAATTAAATAGTCACACAGAGTCAGATGCTTACCCCATGCCTAGGAAAGTTGAAGCCCTAGAGCAGCTGGATGGGGCTAAGTATCATTACACCATTGATCTTACCAAGGGTTACTGGCAGGTGCCCTTGACTCCCAGTGATAGAGAGAGGTCAACCTTTGTAACTCCTCTTGACTTGTATGAGTTCACAAATATGCCCTTTGGGACGAAATATGCCCCAGCGACTTCAGAGGCTGGTAGATCATATCCTAGCAGGAGCAGGAGATTTTGTCTTTGCTTACCTAGATGATATTGCCATATCCAGCTAATCCTGGCAAGAGCACCTTCAGCATGTCAGGGAAGTGCTGGGCAGACTACAGAGGGCAGGGTTGACCATTAAGCCCAGCAAATGTCAGGTGAGTATGGCAGAGGTCTCCTACCTGGGACATAGAGTAGGTAGGGGTAGGATCAGGCCAGAACCTGCCAAAGTGGAAGCCATTCAGGCATGGCCTGCCTCTGTTACTAAAAAAGCAGATGAGGGCATTTCTAGGGACAGTAGGGTACTGCAGAAAGTTCAACCCCAGTTATAGCACCATAGCTGCTCCCCTAACAGACCTGACAAGGAAAAGCAGGCCAGATAAGGTAATATGGACTGCAGCATGTGAACAGGCATTTCAGAAGCTTAAAGGAGCTTTGGGAGGACCCCCTGTGTTAGTCAGTCCAGATTACAGCAAAGAATGTGTTGTGCAGGTGGAGGCTTCAAACTATGGGGTGGGGGCTGTACTTAGCCAGGTTTCTTCAGATGGAAAAGAGCACCTGTGGTTTACCACAATCACAGGCTCCAAGCCAGGGAGGAATGCTATGCAGCTGTATAAAAGGAATGCCTAGCCATAGTGTGGGCACTGAAGAAACTTCAGCCTTATCTGTATGGATGGAAATTCAGACCACGATCCTTTAACATGGTTGTATCGAGCCAGCCAGCAAAATGCCTAGTTACTAAGGTGGAGCCTAGGTTTGCAAGCATATGTGACATTGCAGCACCTCAGTGGGGGTTAGCAATGCCAATGGAGATGGGCTCTCAGGATAAGGAATTGGATAAGGTATTCTCAGATAGGCTCAGCCCTCTGAAGCAACGTTTAAGGGTCACTTGGAAAACTACCTTGAGATTTCAGTGGGGGGGTTGTAAGGCTGCCAGCCCAGCTATCTGAAATTTTGTAAATAATCATATGTCATTTGTGAATATTAATATGATCCATAGGCTTGTCTTACAAATGTAAGAGAACTATATGTTATGTGGATATTAAACTATTGGTTCAGAAGTGTGTGTTGAACTGTATGTTATGCAATGAGCTTCAAGAATGTAACCACAGTGTACCCTACTGGAAAAAACAGAAATGTTAGTTTCAAGGCAGCAAGGAGACAGGATGTCTAGAGCTAGGAGTTTCTTTCTACTGTCTTGAAATAGAAATAATTACTAGGTTTGGAATGAAATGTGTTTTATTGCTCTGTGACTTTCTAGTAGCTGCACATCTGAGAGATGAGTATTTTTCAAAGAGAAATGTTGAATTCTGTTGGTATTTTTTTAGCCTGGGAACTGAAGGCAGGTGAGAAATAGTGATGTCATCCAGATGATCCAGCAGTAATGTTTTGATATCAATTTGAGAACTCTCTCAGAGATTGTTCATAGGTTCATAGGTTCATAGGTTCATCCTCTGTCAGCAGTGATACAGAGATGATTCGATTTCTCTTGAACAGAGTCAGTGAGGGCTCTGCCTCCACATGGACTGGGATTCTGTTCCATAGTGTAGGGAGTCTCTGGGTGATGGAGGTGGAGCATGTCCATTAATTCTGGGTTGGACATGGCTTGTATGTCAGGCACAGATCACCTATGACTATTCATTTTTGGCATTAGCTTAAGGCCATGGCTCTGGCACCAGTTATCCATTTCTATGAGACCTTTCTGTGCCCAGTTTGCAGTCATCTGCAAATTTTGTCAACCACAATAGAAATTTGCACTGAACCTGTCTGCCAGTATGTTGGCAATGTCTGTGGGTTCAGTGATTTTTGATACCAGTCCAGTCTTAAGAGTGTGAAGTTTGCTTTTGAGAAGTTCTTCACTGTAGTCTTTAATGGTGACTAGTTGTTCCATAGCATTTGAGTTTATGAACTCTGTTCCCAGTCTATGTTTGGGTAGTTGAAGTCACCCAATATGATGGTGTTTGGAGAGACATTTATACTCTCCAGTGCATTTTGTATTTCTCTTTGGACTTGGAAACATCCACTCATCAGCACTTGCCTTGGTAATAGTAAATAATCAGGGTACAGTCATCTCTCTTAGACATAGATAGGAATATAGTAAAGTTTAGTTAAGATGTTTTCTGTATTTATTTGAGACTGTCCTGCAATGTTGTTTTAAAACCTTTCCTGTGATTCTGAATTCTGTAGTCACAGTGCTTAGTTATTGAATATTGTCTTGTTCTTTTATTTATTATTAACTATATTTAAACCTTTTAATTGTGACTGGTTTGTTTAGAGATATTTAAGCTCTTAGTGTACTTGCATATGCATTTGGTGACACTGTATAGGCCACTCCTAAATAGCCTTGAAAGTCTTGGTCACACTTACCATTTGGATAATAGTAACATTACACAGTAGAATTGGTCACCCTATGGGAAGGGCCTTAAAGTAGCTGATAAGGGGTTTTGGTGGCAGTGATATCTACCTTATGGTCTGGGCAGAAGGGGGCATAGCTAGTGAACCTTTGTCAGCCTTTCCCAGGTGTGTGTGTATAAATCAAATCTCAAGGTGTGTGTGTGTGTGTGTGTGTGTGTGTGTGTGTGTGTGTGTGTGTGTGTGTGTGTGTGTGTGTGTGTGTGTGTGTGTGTGTGTGTGTGTGAACTACTTGCACAGGGATACTAAGCACTGGTTAGACAGGGACAGTATTGGGAGGACTTGGTTTGGAACCCTGAATAAGGACTCAGCTCTATAGCTGTTTCAGTGGGGAGTCTTTTTGGGGATCTGGAGAAAGAGGGAGAAACCAGCCTCAGACTGACTGTGATCTTGGTGTGCTCTTAAGGGAAATTCTACTTTACTGTGTGTGTACTTGTCATTTTGCCAATGTGTATGTCCCTCACTGGTGCAAGTGGTGAGGTTGAGGTTCCTTGATTACTTGGCCAGTGCAGGGACATCATACCCTATAAGACATTGATGTCTGTGTTATGACTGAGCCATGATTTGAAATAGTAGAGAGCATTACAGCTGTGGAGGGCCATAACACCTTCCACATTTTAAACTAGCTACTGTGTAGGAGGGGGGATAAGGTGTAGGTGTCCCTATCTACATCCAAAAGTGACTCACATCAAGGCTGGTAAAGCATCATGATTCACTAGAGCTTCTTCATGTCCGAATAACCATCAGATAGGTCCCATACAATATATTAACTAGCTACAGAACTCCATCCATGACCCAAGAAAGGCAAAATACCTATCTACAGGAAATAAAATCACTTAGTATTAGAACCAATACTATTTTACTAGGTGATCTAAATTATCCATCCACAGACAGAAAAACAATACCACTAGTGCACAAGAACAGATATTTCTGCATGTTGTTAATACAAATGCCCTGGAACAATTAGCCAGAAGACCCTCTGGGGGAATAACATCTTGGATTTTGTTTTTACTAATATGGGAGCATCTTGCACCATCCCTTGTGTATCTTCAGTACTTAAGACTGACCATAAAGCAGTCTCCTTTGAAATGAAACTGAAACTGGAGATCCCTTCTGCCCAAGGTACCTTTAGAAATTTCTTTAAGACAAACTACCTACTCTAAAGAAAGTAATACACTTGAAAACTCCAAATCCCCATCAAACCCAGTTAACTCCACTGAATGCACAGAAACATACACCACCACACTATACAAGCATGTAAATGCAGTTGTACCCCATAGGAACAAGTGCATGGCAAACCCAAGAAACAAACCTACATGGTGAAACCATAATATCAGCAAGCTTTATAATAAAAATGAAAATAATTTTGGCCAAAAGTAAAAAGAGTGATTTCCAGAATGTTGGAGTCCTTGTCACTGAAATAAACAATTCAGGAGACTAATAAAATCTACCAAAGCCAAGTCTCAGGCTAAAATAGCACCCAAGTCAATCACAAGGCAATTATTAGTTATGTTCATAATGTCAAAAGCACAATACAGCAATGCACTGAGCTGATTGTGAACAATGTTACCTGCAATGAGGCTGAAAATATAGCAAACCTACTGGCAGGAAGATTTAGCTCTAACTTTACCCATCTCTTTCCTCCCTCTGCCCTTGAAGCTGGTCACCTCCACTATGACACAAGACCAAGTCCTAAAAGTGCTATAAAATCTAAAAATAATCCATCAATGAGTCCTGACAATATTCCTGGATGCATCCAAAATAGCATGAAGCGTGATTGAGTCAAACCCCTAACAACACTGTTAAATTTCAGTCTCCATACAGGTGTTTTTACCAAGTCAATGGAGAACAGGTATAGTCATTCCCCTGCATAAGGAAGAACTTTTTACAGAATGAGGCAATCCTAGACCCCACAAGTCTGGTGAGCCTCACATGCAAAGGCGTGGAAAGAATTATCATGGAAATAATCACGCAGGACATAAGGAACCTCCACACACTGGACCCATCTCAGTTTAGAATCATCAAGTGCTGGTCTGAACATGTGACCAAAGCAATGGATGAAGGCAAAATTGTACACACTGAATACCTAGACCTAGCCAAAGCTTTTGACACAATTCCCCACTCAAGCATAGTTAAAAAGCTTAATAAACTGGGAATAAGCCCATATGTCACCAACTGGATTGCAAACTGGCTCATAGCTAGAACACAGATAATCAAAATAAGTGAAATTACTTCTACAAAGGGACCAGTCAGCAGTGAAGTCCAAAGGGCTCTGGCTAACTAAGTTTGCATATGATTGCAAGCTGGGATCAGTGTTTAAATCCCTAAATGCTTAGCTATCCTGCAGGAAGGTTTGTCCTAAATAAATATCTGGTTCTGAAATTATGGACCGAAATTAAATGCCAAAAAATGCATTATTGTATCCTTTGGGAAGTCATCAACTCTACGAAACTACCACATTGACAATACACCCATAAGAATTGACCCAGATGTTTAGCATTTGGAACATATATGGACAGTGGCCTAACTTTGAACAACTTGTATCCATTGCTGTTAGAAAGTCATTCTATATTGTACAGCTTATAAACAAAGGGGTTGTTTCAAGATTTAGGAATCAAAGAAAAAGGGTGCGACTGTACAGACATAGGAATATCATTGTCCCCCTTTACTCTGCCCTCATAAGGCCAATCATTGAATATAATGCCCCCTTTACATGTATCTGTTAAGACAAATGCAACAACTGGAACACCCACAGAGATACCTTAGTAAATGGATAAAAGGACTAAACAACATGTCCTATGACCAACTCAAAGATCTGTCACTATACACAGTATCCTATACACTGCTAATAGGTGACCTGTGTCTGTCCTACAAGGCATCCTCTGACCTATAACTGATGGATTTACTGAACATCAGCAAGTCAGATTGCATCAGAAATACTTGGTCTAGGAATCTAAACATCTTCTCCAACATCAGCAGGACAGTTTGGAGGGACATGTATATCTCAAAGGGATACAGGTGCTCTGGAACAGTCTCCCCATCCACATAAAACAAAGTTCATCCCTGTCCATATTCAAGTGCAACTTCGATCTATGGATAGGAAACAGAAAATTTATCCCAGGACTGCCCCTGTACTAATAATAGACAGAGGTAGCTCCTAAATGCTTCATCCCATGCATGGGTCCCCTCAAATTATCTACGCTATGGTCCCAGTCATTCTCATTAGGGATAATATATAATTATCTACCATGGGAAGGTAAGGGTGATCTATAAACAAATGGGATAGGTAATTCTGACTACAAAAAGGGAAAATGGTTAAGCTTAAAATGGCCTGTAAGGGCAGCTAGACTATTGCTTACCTATGAACCTACAAACCTATGACCTTGTGAATGTGGCAGGAAATGGTGTAATACTTAATGAGATAGAAGTTTAGGTGCTGCAAGCATGTCTTACCTATGCCAAAACTAGATTCTAAAGCAGGATAACAGTAATTGAGATAACAGGTTGTGGCTACCAACATAAACAGGCAAATCCAAAGTATGGGACAACTGCATGCTCTTAGAACTTATATTAAATGCACAGAGAAAAATGCATGTGTAATAGTGAAGAAGATAGACAACAGAACACACTGTTTTCAGTGCAGTACTTCTGCCATGAAGAACGTTTTTTATCAATTTCTTAACGAGGCAGGTAAAATGGTTCTTAATCTTAACCATAATGTTCATTCAAAAGAATATAGTACTATGTCGCTTTAAAGAAACATTGTCAGCAAAAGGTAATTAATAAAACCCTATGGTGTAAAAAATTCTTTGCACTGAAAACTAGAACTTTTTTATATTCATGGTAGTTCAAAGGTTCATAACTTAATAACAGGCAATTGATCTGGAAGACCACTTGTAGTCTAGCCACAAGATCTCACATTTGTAGTTACCTGTCTTCATGAATTAATGTTCAGTTCTGACCCATTCCAATGAGGTATTGTGGATGTCAAAATGGGCGGCTGTGGTGGTGCAGTGGTTAGCGTTGCCACCTCACAGCAAGAGGTTCTCTGGTTTGATCCTTGGCTGGGGTGCCTTCTGTGTGGAGTCTGCATGTCCTCCCTGTGGTCATGTGGGTTTCCTCCGGGTGCTCCGGTTTCCTCCCACATCCCAAAGGCAGAAAGGAGATTGGACACACTAAATTGGCACTAGGTGTGAGTGTGTGTATGTGTGTGCCTTCTGTGGAGGGTTGGGCACTGGGCTGGCAACTCAACACAGTAAAACTCCACTGCCAATCATGAACGGACAGGTGATCTCCTGTGGTGACCCCTAACCGGGAAAAGCCGAAAGAAGAAGAAGAATTGCAGATGTCAAAATGAATAATTTTGCATAGTTGTGACACCTTTCAATGAGGGATTGAAGGGATATACCCAGGATGTATTTATGATTGACAATCCGTTAGACCAGGAGTCACTCTGTTTTTCATCCAAAGAAAGTCTATTCCATAAAGAAGAGATTCTCTATGTTAGAGATCCATCATGCCAGCAGGTCTTATTTATGTCTTGGTAGATGTTAGGATCTCTTGAGTAGGTATTTAGGTTATTTGTTTTGTGGATGTGCAGGAAGTCACAATCAACTCTTTCTTTTGGGGCTCTGTAAGCTAGATAGAGGTTCACTTTCAAAATTCTATGGGAAACAGAAAAGGGAAAAATCACTTTATGGCAGTAAGGGTAGCTGATGAAGGACATGCCCTTTATTGTCTAAGTGAGGAAATGCTGGCATCTCTCAAGCTCAATCATATGCTTAGACAAGTACATAGGAAAGGGGCATTATACTCTTCTATTGGCCGATGAAGGAGGAGTGGAGAGGGATGATGAATTATCTGGCATATGCACCTAGTGAGCCATCTGATTTTATAAGTTTCCAAGCAATAGTGAATATACATTGATGAAAGAGTAGCTCACTATCAATGAAAGCACCAATGTCCATGATGGTTGAGTCAGTTTTCAAAGATTTGACACCTATGTGGTAGGCACTTGGGGGTGTCAAGGTCTGACAAAGACCACAATTCAGCATTTCCTGGAAATCAGTTAAAGGCTGTGGTCAAGGCAGCACTTATTGACATGTGTTATGCCTTCTTGCTGAATTCAACTACCATTTGTGATGTTTTTGACACCTCCAAGTTTGCAGTCATCTACAAAGTTTGTCAATGATAGGTCCTTGAAGATAGCACAGACATCAAAGAAGTAAATATCAAAAATTAGTGGACCAAAGATAGTGCCCAGGGAGACTTCGCTGGTACCTACTCTTTTTGATGACACTGTGCCTCCAACACTAACAGACTGTTCTCTGTCAATAAGCCAGTTAGCTATCTTGTGGTAAACACAGAGGGTAGCATTTAGTTTGATTAGCTTAGTGATAATGATAAAACATGGGATGACATCAAAGGCCTTGGCCAAGTCCAGGTAGGCAGTTTGAAAGGATTTGTTCTAGTCTAATGTATCAGTGATTTGCTCAAGAAAGTCCTGCAGATTTAGGATGTAGGATCTGCCTTTAAGAAACCCAAAGCTATTAGGGTCCAAGGGTTTTAGACTGCCTATGCCTTCATTAATGAGTGCAATAATGATGGATTCCATTGCCTTACAGATGAGGCTGGTGAGACTTATAAGTGTATAGTTATCTGGATTAGTCATGGGTCCTCCTTTATGGACTGGGACAAATACAGCAGTTTTTCATATCTCTAGAAGGAATCTGGCTGTGAGGCATGGAATTAACAGGTTTAGAAATGAGTGCATCAGACAATGTTAAATGCTGACAAGAAGAAACAAGACACACTATGCCAATGAAACCAGTATTTTGGGACTCAGAAGGAACACACACAAAAGTGGTGCCCTGAACTGACATCAGAAGCGTCCATCAGCCATTCCCTCAGTCAGCATCAAGTCCAACCTCAGTCCACCCAAAGGTTAGACTGGCAGCAAAAAGATCTCGAACATCCCAAAACATGCCCAACACCCAACCGACAACAACCATTCATCTAACATTGCTGCACAACCATCACCAGGAGGTAATTGAAAGCAACGGGAAGCGTGGAGGGCAATTTATGGGAGAAGCATTAGGGTACTATGTTCTTCAACAAAAACATACTAGTCGGCAAAAATCAGGTATGTTCTTTAGAATAAATAAAAGAGAGAGGCCCTTATGCTTAGGTAAGCATGGGAGGAAACTAAAGTAGCTAAAAAATTGCAGTAATTGCAAGGGCCCTATAAAAATGCCGCGGCAAAGCAGCAGTGTGTAGCCCTCAGTTAGGAAGAAAGTAAAGTAGCTAGGAATAAAATACCATGGTGGAATAATAGAAGAAATATGTACTCCAATCCACCCTGCCCTATAGTTTGTTCCCCTGCAGTAGCCCCCCAGGAACCCAGTGAGCAAAGAACAGAAGGAACTGTTGAACCTGTCTGAACTCCTTGGTTCTTTGTACAAACCCAATCCATTTAAGAAATATCAAAATTATGCAAAAGTTACCCTGTGAAGCCTTGCTGAACTGCATAAAAACTGCTTTAAATGAAAAGGAACTGCCTAAGGTTCTCCAAATGTAATCACTTTTTTCCCTAATAGCTCAGAATAGTAAGCAAAAGCAGAACCCCTTCCATTTGAAAATTACAAAGGCTCCACCTGCCATTTTAGGCATAATTCAAGGACCACAATAGAAAAGTAAACCAATCAGTTTCCAAAGGAAGGATTTAACTCCGCAGCAGCTAGATAAAATAAAAAAGGAAAAAAAGCTCTGCTTTCCAATGGCCAATTGAGATCCTAAGAGTAGGATAAAGTAGCGATTAGAAATACAGTTTTCAGCCCAAACCATTGCAAAAAACAAAGGATGAGAGAATAAAGAGGTGGCTCAGCAGATAGCGAGTATGATTTCAACACAAAGCTGGATTTCCAAGAGGAGAAAGATAAAATCCTTGTCCAATATAAAGCTCTAGATTTAAAGAGCAACACTAAATGGCAGGTTAAAAGACATCAAAGGAGGAGAAGAGGCAATCCAAATGAAAATGACCTCTGTAGCTTTGAAGACAAACACTTGTAAATGGTACTAGGGAGAGTCAAAGTTCAAATGAAATCAGGTTTGGAAAATCTCTGAGATTTCCAGAGTCACAAAACT
Source organism: Protopterus annectens (assembly GCF_019279795.1). Lineage (NCBI taxonomy): Eukaryota > Metazoa > Chordata > Ceratodontiformes > Protopteridae > Protopterus > Protopterus annectens. Next base: position 213,597,974 of record NC_056748.1, read on the forward strand.
TTATGCTCCTCCTCCTTAGATTCAAAGATTTTTTCTTACTTAAACTTGGTACTGAGTCTCTCACCTTCAAAAAGAAATATGCCAGGGTTGTTAGGCCAGAGGAGTCAAAACAGAATGCCAGAAGTGTAGTGGCAGAGTGTGAGAAAGGAACATTGGCTATCAAATTAGATGCCATCTGTCTTGTCTGGCCTTTCTCCAAAAAAGTAATACTCAAAGGTGAGGTAGAGGTTCCGGGTGCTATACATGCAGATGTAAAGGGTTGAATGATTGCCTTCAAAAGTATGGCTGGCTTGTGAAAACAGGCAGAAAAGTAAAAACTTGGCAACTGTAATGGCTTTCAAGGGAAACTTCTCTTACAGGTGGAGTTCAGGCAACAGTGGATGAAACATTTTGTGCAGTGAGATGCACAAACAACATTATTCGTCAAGGAAGGAACAGATTTTGTCTTTGAGTTGAATCTAAACTGTGGAGTTCAGTGCTCCTAACTGGATCAACCTAAAATAAGATTGAGTTGTTTGTTGGGAGAGACAGGATATGCTAGAATCATCGTCAATCCGCAAGAGGGTAAGAATGGGTTCCCCTTGTTTGCCTGATGATAGTTTCCTGCTCAAAGTTGTGCCTCCTGAATCACAGGTAGCTTGGGGGCAAACCTGTTTGCTGAGAATCCCAGCAAAGCAAACTGTGTCTATTTGAATCAACGCTTTGCCCATGAATGTACACTTCAGCTCTGTTGTTTGTTTGACTACCTGCCCACATTCCATTGAGGTTAATATGCAAAAAGCCTCCCTGACATAGCATCTGTCTTTAGATTCTGCTTCACTTGCTGTAGGACACAGAGAGTTCTTGGACCCATCTGTCGTTTCCTGATGACACGGCACGGCCCTTCCACACATGTTCTCTATTATTTGAATGACTTCTCCCCAGTCCCCAGAGTGTTCCTTCTGAACATTTTGAGCCCCCATCATGACAGTTTCCTTTCATATAAGCATTTATGCATTTGGAAGGCAGTGCTGTCCTAAGATGCTATGAACCATATATTTTGAAGGGACTCATTGACAAATCAGCATGGACTGAACATTGCTTGGGACCCAGAACTGAAGATGCCATGAACCTGGACTGGGAAAAAGCCATCTTGGAAGCAAGAGACAGTTGAGACAGTTTGTCCTGGGTGAAAGAAAAGGGTACTTCTTTGTTTCTTGGTTTCGTAAGCCATCTGGGAAGCTGTATTCATTTCAACAACTGAAGCACATGTCCTGAATATCAGACTGACTTTATCTTTCTTTGTCACAGAATACCACCGGCATCTTTTAAGGGATAAATCTGTATTCTTAAAAGAAGTGAATCCTTTTCTTGTGCAATAATCAGGCAATCGTCCAAATAAGGATAAATCTGGGCTATGCAATGGCAGTCGAAAAAAAATCAAAATTTCCCAGAACCTACGAGAAAAATCTGGAAGAGTAACTGATAATAGGAGGATGCAGTCAAGAAAACTTGTAATCCAGAGTAACCATCGACTGTCACCCTCTGGACATGAGGCAAAGTTGTTGTGAAGTCAGCATCTTTTGAGTGAGAATGTCCAGGCAGATGAGGTGTTCTTTCAGTTTCAAAATTGGTCTTGTAAAGTTTCTTGGAATCAACAGAAACAGGCCAGGTAAGTGTTGAGGATAGACAAATCCAAATCAGAGTGAGTGTGGCTGCATAGCTCCCCAAAAAGAAGAGGCAAAAAATCCTGGTTTGTTTCTACTGCCAGTCGCAGGAGGGATAGCTAAAGTAAAGATCTTTGCGAAATTTGTTTGTGAAATCCTATCCTCTATATCCCTCGGCTTCTATACAAGGAGGCATGGTTTGGAAAAGACTAGGTATGCCCTTTGCTTTAAAAGTCCAAATCCTCCTTGTCACCCCCATTAAGAATGTCCTTTAAAATGCCAATTTTGCTTGTGAAGAGCCAACTTTCCTCCCAAAAGGAGCTGCCAGGCAAGAAGAATCAGCTTCCAGGAAAATGATTGTCATTGGGCCTCCTTACCGAAGGACTGGCCCCTGCCCTCCAGCAGGCTCTGCCCTACCACGCTTCATTTTCTAGGCCTGGTAGACTAGAATCAGCCCCTAGCCTAGTAAATCCCCTAGTAGGCTAATAGAAGAAGAAGTGCGGTAGGCCCAAACCCCAAGTAAACTTCTTTACTGTAGAGGGAGACTTACAAAAATCTCTGTTTTCTTTAAGACTGACTCCTTTCCCTCTCCTTTTTTTCCTTTAAGATCCACTCCAACGAGACCAATTCAAACTTCAGACTGTAAAGGGATAAAGAATTAACTAACATGTATGCCTACTTATCAATCATACCAGTTAAAGCCACTAATAGAAGAAGAAGTGGTGGCAGCCACCCATAGAAGAAGCCTGTAAAGCATCAAACCACATAGCAAAAAGTGCTTCCCACCTTCTTTGTGACATCCACCCCAAATCCTGCAATTTTTCACACTCTATCCCTCTTAAAAGCATCCACCTAGATTCTTAGCTGAGAAAGAGGGAAAGATAAGCCTCATTGGAAAAATAGAATATAGTAAATTAACCTCTTACCCCAAGCAAGAGAAGCTCTCACCTTCTTACCATCTGCTCTCAAAGCTCTAGCAACATCCAAAAGCTTAACAATAGGCAGAATGACTAACTCTACAACCCCATCACTCTAGGACTTTTATACATATGGATCCCTCTAGGACTTTTATCTGGATATACCTGTCCGGTCAGGCACCCTGTAGAGGCACACTGGTCAGGTTTAACTGGAGCAGGAGGCACAGGATTATGGGAAGCTCGAAACCAGAAAAACATCTGAAACAACATCCAACTATAAAGGTGGTCTATCCTAAGTCTCTAAGAAATCCAAGTACTCTTCCTAATCCACTCGATCGGCTCCCTTCCCTCCTAAATGAGCTTCCATGGGAATGCAGAGTTTCTGAAATGAAAAAAATCTGGGAAGAGTGAGAAGGAGAATGGAGAAGCAGAGAAAATGAATGAAAGGAATCAGATCTTGAGCAGAAATCTCTCATCTCTCTGAATCATCTGAATCTTCCATTCCAACTCAACTTCCTCCTGGCTCCAACTCTGGCTCAGAGGCATAGAACCTCTAATTAACTAAAATCCTCTATCTGCAATTTTAGCATGTGCTTTGAGTGCACAGACACCTGAAGAACCAGAACTGACACCAGAAGAAGGAAAACAGACCAGGGGAAGGAAGGAGCCTTAGAAACAGTTACAGAAGGAGCCAACAACCTTAGGCATAGAAGGGAGAGAAGTAACCTGAGAGGCCCCTTCAGCCTGACCTGCCCTCTCCTGAGGGCTACATCTTGTAAAAATCAAAAAAAACCCACTCAAAACTTCTCAGCAAGCCAGCAGCTTCGCAGCTGTAGCTTCTCTGAAGATCCGGCGGCCTGTAACGATCTAAATCCTGCCTAGCCTTCTTTGTTTGTTTGTTTCTCTTTTTTAGAAGCCGGCGCCGGAACATCGCCGGGCATTATACTACATACACCTCTTGCCAAAGACCAACCTCACTAACCTATCCTAATCCGTTTTGCAGTGCGCTCCTAGTTAATTAATCGACAAATCACTACCGCCCGCCGCTTCCGGTCCCAAACAAGGAATACAAACCCAAAGTAAGTAATCCCTATCACGGTATCTGTTTCCCAACATAAAATACAATTATTCACTTTTTCTGACATCGGTATGAAGTAAAGCAAAGAAAACAAAATTATTCAAGTACTAGAAGAAACTCCAACAACTTGGTATCGGTTTGAAACTCCAGCGAAAAATTTCAACTAACTGCTCGAGCAACCGCTTCGCTGCATCGGACATGCATGCGGCAAGACTGAGGATATGGATGGCGTAAGGCGTTTTACCTGGACGCTCCTTGATGTCAGTTCTAGGCTCCATGACCGACGCCAGCCTAATACTTTTGGTTGGTGACGCGACCGAGGACCGCGGACTACCCATAAGTAAGGACTGCAGCAATGTGAGATGAAGAACATCTTCTTCAAAAGTATCATAGAGGGTGGTATGGGCATGCTAATGTGATGTGAAAAGTTAGGGGGAGATGGGCAGTTAAGGACTGAGTTTAATTTATACGCAAATTATGCTGTCTATGTCTTCATAGGTTCATAGATTGGTACTAGGCTATTGGCCCTTGGACCTATACAAGCCTAGCCAAAACAATTCCCTGGCTATTTCTTCCCACAATATTTACTTCCCTGGACCCCTGTCTAGCAGGGTGACTGACGTGATCCCTGGGGTGAATTTCCTATCTCCCATGCAATCATCAAGGTTCCTTTTGAGAAAGTATGTGCTGATTTCTAAATGAATGAATATTAGTTTTGCTCTCATGGGCAATACGTTTTTTCCTTTCAACGTATGGACTGTTAATGCTGAGGCTCTACAATATTGCTTAATTTATGAATTTATCATAGAATTTATGTATTATACTTAAATGCATGCTTTGAGGTGGGCACATAACTTCTCAACAAATGTGACAGTATACAAGGTAGTGTCATGAAGGCAAGGGATGTGTTTGATTTTCAACAGGTAGTCAGTTCACTAATGCAGGTAAGCCATGGAGTAGCTTCTAAAGCTAGAAGGGTCTTGTGGTAAATTAGGTTTAAAACAAGCTGTAAATAAATATATAAAAAACAGAAGAACTTGTTGAGAAAACCACTTTATGACACAACAGCAAAGCTTTCAGGTAAAAACTGAAGAAGGGTTTTTACCTGAAAGCTTTGCTGTTGTGTCATAAAGTGGTTTTCTCAACAAGTTCTTCTGTAAATTAGGTTTACCCTTACTCTGACTGTTACTGCGTGGTGGTCAGATTTAGCGAGTGACGTAGCAACTGTAGTTACTAAATGTAGGGGGCTATATTGGCAAAGACAAAGTCCAGTATTTTTAATCTCCTGTTTAGGACTTGAACTAGTGGGTTTAAACAGCTGGTATTAAAAAAGTCAAGGAGTCTTTCTGCATATGTATTTATGGTGGTGTAGGTTTCCCAGTAAATGAAAGGATAATTAAAGTTACCCAGTAACATAATGTTGGGTTCAACAGGGAGGGATGTTAGCTTGTTTAGATAAGCTTCATGAGCTGCGGGCATCACAGAGGTAGCTGGCTATGATGTGGCCCAGGCTTTTATGTATTGTGAGAAGGAACTGGAGGAGTTCAAGGTTATCACCCTATCCTAAGAGTCTAAAGGTAAATTAACTTCTTAGGAATATAGATATGCACCCTCCAACAACAAATTCATTTTTGGTGATGGGTCTGAAGGAACCGACAGACATTAAAACCCTGCAATGCGAAGGTGTTATCACTGTTCTGAAACCATGCCTCAGTATCTACACAAATAGCAGTATTTTTGAGATTGAGGAATACCTATACAGAATGCAACTTGCTTAGGATTCTAGCACTGAGCAGTGCAACCTTTACACAATTTTGATTTTGAATTGCTATGAAGATAATTCGAGGAGGCTGACTTTGTCTGAAAAAGGCACTATGTGGAACAAAAAAAGTCCTGGAAAATGTAGAGAAGCCAGTAGTGGAGCCTAGGTTTGCAAGCATCTCTAGCAGAGCAGCCAGGCATATCTCTCAACTTCTTAACACAAGAAATCTGAACAAAGACAAAAATAAAGGGCAAACAGTGGACCAAAAATAGGGACAGATTTTAACTATTGCTCTTATAAACTTAGAAAGTTGATAAAATAAAAGGCAATGTGTTAGCATGCATTTTCTAAAGAATATTAAGTCTGGAACTCAATTGTCTGTCATTATCTAGTGACTTCTATCTTCAATGATTTGCTAGGAAACAACACATTCTATGAGGAACAGACCAGAGATGTGAGGCAATAATCTGGAAAGCTGAGATGTATGCAGCTGGGTTGTCCATCATCTCCTCCTAGGCTGATATAAACTGGATCCCCTTAGAATAACAGCAATAGCTAAGCCAATAATTAGAGCCAATTATCATTTATTCCTATTGTTGCATCATTCTTTGCAAGGGTTCTATACTGCTTAATACTTGTTCACACTGTTTAATACTTGTTCACACTGCTTAATACTTGTTCACACTGCTTAATACTTGTTCACACTGTTTAATACTTGTTCACACCTTTTTCAGATGCATAATCTGAGAGCTCCATCATGCCTCTCTTCATACGCTCCAAGGTGTGTCTAAAGTCAATCATTCCCACATGAGCAATGTCCTGGTCATAGGTGCTCCTAGGCTGAGGGGACTTGAAGACACTAGTGACATTGCTGATCCTGAAATCATTCTGTTTTTGCTTAGCCCGATGACTGGAGCATCTGTGTACATGACCATGGAGTCACTTCTAACCAAGATGTCACTACATTTACTAACTTGACCTTGCTTCCTTAAGGGTTTCTGCTTGCCAGCAGAGTAACTCCTTTTTCTAGTTGTATTTTCTGTAGTGTCAGAGTGTGCTATATGTTGGTTAAGACCAACTGATGAGGGGCTGTACGCAGAAGTAGCTACAGGACTTTGAAATAGGAGTTCTACTAAGGCTTGGGGAGAGATCTTTTAATGGCATCAGCGAATGACTCATCTTGACTATCTGAGGATGTTGCATGGATGTGGGTTAAGACATTGTTCTGCTTACTGCATACATCATACTGGCAGTGGAATGCTTCTAGTTGAATTAAATACATCCAGATCTCACTGATAGAGTCCCATGGGTTAGTTAGGAGTTTAGTTTCAGTAAGCATGTGGCAGTTCTAAATTTTCTTAGGAACCCGAGTACTATAAGGGTGGCAATAGAAGAAGGTTGTTAATCTGCTGTCTTTCCCTCATGGCTAGATTCCTAGGGAAATAAAACCAGGAACGTACAGAGTATTCACGGAGAGAAATTTGATGAACTGCCGATCTGTGCAGTGCACCTTCAAGTTGTCAAGCACAGCAGGTACCAAGCAGGCTACACAGACAAACCCAACTAGGAGCAAGTTCTCATGAGTATGCACTGGCTGTTTAATAACTCACAGGAATTTCAGTACGGTGCACTAATAGTAAGTAGGAGAAAGAATTTACTTCTGTTGGCTACCTGCTATGGAACTACATCTACCACTGTGCAGAGCTCAGGCTAGCTCTGCTCAGGAAATAGTAAACAGGAAAGCAAAAGAACCAATGGAAAACAAAAGTAACCTGAAGCCAAAATGTTCTCAGCAACTTAACACATACAGCATTTAATCAAACTCTCTTCGATCGACCGCTGCCCAATCCAACATGGCCTAATACCTTGTCAAACACATTAATTGACCACAGGGAAAAAAATGCAAAAATGGCAGTAACAAAAGAGTAAAAAAGCATTTTACAATGTCACAAAAGTTAGTTGATTTAAGTGATTTTTTTCTGTTAAACAGGACAAAAATGCATTATCAGCAACTGAAACTCATAATAGTTTACTTGTATTTTAGTTGTTGCAGTCTCCCTCATTTTCCTCATTTGTTTTTATAATTAAAATGAATAGAACAGGTACAGAAGGAGGCTTTAAGTCCCTCATAAAATGAAAATATTTGATATTTCTGCTTTTTTGGGGTTTTTTTTTAATAATGTGATGGAATCCAGGTTTGTAGGTTCAAACAGTGCTTCAGTAGGTAGGCAGATGCTAGCATGTAAGATGACTGAAAAACTGACAACAGTACAATTTTGGTAAGGGTAATTTTTTTTTCGTCTTTTAGGAATGTTGACTTTCAGGAAGTCAGCAGGTCATAGCAGAACCTGATTAAGTCTCGTTCATAGTAATGATCATAGCTGACCACCCCCCCCCCCAAAAGAGCAAAAAGGATGAAAAATTTCTCCAAAGCAAACTATAACCTCCTAAACGATGACATATATAGTTTCAAACCACCTGCTACTATTGTCAACAATGACTCCTCTACAGAGGTGTACACAAATGCCCTGTATACACACCTATACAAATGTACTGACTCAGTTGCACCTGAATGGATCAAAACAAGGTTCTCACAAAAAAACATGCAAACCTGGTGGACATCAACCATAGACAGGTTATACTACAAGAGAGTAAAACTAATGTCTAAGAACAAGAGAGAATGACTCAGCAGAGGAAGAACACCCTCCAGAACTTGAACAAGCAAATTAGATATCATGAAAAGTTCTCTAAAGCCAGTTATGAAGTTAAAGTAGTATCCCTAGCTGAGGATAATCACAAATCATTCATTACCTATGTCAGAAATCTAAAAGGGAAGGCCCAGTTTTGTAGAGGATGGTACCACTCATACTGACCCTGAGGACATTACCAACTTGCTAGCAGACAGATTTGGCATGAACTTCACCCAGACATACCCCAGAGCATACCTCTCACCAGTCCTGTACCTGGTATCTCCAAAGAACAGGTCATAACTGCATTCTCCATGGCCTAAAACACAGCCTCTATGGGACCAGATAACATCTCAGGCTGCCTACTAAATGGTCTAAAACAGGATCTAGCAGAACTACTTGGCATGCTGTTCAATCACAGTCTAAAAAATGAATTTGTCCCAGCAAAGTGGAAAACATCACCAGTAATTCCCTTGCACAAAGGGGGCCCATCATCCTACCCTGGGAACTTTAGACCTATAAACTTCCAGCCAAGATTGTGCTAGACAGTCAAGAGGAGAAGGTTAACCCTGCACTACACCTCAATCAACACTTAGCCCTTCAAAACTCACGCCACCATCATCCACACATAGTAACACTAAACCCACTTATGAGGAGGCCCTTAACATTAACCTGCCCAAGCAACAAATAACACCAAAGCTGAAACGCAAACAAACACCAATCACAACCAAAGTGACACATACCTCAAAACACCAGTGTGCTACCAAACAACAGTGCCTAAGGCAAGACAATGTACCTAACACTTTAGTCATAGGTGACTCTATAGTCAGGCACACTGACGTCCCACTCACCAGGCTGAACAAGGAGAAAATTACTGTCAGCTGCCTGTCAGGTGCCAGGATCTGCCACATAACGTATGCACTCAAGTCACTCCACAACAAGTACAAATACAACTCTGTCATTGTCCATGTTGGAGTGAATGACTTGAGACGTACCTCCCTGGACTACATGAAGAGAGACATGAAAGAGCTCTCGGAACATGTGGCCCAGATAGGTATGACCCTAGCCCTGACCAGTATCCTGCCTTCACCCAGAATTATGTCACAGTATAAGGACAAAATGATCTACTTCAACAATTTCTAAGTTTCTGGTGTCATTCAAAGGGGATCCAGTATCTGTCTGCCTGGGACGACATGATCAACAAACCATGATGCTTTGCCAGAGATGGTCTGCACCTGTCGTCCCTGGGATTCAGGTTACTAGCCAAGGCTCTTGCCACCCCATATATTGCCTTTTTTAGTCAAGGTTCATAGGAGAAAACCACCACCATAACAGATATAAGCATGAAAAATCTGAAAGTAATGCTACTCAATGCAAGAAGTCTAAACCTCAAAATGCACTCTCTCGAGGCACTCCTAAAAATGGAGAACATCGATATCTGTGCAGTAACTGAGACCTGGTTCAAGGCTCCAGAGAGCACCCCTGCAATACCAGGCTACAACTCTTACTGCACGTTTCATCCCCCAAACCAGGACCGAAGCACTAAAGGTGGAGGAGTGTCCATATTTACCAAGGATATTCACACCTCCAGGCTAGTTGCCCAACACAATGCATCTGAAATTCTACAGGTGCAACTAACACTAGGTAAGACTGCAATCCAAATTGCAGCTTGCTACAGATCTCCCACCATGCCCCAAGATTCTCACTACACCTTTCTAAACATACTAGGTAATATTAAGATACAACCAAACACCCTAATACTGGGTGATTTCAACTACCCTGTCATTAATTGGGAAAACTACTCGGGTACCAACACCTTTGACCAACGGTTCTTGGAATTCATAAATTCCAATTTTCTAGACCATCTAATCCATAGTCTCACCAGGGGCTCAAATATACTAGATCTGGTCATTACCAACATGGGATATCGATGCTCCAGACCAGAGGTCTCCCCCTCATTGGTCAGGTCTGACCATAAGCTAATCACCCTTTATGTCCACATCCCACCTCCTCCCCCCCAGTAGGGAAACCTCCATAAAAAACTTCTCAAAAGCCAAACTTCATGCTACTGAAGTCAGAAGTAACAAAATTCATGATACCCATGCAGACGGGAACTGAAAGTTCAACCACTGGATCCTACACTAAGGCACTGTATGAGCACATCCATTCGTGCATGAATCATGCCATTCCAAAGAGAACCAAGACGGTCTCCTCCAAAAAAAGGAACCCAATCTGGTGGTCCCCTGCCATAAACAAACTATACAACAGAAGGAAGAAACTGTTGCAGAAAAGAGGAAAATCCCAGGGTGCAAAAAACTCCCTTACCAGCCTCAGTAAGAAGCTGAGATCCTTCATAAAATTCTCCAAAGCTAGTTATGAAAATAAAATTGCCAAAGATTCCAAGGAAAACCACAAAGCATTCTACAGTTATGTCAAGAATCCAAATGGCAATGCTCAGATCTGCTTTGAGGTACAAAAGAATGGCATTAAATATACTGATCCCAAGGATATTGCCAATATCCTGGCAGATTGATTCAGTGCCAACTTCACCCCCTTCTCACCCCCTAAAGGGCCCATCTCAATACCAGAAGATTGCCAAATTCTGGTACACACAGCCACACAGGTAAAAAACCCACTCTCCAAAGCTAAGAAATACAGCAACCATGGGACCAGATGACATCCCGGGCTGTGTACTACATGAAATACACAATGAACTGGCACCTCACCTAAGTGTCATGTTTAATCATAGCCTCACCTCAGGCTTCGTGCCCAATGAGTGGTGCACAGCTACAGTTATCCCACTCCATAAGGAGGGATCCAGGAACTATCATCCCATCAGTCTGACGAGCCTGATCTGCAAAGCCATGGAACGCATTATCATGGAACTTATAAACAAAGACATTGGCAACCTTCAAACACTGGACCCCACCTAGTTTGGTTTCGTAAAGGGCTGATCCTGTCTCCACAACCCAAATGACTTCTTCAAATCAGTCTGCAGAGCTGTGGATGATGGTAAGGCAGTCCACACAGCCTATCTGGACCTCGCCAAGTTCTGCGACACCATCCCCCACTCTGGAATCATAGATAAACTTACTAAGCTGGGCATTAATCTCTTACGTCACTCAATGGGTTGTCAACTGGCTTACTGACAGAACCCACACTGTAAAAGTAGCTGATTCAAAATTCAGCTCCAGACAAGTGACAAGTGCAGTACCTCAGGGTTCAGTCCTGGGACCTCTCTTGTTTGGCTTCTACTTCTCTGAAGTACAGGCCAGCATTAAGGGACTCTGGCTAACAAAGTTTGCAGATGACTGCAAACTGGGAGCCATTACTGCATCCCCAAATGATGTGGATATTCCACAAAAGGGCCTTACAGAAACAGATGCTTGGTGCCAAAGCCATGGGCTCAAGCTCAATGCCAAGAAATGTATAGCTATCCCCTTTGGGAAAAAAAAACATGTATCCATGAATTACCACATAAGTGGCAGTACACTAAACACCTAAAGTGTGATAAAGGACTTAGGGACACAGGTGGACAGTGGTCTCACCTTCGATAACAACATAGCCACAAGAGTCAGGAAATCCTTCTATGTGGCACACCTCATCACTAAGGGCTTTTCATCCGGAAGAAAGGAGGTCATTGTTCCACTGTACAAATCCGTCATAGGACCCATTATAGAGTACAACGCCCCATTTGGTATGTACCTCACAAGACATTTGCAACAACTGGAAAGGCCACAGAAATACCTTACTAAAAGAATCACAGGCCTAAAGCAGATGCCATATGCTGACCGCGTTAAAAAACTCCAGCTATACTCTGTCGCATATCGTCTACTCAGAGGTGATCTCTGCTTAACATACAAGGCCATGTCAAACCCAGTGCTGCTGGACATGCTACACTTTCCTCAGAGCCACACACTCCAGGGATCTAAACCTGGTCATCACAATGAACAAAACATGCTGGAGGGATAGGTTCCTGACCCAGAGACTCCCCATACTCTGGAATAGACTGCCCATACACGTCAAGCTGAGCGCCTCTTTGGCCCTCTTCAAAAGGAACCTTGATGATTGGATGGGAGATAGGAAATTCACCCTGGGGATCATGTCAGTTGCTCTGCTAGACAGGGGACCAGGGAAGTAAATATTCTGGGAAGAAATAGCCAGGGAATTGTTACAGCTAGGCTTGTATAGGCCCTAGGGTAGATAGCCTATTACCAACCTATAAACCTAACCAGCCTTATCTGTAATGCCATGGATACAATCATTACGGATCTTATCAACAAAGACATAGGTGACTTTCAAATTCTTGACCCAACCTAATTTGGCTTTAAGGGTAGATCATGATTATTGAACCTAGTAGACCTCCTCAAGAATGCTACCGTAGCCCTGGATGAAAGTTAAACAGTAAATACAGTCTGTCTTGACTTAGCCAAGGCTTTTGACACAATCCTCTACTCAGGCATCATTGAGAAACTCACCCAGCTTGGAATTAACCCATATGTCACTAGATGGGTAGCCAACTGGCTCACCAACAGAACACAAAGTCATAATTGTGAATTCCACCTCTACCAGCAGACCAGTTACCAGTGGTGTACCACAAGGATCTTTGATGGGCTGTCTACTGTTTGGAATCTCTTTCTCAGAAGTCCAGGATAAAATAGATGGCAGTGGCTTACCAAGTTCGCCGATGACTGCAAACTGGGTGCAATTATTAAGTCCCCTGACAGTGATGACATATTACAAAAAGTGCTTATACAGACAAATGATTGGTGCCAAAGCCACGGACTTAAAAGTAAATGCAAAAAAAGAAATGCATCATCATCCCTTTCAGCAAAGAGAAAGTCCCTGCAAATTACAATACCAATAGTACCCCTCTAGCTCAAACCCTGTGATGAGAGATTACGGAACACAGGTTGATAGCAACCTTAACTTTGATCACCATGTGTCCGCAGTGGTAAGAGAGGCCTTCTATGTTGCACATCTCATAAGTAAGGGCATCACATGCAGAGATAAGGATGTTATTACTCCCCTGTACTTATCCCTCATCAAACCACTAATAGAGTTCAACTCTCCCTTCTGTATGTATCTCACCAAACACCTGCAGCAGCTGGAGAGAAATCAGAGGTTTCTCAGCAAGAAAATTTGGGGCTTTCAACACCTGACCTACATGGAGAGACTGAAGACCCTGTCCCTGTACTCTGTAGCTTATAGGTTGCTGAGAGGTGACTTTTGCCTTGTTTACAGAGTATTCTCAGACTCTTCCCTAATAGAAATGCAGCACATCCACAAGTCAAATGGGACAAGATTCACACAGTCTAGACATCTTAACCTAGCCTATGACATTAGCAGGACATGATGGAGAGACAGCTATGTCTCTAGAGACTGACACTCTTCTGAAACAAACTCCCAATTCATGTAAAACAGAGCTCCCAATGACCCTATTTTAGCATAACTTAGCTGGATGGGAGACCGTAAATATACCCTGGGGGTGTCACCTATGTCAGTCTTGGCTAAGGGCAGTCAGTGCTGATCATAGATGCAAATATAGGCCATACAACCTGGTCAATAAGAGAACAAGGGCATAAAATGGCTAGGCTTATAAAGGCCCTAGGGCCAATAGCCTAGTAACCTCCTACAAACCAATGGTGTTTGTTCCATGCATTTAATGAATTTATTAAGTTCCATTTTTTCATGTCTAAGCTAAGAAGTGTTTCTTGCAAGGAAATTCTGCATGCTCCACCCAAAATCACTTTCTGAGAAAGATGCAAACCTTTTCATTATACATTTTATGATGTATGATTATTGAATTCACATATTGATCAAATGAAGCATGAATGTTGGAGATCACCAAACTCAAATGTATATTTTCTTCAATATTTCCATATCAGAAAATATGGCATGCATTTGCTTGTTGCCTTTAATGAATGGTACAGCTGAATTTTTCATATCTAAACTAAAAATATGCATTTATTTTCAATCATTCTGTGAACCTACTTTATTGTATTATTTCTTTGGAGAGC